>NC_136910.1:18690896-19290896 GCF_949606895.1 Notothenia rossii
TTATAAATGTAGAAGCATGCGGGATTAGTTAGTTCTTGTTTGCAAAACACGCCATCTAAAGGTTTCCCTCCTCCAGAAAAAGAGAGAGAAAGAGAGCAGCTGTGGTCAACTACGCTAGAGGGTAAATGGATGGAGGTAGAAGCGTAAAGCAGTGAATTAAAGGGATAAAACCTTATTTTGATATCCCTTCACAGCAGTAACTTCTAAAGCACAAATCAAAACACCTACAGCTCCAAAACAACCTTTGTGGGAAAGCGCTACATTTACTAAATCTGTGTGAATGCAGCCAGAGTGCATGCTTCATCCTGTGCACTAACATCTCTGCTACAAGTGCGGCTCACCCGCCCCACCCCCGGTCAAACAGACCGGCAGCTCTCTATAGATCCATGACACAGACGGAGGAGGTTATGTAACCCGGTAACACCTTTTTTTACCCGACCTCATCTGCTGTTGCCCATAGACGAGATGTAAAAAGGGTGAACTTTTATCATACAGAATGAAATACCAAAGGAAACTAATGGCCAACTGGAAGCTTGGAAATCATTGTAAAATCTCAATTTATGCTAAATTGAATGATTAAAAGGAAAAAGTGTGTATTTAAAGAAAGTAATCCATGTGGGTTAATGTACATTAATCGACTTGCACAGGCTGGTTTACAGTAGCAGAGCAGACATGCTCAAGTGACAATCTGTGGAAAAACAAGGGGAAGGACTCCGGCAGGCACAGGGTCGCGGGGGGCCAAGGGTCGGCTTCGGTCAGCTAATCCCAGTGTCAGATAAGGCTCTGCCAACACACTCGTAACAGTAACACACACAACCACACATATATAGGACAACAAGGGGAAGCATTGGACCGTAAAGGATGTACATGACAGCCACACACACAAACAGGCCCACACAGAATACATTAACTCACAGTCAAAACCCTGATCCTTGATCCATCTCTCTTTATTCTAGTTCCTCGCTCTAATCTGTTTATACCTCCCTCTCTCTCTCCCACACACACAGACTCAAATAGAAGGTCAGCATGGTCAGTGCTGCCTGGCTTGGCACAGAGGAGGACTGCAGATGTGAAAGTAAGGAGACCAGCTGGAGCCCGTCCAACCTGGACACGGGTCACGGACACGTCTTCAGGAACACAAGCAGCTTTTGGAGCCTCTTCTCAGAGGTCGGCAACTATACTGACCCTTGGACGGCATATCCAGCTAAATCTACTATGATTGCTCCGTAGGCAAATTTCAGTATTTTGACTGTTCCTTTTCACACCTATGTAAAATGGCGTATAACAAAGAGTTTGTTTTATGGTCTTTTGAGGCTGTCATATGTTGCTATTGTCAACAGGATACATTCCCTTCTGCCAGGTTCTCTATACTGTAGCTCTCACAGTAGGGCTGAACGATATATCGTGTCATGGCGATAACCGCGATATGCGCATGCGCAATATTCACATTGCAGGGACGTGCGATTTCATTAATTGTTTATAATAATTATTTATTTTTTTCTCATTTTTCTTTTTTAGGACGTGCGATATTAAGTAGGCAAATTAACTCAAACACGTCATGTTACAATTATTTTGCTGCTTGCTACAAAAGGAAAACTTGCGCGGCTCTCATGTCAGGAGTACTTGGGTGAGTGACATGCAGGCTCTGCATGCACAGCAAGCCACCAATCACAATCATTCTTCATCAGATCACAGCAGGCCTCGCACAGCTAGTTTGCAGAACATCAAAACACCGGTAAAAGATGAGCGAGGAACAGGAGGACAATACCGGCGAGAATGAAGATTTACTTCCAAAAAGAAAAGCAACATCTGCCATCTGGAACTATTTTGGATACAAAAAGGTTTTTCTCTTCTTCATTCACAGATGAGCCCTCTTATTTGAGGGTAAGCAACATGTAGACAGTTGGGATCGCGGCGAAATTCTCTCTGCAGACCCATTCTCTCTGCAGACCCATTCTCACAGCGTTTATCAACCTATAAACCTTTTTCTTACTCAATATCAAGCCACACTTATTGTTTTTATTTCGGCTGTGACTTTGTGAGTGTTCAGGTTGAGTTTGGCTGTGTTTGGCTGTGTATCGCTAAACAAGGAAATCACACCTCTACGGAGCTCAGCGCGATTCGTACCGACCAATCAGAGCACACTGGGCTCACAGGGAGAGGGGGGGGGGGGAGCTGCAGCGAGCAGTTTAGTGGAGAAAGTGAATACTGCTGAATACACATACTTTACAGAGATGTTGTATGCGAAACCAATGTGAGTTTGGAAAATTGCACAGTATTTTTCTATTTTAGTATACCTCAACAATGGAATTATGATCAGTGGAAATGGCCATGACATGGGACCTTTAAGGTATGATGAGTCAACCAGTTAAGAT
Organism: Notothenia rossii; assembly: GCF_949606895.1. Classification (NCBI taxonomy): domain Eukaryota; kingdom Metazoa; phylum Chordata; class Actinopteri; order Perciformes; family Nototheniidae; genus Notothenia; species Notothenia rossii. The sequence goes on from NC_136910.1 coordinate 18,693,272, forward strand.
CCAGACGTACGTGACTAAAATCCTTCATCTGGTTAAATATAGTTAAAAAAAACGCAATATATATCGCAGGGGAAACAAATATCGCAATGTCATTTTTTTCAATATCGGGCAGCCCTATCTCACAGGCTTTCTTAATGCAGCCAGAATCATACTTAGGAAGTGGAAAAGTACATTTAGCAAATGTTCAGCCTGTCAAGAGCTAATATTAGCCAAGCTAAAAGATTCTGAGTGAAATTTCACTGAAATGTGGGGTAGCTTTGTCAGCTTTATTAATGATTCGGATCAGTACATAGTATTATGTAATAGAAAGCCTTAATGAAAGTCATGTGGGGTGTTGTGTGTTGATGGACTGTTTGCTTTTAGTTTTGTTTTCCGTCTGTGTTTATGTACTTTGTTACCGGCAGACGACCACATGGAAAATATTTTTTATACTATAATGTTGCAGGATGTAAGTAAAATATATTTTAAATGACAACATTAGCAGTACAACCATGTCTATGTTGTACACATGTCAAAGTCAAAATTATATTTTTTTGTTGCTGTTGTTTGTAATTGATGACAAACTTGACCAACAATTGTTTTGACACAGGAAGTTGTTGCAGTTAGACAGAACTGTTGGCAGCTACTACTTTCCTCAGTGACATCTCGCCTTGAAAAACGTCAAACAGTTGTCGGGTTCAGCATTAAACGCTCACTCCAGACAGTTTAGACAGAGCTGTACAAACATAGATTAAGCTGGGTGAAAAATGAACTGTAAGTGCCTTTGTGTATATCCATACATACAGTATTGTGCAAACACAGAGCACCTAATGCAACATGTGTTTTTCACAAGCTAGTGATCTGTACCAGCCTGAGGGATAACATCTTAACTAAGAATAGCCGCTTGCGTGTGTCCGTGAACATGAATGTGTGTGATGTTGCTGGTGTGAAAGTGTTTGTAAATGCATGCTTGTACTATTGGCGATGTGTAAAGCTTGCATGCGACTTCCCTGAACTTTTGGGTCCAAAGTTACAGCGGGGCCGTAGCGTCTGCTAGTCACAGAGTGATTGCCTCACACTTTGCCTATTGAGTTTCCTGCCATCCGGGCCAGCTATGTTGGAGGAAACACGAGCTTGTCCTCTACACTGAACACATGGCGACACTTCAGAGATACAGTGCTCACACAGGCAGCCCTGCACAAACTCCCACACAGATACATTAGGATGAACACATAACACAGCTAGTGCCAGTGTTTAAAAGAAGGGTAAGTAACTTCCACCAGTAAAAAAAAAAACGGGATCAATTTTAACCACGCTGCTGCCTGCCAACGTTTTTTGATAGGCTGCAGTTGAGAAAACTAAAAGGAAGAATGTGAACGCCTGCCAGATCAGCAAGTATCTTTTTCACAAACACAAATGCGCACACAGACAGCCTCAGGGGCACTTGGCATTAAGTTGGCATTCTTGACCTCCCAGTGTGTGGTTCTGCTTCCCCTGACACACTAGCAGGTAGAGATGAAACACACATCCTGGCTCAGGTAAACTGCAGCGAATCCCAGGATAATGATGCATTCCAACTTTACAACGGCATCTAGGTTGTGTGTAGGAGCAGGGACTTCTTGTAGTGATGTGTTAATGATTGTTTACATGCAGACATGTTTCTGAAGGCTAACTTATTTCAGAGTGCTCATTAGCAGCGTTATGTCCTTATGCAGCAGCGTCCTTGATGAAGATTTCATTATGTTAGATGTGTTTTTAAGGGCAGACTGCCAGCGCATATTTTGTTTGATTATTTGCTAAGCTGAGCAAAAGTCTCTTTCAACAATCCAGTGCACACCTTTTAAGTAAATCATAGCCTCAATACACTCACAAATCACTCCAAGTAAGACTTTTACGATGCCTTGTAAGAAAAGAATAACCATTTAACATTTGTAAATGAATTACATGATTTTTTTCAACAATCCCTTATAAAACTCTAAATAATTTAGTATTTAGTTTAACATGGCTGCATAGCATTTTGTAATAACATGTTTGAAAGGTTAATTCCATATGGCAGCGAGCAAGTAAAGCCTGCAGCGTGGCTTAGGATTTAAAAAGGTCCAGCTCCTTAGCGTCATCATGAAGGTGAACCATACTCTAAAGTGCTGCCGGTGATGGTGTTATTGCTGCATCTGACAAGAGCCGACCATTAAGCCTCAAGGACAGCGCTTGCATTACGCTGAAAGCCTAAATCTTTATCACAATGATCATCCCTAATTAAACAGTTTTTGAGATCATCCATTAATCACCTTTCATAAAACACAGATTACGCAGTCTGAAATACAAGAGAACAAGTGGGCGTAAGCATGCAGGAACTTGAGATGATAACAAAGACAAGGGGACAAATGATGGCAGCTTCTGGCATCGATGTTGTCATCCAGACGTTAAAAAGGTGACTCACTTTCCTGTATTTCCTGTTGACAAAATGCCCCTCTTTTGCCTACAATATTTGATCGCACAGAGAATGCCAAACCTTTCTCTGACGTTCACACATACACACAGACAGTGTGTGGTTACTTGCACTGAACTGGCTCAACAGGTGTCCACTAAGATAATCAGTGAAAGGAAAGTCGAGCCTCAGAAAGGTTTGGATATGATGTCAGACACAGAAAAGTTTCCTCAAACAGAAAAAGTGCTAGGTGGGCAATAACGGAGCGGCCCAGTGGAGAGTCAGTCACTGTCAGTCACACTTCAAAGAAACCCAACTAAACTCTGAAGGGATCTTTCACCTCACAGACAGTCATAACATAAACCCAAGTCTAATACTCAAGCCAGGGGAATATTTCACACACATAATACAGACGTGTTATCCCAGTCAGACGAGGTTGCGAATCAACCACTGTGAAAACCAGACATGTGACCCAAATCTAGAACATTCTTCCAAGGAGGAAGCAGGGCTGTATTTAATAAGAGAGCTGAGGAATAACTGCTAGCAAGAAGTGACCTGCCATAACATTGACATTAAAAACCTTCAAGGCAAAACGGCTTAACTTAATGAAAAACTTTTTTTCCAATACCTAATAATATAAAAAGGATTACCAGACTGAACTATATCTGATTATCTCAAGGTATTCTTATACTATTTTTGTTATAGATATTGTTATGCTAAGATTTATTTCTGATAACTCATTTGATGCATCGTTTTTTAAGAATGTTGAGTCACCTAAGCAATGTTGCAATTAGGAGGGTGTCAAAACCATAGAGTCTATGTAAATATGTTGGCAAGCTAGCCAGCAAGTTGAAAAAGTTGATTAAAGTTCATTGATAAATTAGGTAAAAAAGTTGGAACTAATGGGTTAACAGTTGAAATAGCTGAAATTGTGGAATAGAAGTAGAAATAGCGAAAACTAATAATACACAGTTGCATTAATTAGCTAAATCCAATAGATACACTTTTGAAATAGTAAGCTTAAACCAATGGATAGAGTGTTGACATAGTACTCAATTCTGATAAATTCCGGTAAATTAAGGTATTCCATGGTCTTATTACCTTAGGAGCTGTCATGAATAATAGACTGTTGCTATGAACGGAGTTTAATCTTTCGAAAACAAAATCAGACTGTTTTGGGAGAAGGAATAAAATAATCTTCCGATCATTAAAATGATTTTCAAATAAAATATTTGTATAGTGAGAAGCAGTGAAATAAGGAAGACATCGTACAGTAGGGCGTCGCAGCGATAATTGCGTTATGCGCATGCGCGATATCGATTTAAAAAAAAAAGAGATATTAAGTAGGCAAATGAACTCAAACATGTCATTTACAATAATTTTTGCTGCTTACTACAAAAGGAAAACTCGCGTGGCTCTCATGTCAGGGGTACTTGAGTGAGAGACATGCAGGCTCTGAATGCACAGCAAACCAACAATCACAACCATTCTTGATCAGATCACAGCAGCATAACCGAGCTAGCTCAGCTTGTTGCTCTGATAACTTAAGATCAAGAAGTCCGTGACTAAAATCCTTCATCCGGTTAAATATTGTTAAAGTACGACGGAGTATTAGGGCCACACTTAGAAGAAAAAAACAGAGAGATTTCGAGAATAAAGTCGTAATAATGGGGGAATAAAGTCATAGTTACGAGAATAAAGTCGTAACATTACGAGAATAAAGTCATAATTACAAGAATAAAGTCGTAATATTACGAGAATAAAGTCGTAATGTTACGAAAATAAAGTAATAATTACGAGATTAAAGTCGTAGTTTCATAAGTGACTTGAGAAGTGGACTTAGAGGAGATTGTCTCCTTTCTGCAGGAGGAAATGACTGGTTCTGGCCGACTACTAGGGGTGTAACGGTACACGTACCCGTACCGAAATTATTCGGTACGGGCCCTTCGGTTCGGTACACGTGTGTACCGAAGTGTACCGAACGAATATAACGTTAAACGTAAAAAATTGAGAACGTGAATAACTTTTTGGAAATAATCTAAGGTGCTGCTTCGCAGCATTCAGAGTAATTTGCTCACATTGGGTTCAACGCGTCATAGAGCGAGCAAGTCATTTCATTGGACGAGAGGCCTCATTGAAGTCTCCGGGTTGGGAACATTTTGGTTTCGCAGTTACGTACAAGGATGACGGACAAAGACAGGTGGACCGAACCAAAGCGGTTTGTCGGCATTGTTAAACTAAAATTGGTTACGCAGCTGGCAATACATCAAGCTTGCACACTCATTTGAAAAGGCATCACCCGAACGTGAATATCACCGGTACCAAAAGAAAAAAGACTGAAGTGCAAACCCAACTCCCACTAGCATTTAAGCCTCCACCACTCGCACTATTATATTTTGTATTTATTTGAGTGAATACATTATACACAGTTTAATAATAATTTTAAAAACCCCAAAAATATTTTATGTTTTGTGATAATTTGTTCTGCCGTACCGAACTGTGACCTAAAAACCGAGGTACGTACCGAACCGAAATGTTTGTGAACCGTTGCACCCCTACCGACGACTACATTACATTACATTGCATTTAGCTGACGCTTTTATCCAAAGCGACTTACAATAAGTGCATTCGACCAACAAGATACAAGCTTGAAGAAAACAGAATCATATAAGTACATCAGGTTTCATAGAGCTAAAACATTTCAAGTGCTACTCAACTGGCTTTAGATAAGCCAGCCCTTTATTAGTATATAAGTGCTTTGTTAGTAATTCTATCGCTCGAAGTGGAGTCGAAAGAGATGAGTTTTCAGTCTGCGCCGGAAGATGTGTAAGCTTTCTGCTGTCCTGATTTCAATGGGGAGCTCATTCCGATTCCACTACAAGGCTATCGTTCGACTCCTTCTGGATCCAAAGCCTTGATTACAAGTCTCATCTTTTCTTGTGAGACAACAAATCCCCTTTGAACAGCTCGTAGATGTAACCAACGATAGCCTTGTAGTCGGCCAGTACCAGCCATTTCCTCCTGCAGAAAGGAGACAATCTCCTCCAAGTCCGTTTGGTTCTTTCTTCGAAATAATATACATAGTTTCTTGCACAACCTTTTCAAAGTTCTAATACTTATGATAATCTGATGCTGATGTGACAAAAGATTAAGTATTTAGTTATTTGAGAAACCTAAACTAAAGTACTGCTTCACAAGATGCTCCACGTTCCTCATTTTATTGCAGGGCGCTGCTGTTGTCTCCTTCTCAAGTCACTTATGAAACTACGACTTTAATCTCGTAATTATGACTTTATTCTCGTATTATTACGACTTTATTCTCGAAATCTCCGTTTCTTTTTTCTAAGTGTGGCCCTAATACTCCGTCGTATTAAAGAAATAGCAATTGTATAGCATTAAAGTTCAAGAAAGAATGGTTTGCGGACAAAAAAAACTGTCTTTTCTTCAATTCCTGTATTTTTTCATATCGCAATATATGTTGCAGGTAGGGTTGCCAGAAACTGACCATGATCAAAATCGATTATTCGGCCGAAAAAACATAAATAATAATACAAAAATATATAAATAAAATCGATTTTTAAAAAGAATATTCGATTATGGAGACTGTAACGAATAATCGAATAATCACTGGCATCCCTAGTTGCACGGGAAGAAAATATCGCAATGTCAGTTTTTTCCAATATCGTGCAGCCCTATCGTACAGCCAGAAATGAAACATAACAGGTGTGTTTCTCCATAAAGACCAGTTAAGTTAAAGAACCCTTATTTAGTTAGCTAACAAATATACCATTGTAAATAAATTGGGAAATGGTTTTGAAGGAGTTGTTCTTGAGTTGATCTACAGTAACAAGGCTGATGGAGTTAACCAGAGGTCTTTATTTTGGTCTTGTAATTGTGAAGCTATTTCCTAGCAGAAGCAGTGTGCATGGCATGTGTGGTGGTACTAAACCCAATCCCATAATGAAAAGAATACAATGGTCAAGAGGTGGAGTTTTGTAGAAGCTTGCCAAACCATCAGGCACTGGAACAAGTCCATCCAGATTTCCTCAGGCATGACAGATTACAAAACTGGGAGCAATACATCTCCAGCCTTTCTTCTGCATAGCCAACCATGTATCCAGCTCATTATTCAGGGGTATTCAAGTGGAATTCTAGCAGTGGAGGTTTTGTTAGAGATGTTTAAGATCTTCTTAAACTCTGTTTACCAAGTCAAATCAATCCTGTTTAAGGATTTTTTGCTACAGCAGAAAGGAAAGAGCATTCAAATCACTGTAATTGGAGATTTAAAAAGGTCATTCTAGGCTAAAGATTTGTAGCACTAAAGTTATGAAATGTTGACCTATACAGTACACATTTGGAAGAGTGAAGTAGCCATAGCGGGACTTGGGTCTGCGCCACATTTTTTATTAGGGGGCTTTATAAGCATCTCTTTGCTCAGTTATTCATTACCTCAGCAGAAAGTATGGTGAAGCATGGAACATTTCCAATGGGAAGAGCTATACAGATTTGTTCTTTTTCCTATTATCACATGCATGTTAACACTCTTGACTTATCATTAAAGCCATCAACTGTGCTTTCTTTTACCTTTGGGTGGTGGTTAACTGTGTTCAAAAAATGTTGTGTACTATAAAGACACAGTTTCCTTAGAGGTGACACAATTACAAGAATACTACTGTACATGATTAAGGACCGATTCTGGATTAAGGATATCAATTATGAGCATTTCCTGCTTTCATCTGTTTAATTCCATAGTGACTGAATATTTAGTGGTTTTGATTGTTTGGTTGGAGAAAAATACCAATTTGAAGGGGTCACATAAGGCTCTTATAAATTCTTAGGGCAAGTTTTTAAACATCTAATCAATTATTGAGGAGAAGAATCTACAGGTTATTGACAATGAAATAGTCATCGGTTAGTGTCCTACTGTCTGGTGAATATACATGTGCAAATTGACAATTAAATAGATAGCATACACCAAATATTGCAATACTGAATCTACTGAGAGAAAACATTTATCAATTATTTGCAAATCTTACAAAATATCACATCTATTTCTAATGCTCTTATCTCTAATGCTCACATACAAACTAACTCATAATCTCACTTTAATTCCTCCTGGGAACCCTGATTATGAAATGATTATCATCTGCCCCAGGGGCACAGATATTGAAATTGTAGTTTAATCTTAAATCCACATGAAGGGAATCTCACAGTACACCCTGTCGCCTCTGTGTTTATGACATAGAAGAAAAAAGTAGGCATTGTATTGTCTTGGGAACTAGTTGTTTAATATGTCTGTAAATGTGTAATGACTTAATTTCTATTCCACCAGAGAAGAGAGAGTGAGAGCTGCTCAGTGCCAGCAAATGTCGGATGTCCTCGTAAAGTGCTCCGCTTCACCCTGGCAAAAATAAACCTCACAGGCCTGGTTGCCAAGTATTCCCGTTGATGAAAAGCCAGTTTTGAGTGGCCCCAGTTGTACCCGGCAAAGCCAAGCTGACTGGTGTTATTAGGAGAGAAGTGCGGCTGGGTTAAACAGCCTCGACACTTTCTGTGGCTAATGAAGGCTATTTTATAAATGATTATTTTCCCTTGGTAATCTGGAGGCTGCTGAAGCACAGACGGTACAAAGGGGGGCTGGGGGGGATGTTTTAAAATGAATTTTCTAAAAAGTACAATGTTTTCCCTGGTTATTTATGTTTTTGTTCAAAATGTATATTGAACAAAAAAATATTTTCTAAATGTGAATAAATAGATTCCTGTTGTCATTGTTTGTACGACGCTTTGGCAATGCAGCATGTCATTATGGTCTTGCCAATAAAGCTATTTGAAGTTGACAGAGAACAGCAGTGAGGAATATAAAAGACAAAAGGGTTACCATCTGCGTTGAAACCACTGCTCAACTGACACAGAAAAGAATAAACAACTCAAGAATAAAGTGAAACCTAAACTTGTTGGAGAACACAAAAGGGAGGGGCAAGAAAACCACAACAGTGAGAAACAGCCACAAACGTGGAGCATGCTGGCTGACATCTGATAGGTTTGTGTGTGGGGGGGATGGGTGCTACAGTAACTCGTGGGCAGCAGGACCTCCAGTGGTCTGTGTGAAGACCGGTGCAGAGTGCACTGATAATCTCTTGTCGTGTTCACCATGACAGCGTGCTTATCAGCGGTGGAGCTTCACGGGCCCCCGAACGCAACACAAACCCACCACGACATCGCACTGAAAGGTTAGCCTCATTCTTCAGGGATAATGAGGTTTGAATTGCCAGTGAGGACACACTCATTACTCTGCGTGCCAGATATTACAGCAGGAAACAGCATGGAATTTCCTTTATGGCAGACAGGAGGGAGGGAAGATACACAATTCTTCTTGTTATTACTTTTATACTGTATACAACGTTACAGTAGCTGACCTCACCTACTTTTTGAAAAACTTGATAACTTTACCTCAATAGATTTCATATGATTGGGCATGCGTCTCCTTGTTTCAGCTGTAACACAAAGGCTCTCCTTTGTGTTACAGCTGAAACAAGGAGATTCCTTGACAGATAATATTTAAATAGTATAGATTGAATGCAAACATTTGCTATCCAGCTCCTCAATGTGTTCTTTTAGCGTTATAAACAAGTGTATTTGGGTTGGCTAAACAAAAGCTCTTTGATAAAGACGGCTTTGTGCTTTAATGCAGTATGTTGATAAACAAGCTATACTCTGCACCGCCAGAAAATCTTTTAGACGAGTTCCAGGGCAGAAACCCTTGATCATCAGATGACTGCCTGCGGTTTGTTGCATTCACCCTGGCTGACTAGATCCTATGAAACAACGTTCACCTCTTCAGCGTATGGGTGCTGTAATCTAATTAATCATAGGCCAAAAAACAGACAATGCAGTGAGAGCCTTGGGGTCCAGCTTCAACTGAGGTCAAGCAGAAGGTAAGGGCAAGACAATAACAGGCATGCTATTCCAGGATGTGTATACATGGAGTAGAAGACAACATTGAACACATGTGATGATAACCTCTGCTTTTAAGCTACAAATAGATCACCTTAACCTACAGTACTTTGGGTGGTTTTTACTGTCAATAATTTACTTGTTAATTTTCTGGGTTAATAGATTAGTTGTATGGTCTCTGAAAACGAAAAAAAAAGTCAATCAGTGTTTCCCAAAGTCCAAGATGAAAGTTGGCAACTAGTCAATAACCTTCGCTTATGTAGTTCGAGGTCCAGAATGTTCATACTTGCCAGAACATAAAGCAGGGTAGCAATATATGTGAAACAATGTAGCTGCTCCCTCATGACATGTGAGGACATTCCATATACTGTGATGCATAATTGGCACATTTTTCATTTAATTAAACAGACATCTCCATTTTAACTTCCAATATCATCCTGAGACAAAGAAAATAAGGAAATTGGAAGCAAATCCGAGGATCACCCTACATACACCAGACTCAGTTCAGGAATAGCTCTTGACATATTGGCCTACCCAGCATGCCATCTGCCTCACTAGACAGCTCTGACATCATTATACAGCATGATACAGACCAGCACATCAGCTGCACACAGCCAAGGTTATATAAGTGAACGCTCTATGTTTCTAAGCATTAGGCCCCACCGTGGGGAATAGGAGGGGATGCGAGTAGAGAGAGAAGGGGTGGAGGGGGAGGGGGGGATTTAAGGAGAAGGAAAGGAGTGATGAGGCCAGGAAAAAAGAGAGACAGAAACAGGGTCACAAAAAGAGAGGCCCACTGGGGTTCTTGCTGCTGGGAGAGACTGAAGAAGGTCACCTCTGGCCCCCCGAAGGAGCCCCAGCCAACAGGAAAAAAAGAAGAAGAAAAGAGCGGAGTAAGAGGAGAGCGGGTCACATGGGGCTACACCCATCCACCTTCTGTGCTCCCTCTCATGTACAACACCGTTACATCACTCAGTATTGCCTATGTACTTCCCTTTAATGCATGGAAAATAACTATTTACATTAACGGGAAAAATAAAGTTCCAGTGTGTGAGAAATCATTGCATAAGTGTTTCTACGAGTATGTCTGTTTACATAGGTTCTGCACTCTGTAGCCAACGCTTGGTCTATTTAAAATCCTATCTGTAGAGACAATAGAGGTTTCTCAATACTCTAATTTCCCCTCCTCGACTCCTCGGTACTCCGGTAGTGACCCGGAAATGGATTTCAGCGCGCCATGTTGAAGGACATCTCATTTCTCTAAATGCACATCGAGGACCGAGCATCGAGGAGGCTCTCTGGAGGAGCTATAACCGAGGATACACTGATGGGTCCTCCACGGCTCTGTAGCCTCTTATTATCTCATTATACCACACTGTCAATGAATTAAAAGTAAATATATAAGTCGTCATGAACACATCTGTCCATCAGACAGAGGGCTGCTGTGCCTCCTGTCATCATTAATGGACGTCTCTTTAAAATGAACGCTCAGAGCAGCGGAGTTCTCATTTCTCTAACCGCCTGCTGCTTCCCCTCCTCTCTCCTCGGTTCCCCGGTTCCCCTCCTCAGTCCTCCGTTCGCATCTCCTGTGGGCGCCACTAAGTCTCGAGGATAGGAGTCGAGGAGGGGATATTAGAGTATTGAGAAACCTCTATAGTTTATACTTGACTGCTGGATTTGACCAGGGCTAATAATCAACCCAGGGAAAGCACACTGCGATTTAAACAGATGGCTAATGATTAATGAACTGTGAGCATCTGGGTCCGTAACCAGCTGATCTAACATAAATTAACTTTGTTTTAGTCCCATTCTGTATAGAATCCTGACACTCTATAGGGCTTTGGCACCACATACATTAACATAATAATGACAAAAACCGTATTTAGAAGTAAAGATGTATTCAATCTCCCAGAACCCTTGAGAACTTTTAGAGGAATAAATAAGCCTATATCCTACTTTAAAACCAGCATAACTTCCTTTGTTCTTTCTACTTTCCATAAGATGACGCAAAAAGGGAGGTTGTTTTGGGCCTAAATTCATCCTGTAAAACGAGACTGCAACCTTTTTCTGAGGACATCTCAAGTCTAATGATTAAAACATCTAAGAGTCAAAACAGTTTTTTTGCATTGGTTACCATGTTGATGGGAAAATCCATACACTGCCTTTTAAAATAAGCCTCAGAGGAAATGCTTCTGTTGCCAGCTTGATGGATTCAACTGAGAGAGCATACAGCTTAGACTGTCACTTTCTATCAGCACAGAGCAAGATACTACTGTGAAAATAAATGTGACTGAGAAGGGACACCCTGAAAAAGGCTTCTGGGCAGAGTGATCACATAGAGTGATTTAATTATTACAGCACTGTAATGTAGTGATGAGGGACTTCACTCACACAAACAGCTGCAAACTCACTAAGGAAACTGTCACCATTATATTCATGATCTGCTACACTGAGATTATTTTCTCTGGGGATTTGGTCTGAGTGAATGATTAAGTGTCAGTGCTGTCTGTCAGCAGCCAGTGAGGGCTACGGGACATCACATCAGGCTGTATTATTAAAGTGTTTCTTAGTCACATTAAGCATTTTAGTCTTGTTATAATCAGTGCAGTCATGTCGAGACAAATTCCAGGGCGATGCCTTCGTTTCCGAAAGTACACCCTATTGTATTACGTTTTACAGTATTTTAAGGGCATGTTTATCTAAAAACACACACATGCAATTGTACAATTGAGTCGGAGCGTCTGTGGTAATTTAATACCCGACCCAGACAGTTTTAATGCAGTGCACATTGAGCCTCGCTAGAACACTGTGTTCTGATATTTGCAATGTGTGATACATTTCAACTGATAGGCTCAGACAGTGATTATCTGGGATGCACTGGAGATTTGTCTACAACAGACAGTACACGGTATATGACGGTACACTAATTACTCAAAATACCAGACTAGCGTCATGCAGACCATTATACACAATGATAAACTATATTTTTAGAGATGCATGGCAAAAAGATAAATGTTAATAGCACTATTTTCAAACTGGGTTTGGTTTAGAAAGCTTTATGCCAGCCCAAAAACATTTACAAATGCAATGTTCCCTTTCATTACAGCCTTACATTAGATACTTCATTGAAATCAATAGTACAATTAACACTATAATGATGCCAATGGTCTTACAATAACGGTGCAAGTAGGCTATGCATTTAACATTCACTTCAACACCTGAAGGAGAAAATGAGGACAACCGAATTAGGGTCAAGAAACAGAGCTGAGAGGCTTCCTATAGATCATTTCCTATACATTATGGGTGTATCATAGCTGGTGGTCTTTATCGATCAGTCTGACTCCCTCCGTTTGTGTGTGCACGTGTGCATGCGTGATTGGACCATGCGCGCGCCTGAGTGCAGCAGGCATAAATCCAAGTTCGGGCCTGTGTGCAGCACATAGTACCACAAGCATAAAACACTTAAAGGAAAAGGGCAGCATGACCGCTGTACATGTGTAACCGGCAGTGTTGCCTTGTAATTGACAACTAAGCAGAAGGAAACTTCAACAATAGTTGCGGAATGGCTGCAGACCAACAATTAGACCCAGCCTACTGTACTGTACACCGTGTGTACCTTGGCTGCTGTCAAACCAGCCCCGGCTACTGATGCTAGCAACGCCAAACAACTGCAAACACCACGCTGTGGACATCGGGAGGGTTAAAGCCTCATAGCGACACTTACCGTCGGTTACCCCCACGCGGTCTGGACACCAGTTCGGGTTGGATATTGGGGCATTAGGCGGAAATGAAGCGGGAGAAAGTCAGAGGGGCTCCTCCGGTTTGTGCATACAAGTGTAGCGGCAGCGCTGAGCGGCTACACGTCTCCCCTCACTCCGAAGCCCGGTCCTCAGCTAAGCTGCTACGCCTCGTAGTGCCAGAAGTATCCCCCTCCTCAAACAGCTCCGTGTCCTCCTTTCCTACAAAGCTTTTGCATGAAAATTAGTAGTTTGTTCCCCCTTTTTCTGGTGCCTTTCAGTAGCGTTTGGATGGGCTGCAGCGACAGGAGGGAAAGAAGCAAAAAAAAAAGAAATACTACACGGTCGCTCCTCCCTCTGCTTATGCACTGTACAGTAAGGGGAGCTCTGCTGGGTTACCGCTTATTAAAACTATCTACCGCTCTCTACAGGACCACCACTGTAAAACACAAACTGTAGCCTGCACACAAACACATGTCGGGGACGGTGAGATGAGAAATGCTGAACATCTCCCTGCCTTGGGTCGCCTTTGCTTTCCTTATTTATTGACTCCTTCATGAACGAGTCGAAGCCCCCTCCCTCCTCCTTCTCCCTGTAAGAAGGTGAGATCAGTCCATCTTGGAGGTAGACATTATAGCTCTGGTGAAGGGACACGACTGGGCAGTTCAATCAATACAAAGGCGTTTATCAGGGAAATATCTAAATAATCTAAATAACTCAATTATCATTATAGACAATTTATCAGGAAAATGATCAACATTTTGGATTATTGATTCATCATGCAAGTCATGTATCAAGCAAACACGCCCTTCTCAGGATTCAGGTCAAATGTAAAACATTCACTGTTTTATATAAATGCTATTTGTGAAAAAAACTGAGTTTTGAACTAATGGTCGGACGGCCATAGGAAATATGAATGAACTTGTGATTGTATTCAATACCAATTTTCAGGTAAATTACTTTCTATTAATTAAATGTTTGTCTGTAAAATGTCCACATGACTTTTTCGGATTCTTTATTTATTTATTTATTTCAGTTAAGGGTTCAAAAAGCAAAAATATATTTCATTTCCAAAGAAAATTAGAAGCTAAAATGCCTCAAATTAAAATGTTGACAACTTTTGGATAGTTGGCCAATCGTTACGTTTTTTTGAAGACATGAAAAGACTGCAGACTTAGTTAGTCAAATTAGTTTAAAAAAAATGTCAATCACTCAGTTAACATAATCAATACTATTGACCTTGTAAGCAATATTTGCAATGCAGTGATTGTTATCACAAACAACAAGCAGAGGGGATCAGGGCTAAATTAGCTTTTCTGCAATAATCCCTGGATTGCTTTTGATGATTGCAATTATTTAATTGCTACCAACAAATCTATGGCTGTACAGACCGATAGACAGATAGGAGAGAGTGAAGGAAAGACAGAATATAATGCACTCCATTTATTTTGATTAAAATAACAGCTGGACAAACAGAACCGATAAAATTACCATAACTACTTAATATAGGCCGTAGGCTGACAAAGGCATCCTGGGAGCCTGAAGTATCCTGATGTCAATGCAGCCAAAGATTCTCTTAACATATGGTGGTGTGGATCATTTTTTTTATATACCATTTTGAGAAAAGTCCAATTGTCGATAAAACGTATAGTGCAGGCAGGGCTCATGAATAAACTATTTAGACTTAGACTTGGAAGAAGTTTGGTGTGCTGAGCAAATGTATTGTGACTGAAGCTTCAAAACTGATATTTCTGTCGGAAAAATGTAGCAGAAAAATATTCAGCAGATCACAAGCTGTGGAAGTGGCACAATGTTCAAGCACTGCAATGCTAGAACTGAGAAATGAATCTTTGATTGTTTTCAATAGCAGGGAAGGAGAATTGTGGTAGAGAATGAAAGATCTACTGCAACAAACACAAAAGTGCACACTGCTTTATCTCTGAAACCATAATTTCACTGACCATCTCCATGTCTTACTTTAACATTTCACGATGTGGGAATGTACATAAGTAGTGATACAGGAAGTTGATATTGATTAAATGCGGGTGTTGGTTATATGCACTTGATTTCCAGAAAAAGTCTGTTCTATAGAACAAAGCAGATCCAGTGAGCTAGCTCTATCCATAGCCTAATCGTCGTCCTCAGAAAAGGACATGTTGAGAACTGTGCTAATGACTCAAGTCTGCATTTGATCATGTTGGTTTCGTCCCTTTAAAAGTGGCCATTGCATGCGTGCCTGACGTACAGGGCTTTGAGTGCACATTTTATGTTTCAGTTGCTGTGACAATTCTGAAGGACACCCATTACTGAGGGACACAATTACAAGATTCATTACAGATCTTCCGAGATGTTCAGCTCAGATATAGAACAGGCAGGTGGGACATAATCTCAGCTCGAGCGATAAAGAGTTGGATTGTTACTGCTAAATGTATGGTCATTTTTACAACAATATATGCACAAGGTAACTATAGTATGGTTAAGGTTACATTAAAGGTCCCATGTCATGGCCATTTCCACTGATCATAATTCCATTGTTGAGGTCTAATAGAATACATTTATATTGTGCAATTTTCCAAACTCACATTGGTTTCTCATACAGCATTCTCTGTAAACTATGTGTATTCACTGAATTTCACTCTCTGCCCTTAACGGCTCGTTGTAGCTCCAATAGCTCCAGCCCCCACCCTCCCTGTGAGCACAGTGTGCTCTGATTGGTCGGGAGTTTGTGAATCGCACTGAGCTCCGTGGAGGTGTGGTTTCCTTTTTTAGCGACAGCGAAACACAGCCAAACTCACCCTGAGCACACACAAAGTCAAAGCCGAAGTAAAAACAATAAGTGTAGCTTGATATCGAGTAAGAAAAAGGTTGATAAACGCAGTGAGAATGGGTCTGCAGAGAGAATGTCGCCACGATCCCAACTGTCTGTTATCAGCCTGCAGCCAGGGAGGAGAGATCAGCAGAGATGCCTGCACTGAGTGTGTGTGTGAGGAAGTCCGTGGATTGGTCAATTTGGACCAATCAGCGGGGGCTTAACATAACGGCTCCGCGGACGTAACGTAACGGCTCCACGGATTGGTCCATTTGGTTCCGGGTAACGCATGACATCATGCGGTACCCGGAAGAATCAATGGACAGTGACGTACAGTATCTCCGACAAGGCGTTTTGGGGAGGTATTTTCTGTGTTAAAGTTTTACTCGCTACAGGGTGTACTTTGAGGGTTTTGACTCTGCAGACCATTTACATGCATAAAAACATTCATAACACACAAGGGGACGGGTAATAACCGGAAAAGCATGACATGGGACCTTTAAGGTGAATAAAGTCATTAGGCACTTGTATTCTTTCAAGGATGTGTAAATGTTATACTTAAGTGTCATTGGAAGAGTTTCTGCTCGCAGTGATCTCTGTCAAAGCTGGCCATGAAACTTTCTCTTTCCAGATCACAACAGAATCCAGAGTCCTGTGAAAGAAATGTGTTTTTTAATACATCTGTGGCTTATATGAGGCTTCACCTAAATGAGTTAAGAATTCACAGGGCAGCTTTTCTAAGTTAATCCTTTTAGTACAACATTCCTTTCTTGTGTTTCCACAGAGGTTTTTTTTTCTTTCTAAGCCTTTGTGTGGCTATATGTCCTCATACAGTAGTCACATGTAGGGCAACCGTCACAATAAAAATGTGCATGATTGCAGAGAAAAAGAAACCCTCTTGATGTGGCAAACTTTAACAGTGCAGTCACACTAGGAAGTGATTACCCCTCCAGTTATTTTGGACTGAGGTTCTAGTCTGAAGTCACACCAGAGACTCATTGAGTCTATACTTAGACACAGCAGGCTTTGAGCTAAATGCTAACCTTAGCATGCTAAATTATCCACACTAATCATTTTCCAGGAGCAATGTTTGCATGTCACTAGTTTATTTTACCAGATTATCATGCAAACACTTCAGCAATAAAGACGAAGTACAACTGAGGCAGATGGGTCACTGGGTTTTCAGGGTTTTGGTCCTTAACTGAAGAAAACTCAACTCTAGATGAAAGGCCATGGTATCAATGACCTTATTACAATTCATCCTTTAGGATCTAATATTAATATGAATGTGTATTCAACATTTCCAAAGATGTCAAACTAATAGTGACGCAAAAGGAAAAGTCAAGGGGTGATCTAAGTCTCCAGAAACTAGTTTCTTTAACCTCCTATTGTCTTCGTTTTCCCCCCCTTACTTTGGTGTTCGCGGTCAAATTTGACCGGTCCTGTTTTAACTGCTGTTACATTAACACAAAAACCATTAATCATCACCACATTTCATTTAACACCCTTTCAAACTGTAAATATTGTATCAGACTGCTGGTATACATGAAAAATTGCAGTGAATATACAAAGAATAGACACTGAACATGTATTGCGTGTGCCAGGTGTGATCCATGTGGGGCGAGGGGCACATAAGAGTTTGTGTGTGCCAGTTGTGATTCACATGGGGGGATTGGGCACATAAGGCGGGGGGGGGGAACACATCTACAGTATGTGTGTGTGTGTGTGTGTGTGTGTGTGTGTGTGTGTGTGTGTGTGTGTGTGTGTGTGTGTGTGTGTGTGTGTGTGTGTGTGTGTGTGTGTGTGTGTGTGTGTGTGTGTGTGTGTGTGTGTGTGTGTGTGTGTGTGTGTGTGTGTGTGTGTGATCTGATCTGGATGGTTACTAATCCCTTTTCTTTATGGCGGTCATTTCTGACCGGGAACACCATGGGTGTTACAAAGTTGACTAAATCATCCAAAATGCAATGAAAGTGGTGATCCGCTATTTTCCATGTTCAAATGTCTACTGTGAAGGATATCATAAAGCCTTAATGCAATCAAATGTAAAACAAAAAAGTTATGATTGATGAAAGTAGTAAATCGGTCAGATTTGACCCGAAGACAACAGGAGGGTTAAACCATTTATTTCCAACTAACATTGCCACACTGGAAACAACAATCTGAATCTATACTTCGAAGTAAGTTAACTAAACCTTGTCTTAACCAACTATATCGTCAATGTGGTAACAATTTTAAGTAGATAACACTCGGACAGCCCAGTCCTCCACCGGGCCAATGTTGCATTCACATGCACTTCGAATTGGCCATTATATAGATAGGAAGTTGTTTGTGCAACATTGGTGTGTCCATCGGGTTTAAGGGAATCAACTTGGATGTAGACGGAAGATGTGTGACATTTTATTGTTCAGAGGATTTAAGAACAGGTCGATGTCCATTTCTGAGTTCTTGTGTTGACTTGAGGAAGAGTTCAACTTATTTTTCCCGGTCAGGATTTTTTTTACAAAACCACAAATCTTCCGCATTATTCGGCTGTCCTCCACATTTTTATTGGGTCTTCTTTGGGTCATGCCCCAGCCTTCCATTAAATTCTTTAAAAATAGGACCAGTATTTATTCCATAATCGCGCTGACAGAAAATTACATAACTTTCTTGGCGAGGTATGAAAAAAAACATGCCAACTCTGGTGCTACAAACCTCGGCCTCAATCAAGCGTATTAATGACATTATCAGTCCAACCCTATTTTTGGCTGCATTTTATAAACGTCACTCGGCTACCCCCATTGGCCTTGAGCGTTGGCACTTTCACGTGAGTCGTAAACTGCAGAACCGTCCGCGTGAACATCATTCCCACAAGATTGGGCAGTAGAGTAGATAGATATGTTAATGACTGCATAATGCACAGATGGATAATAGCCCTTCTATATTAATCAATTCCCACCACAGGCAGCACAAAAATATCCACGTAGCAGCTGGGCCCTTTGAGGCTTTGATTTGGGTTTACCATTCAACGCCATTACTGAAGCCACACAATTTAAATGTAGTCAAAGGGACTGTTAGATAAGTCAAATCTATTTCCAATGTTTTCTGCAAAGTCCCTGTGAGTATTGTGTTTTTTCTTGATTTGGTGTTGTTTATTTAAGATGGATTTACTGTATACATTTGATGCAAAAGTGCTAAAACACCTGCTTAAAAGATAAATTAATATTTAGCAATCCTGTAAACAGACTACAAAGATTCATTCTCTCCTGTGCTTTTAATTAGCTATGTGTCATTGTGGTTGAGTGTTTCATTTGCATGTGATCGTTATCAGTTAATTGCTTGTTAGTGCTGCATGCATGCAAGTGTACACACTGTTAATAGTCTTTGCTTTTCTGTAAAGTACAGTCCTTGGAATGAAATCTGTTGTATAAATAAGCTGTCTATTGGCAGGGTTGTTAATCATTGTCAGGGTGTAAAAAACATTTACGAACACTATCCTCAGGCCAAACACTGACAAATGACAAACACACACATTGTTATAAACTAGTAAAAAGGTAATGGTATTATTCACATCAAAGTCCACTTTAAGTTATCAAAATTCCACAAAAACAGCCTTTGCATTTGCTTAAGTGCATATGAGGATAAACTTGGCATTCCCAACGTCATTGTACTTCAATAGTTGAACCTGATACTTCTCATTTTATAAGATTTAAAAATTAGATTAAAAGAGTGAATACACAATGTGTGTGTGATTAACTGGATTAACCCTTATATTTTCTTTCAGCTTTTATCCATGTGTTTGGTTTGTTAGCTCAATATCAAGGATTTCATTCCAGCATAGCCTTTTTTGCATTCATCCAAAATGGTGTTCGTCCTTAGTTTAGATTATACTCAAATGATGAATGTTTTATTACTGCATGAGCGTTGTGTTATGTGCACAGTTAAGCATGTAAAGCACATTGATGGACCAAAGCAACGTGCAGGATCACTCTTTCTTATTGTTATTTGTGATTTAAAGAACGTCATCAAAGAACTCTGATCAGACCTATGCCTGGAAAATAAACGTTTACTTCTAGTCATAACAAAACGTATGTCATTGTCCAAGGTCTAGTTGAGATCGTGCTAAATCATACTGCTTGCCTGTCTCATAAGAGGCTGACTATTTGGATGGTTCTATATTAAACTGTCTTTGAGGAGCGTAGTGGAGCAAAATGTGATGATAATTTCTATTCAACTCACAGGTCTGAAATTCAGACTAACAAATTAGAAATAGATATACTTCAGTACTAGAGCACGTTATACTTGAGACAAAACGAGTGGTTTAGAGTGCTCATTCCTGACACTTGTCTTTTGCCCTCAATTTACTTTCATTTCCTGCACCTGTTCCATTGTCTTCTTGACCCTTTCACTGATTGTTTTCTCCCTTGTTGATATAACAAACTCCTTTGTCTAAATCAGGGGTCAGCAACCTTTTTGATATGAATAAAGGTGTGCCTTTACCTCACAGTCTGTAAGGAGAGAGTTCTCTTCTACCTGGTTGTAGAAAAAGCTTGTTATATAGCTAGCTGACATTAACGTTATGTCAATTTAACACTCACCTCGGCTCTTATGGAACCGACTAACTCCCCTTTTGTGTATACACAGCTCTCAACATGCCCAGACGTGTAGTAATTTTCTCCTCGTTTAATACTTTTCGCCTCATTCTGAAAGAAAGAGGTGAAATATGCTAACGTGACGGCCAGCTTGTTGTTGGTGACGTGTGTTGTGCGAGACCAGAGATGTAGTTCATTGGGCGTTTCGCACAAAAAAATGTGTTACTTCACAGTTTTACGACAATTTTATTTTTTTTGACTTACAAAATGTTCTTTTAAATTGACAAACATCATATGTGTAATTCATGGCACAAGTCAAACGGGATCGAAAGACAATCTTTCTCTCGCCATTGAATTCAATACATAACTTTTCCGAAATAAGGTCCCATGGAGTTTCACCGGAAAGGGAGGGACTTCGGCTCTCTATTATTTTCGATGGTGTTATTGTATGATCAGTGTGACAGATGAACAGATTGCCACTGGGCTTACAATTAAAGACACAGCCACGCAAAAACTGCGGCAAGTGTACGGCTCCTTATGGGTACTGGACATACACGTCTTCCTTCTGCAGGTAACGGGGAGACACGCTCTGGCGGCGGTCTCGTTCAAAATCCGAAAATACAATTTAAATATTTTGCACACTTATTCCACTTATTCCTAGTGTGTCACTGGTTACGGTGCCGTGTGCCAATGGTGGCACGCGTGCCTAGGGTTGCTGACCCCTGGTATAAAGGGTGGAATAAGCTCCCCATTGACATCAGGTTAGCAGAAACTCTGCATATCTTCTGTCGCATCCATTCTAGATTGTACCTTGGCAATTTAATAATTGCTGAAAAGAAAACAACAAAACTAACTCAAAGCACTTTTTTAGTTAATTTAGGCCTTGTAACTAATCCACCAGCACTTACTATGGTATGATCTTGCTTGAAGAGAATATATCTGCACTTTCCTTGTTGTTCAGAGTTTTAAGCTATATTGTTTTTGCACTTATTGTAAGTCGCTTTGGACAAAAGCGTCATCTAACTGATATGTAATGTAATTTAAATACAAGAGGAAAATCAGACCTTAATGGCAGGCTGTAACTTTGACATTTTCCGGTAGATCCTTTTAATGAAAAAACTATGACTACAAAATAGTATTTGAACCCTTTTGAATATGAACCTAGAACCAGCAGCATCCATCATATAACTTAATCTTTAAAAGAGCTTTACGTGCATTCTCTCAACATTTTACATTTACCAATTAGCCCATATGTCTTTCAGCATGAAACCCCCTTTGTCCAAATGCAAACAAGTGAGAGTTAATCAAACAAATGGCTGTCAAAGCCTGATACTGGAGAGGCTCTGCTCTGAATAATGGATCCCTCCATCTGCAGCTTGTACTCTGCCACTATGGCACCAGGAGCTAATCCGGCCCATGATAAAGTTCTCAGTTGATTGAAGAACATGTTGTTCCCTTGTTTATACAGACCCCCTGTATTAAAGGTTGTGTGGCAATATATATTATTCATTTACTGCAAAGCTTTGATTTGGTTTTCTTTTTCTTTTTTCAAGATATAAAGTTCAAGTCAAGTCATCTTATTTTGGCAAAACATTAATTCTATATAATTAAAAAGTTATGCACTTAAACTTCAGAAAACATGCAAATAGACAAAATACAGGCTCATTAAAAAACAATTAAACCAATTAGGCAGAAAATAGAGAGAAAACAATCAAATACAGAAATGCTGCAAGAAGAAGAAACAGTTTGCAGCGGATATTAAAAAGTGAAGCACACGGCGGGACACGCTTGCTGTCACCATGGTTTGTGACCCATGTTTTCAATGTCTGATTGTTAATGAGTACCAACCATGCAGCCACGAAATAAATGTTTCAAAACAGCATTCAGTTGTACAGTCTTACTGTTCTTTGGCACTGTGTTCCAGAGAAATGTTTGTTTGGGCCTTGGCATTTTCATCTCAATGATAAAGATCTATTATTGTTTCTGTGCCCTTCCTTTGGAGTTGATGTGTTTTGGGGGCTTGAGGGAGGAACAATCTGAACATTCTTTCCCTCACCTGGCCCTAAACAACAGACAGAGCTGTCAGCGAAAATAATATAAGTTTGCTGAGACCGGTTGTGTAAAAGAGGCCAAATGATTTAAGCCCGGCCAAGTCTCCAGACTCACCTCCAGGCAGCGTTGCCCCATACTGAATGATACTCTCACTCTAAATGCAGTTTTTACACTACAAACTGCTCGCTTTGGGCCAGACCTCTGAATCCACCCACTACACCCATTTGATCACTTTGTATGGCATCAGAATCTACAGTTTATTGGTTGGCTTATAGATATGATAGACACTGTTTTAAATCATACCATCGTATTTTAAAGATAGATTGTGACAACATTTGGTGCAGAAATTCATTGTCTCCAGAAAATGAATCTTATAACTTTTCATCTAGCACCATCATCAAAAGTATTGACTTTCCCACTTTTTGTTTAGCACTAATGACAAATGTTATTCATGATAACATTCAGAGACTCTAAGTCTTGATTGTTGATAACAGAAATGTAAAAATATCACATTTAATGACATTTTTGGCCAATAATGATAGTTACTTCAAAATGAGTCAATTTTCAATCATACTAAAGGTTCTGTAACACCTGTATCTTGTATGTAGATCATTATGACCCGGAAAAGATAACATTGATTATTAAGAAGATGCTAATTATATTTACACGACTCAAGTTAAACAGCCTTGCATAGTCATCACTAGTCAGATGAGAAATTATTATTGATTATTAATGATTATTTTTACATTACATTGCAATATTGTCAACATGTCAATATTCTGCTTGTATAAAAATGATTACTTTATGTGAATAAACATTTAATATGTCACAGATCAGGCAGCAACCACTCTAATATTGATCACAACATGCCCTTTGGCTAAGCATCCCCATTGACTCTGTTCATTTTCCAGCTACACTTCTAGTACAAAAGCCCTTGTAATGCCCTCGATAAAAGATATGCTTGTAATAACAGGTAAAGCAGTTAATCTACATTCAATCTGTTACTATGACATGTCCCATTAGTCACAAAAATAGGCACAATCGTATATACAGTAGTCAGGTAGTGAAATGTAAGCGTGTGGGAAGGCAAATGCATTGAAAACTCTCTTAAATGGAAATGGAGGATAGGAAGCTTTGTTGTAGGGGCAGTGGGTTTTAACTGGCGACACTCCCGTTCCCAAGCCAAGTTCCTACGGACTGAGCTAAAGCCACCAAAACTAAATAACAAACTATGGTTAAATTGACATAAAATAAATATGACTTTGCACACTGAGATACATTTATAGTTATAGTACTACGTTAGTGCAGGAAACCCCTAGTGGTTTGTTTACATCCATATTTTCCTCTGGTTGGCTCATGCTTAATATTGATGTCTCTGTGTCATATTAATTTCAGTGGGAAAGTGTTAGAACAGTGGTGCATGCATGAGGTAAAACAGTGACCCAGTCATAGTAAAACAGCTAGGTAAATATAAAGAAATTAAATATCTTAAAAATATTAATCCCGATTATCAGGGACAATTCCAATTTAACTACAGCAATTATTTGTATTCTAATCTGCTATTTCTGTTTACCAAGGCAGCAGAGTGCTCAGTATGAGGTTGAGAAGCCGAGGTTGACCTCAAGTTCTGTTGACCATCCCTCTTATCCTGCTCGAGGAGAAGGTGAGGCCACTCATCCTCATGACACTGCTAGTGATACCATTGTACTTGTCTTATAGATTCATCATTGTAATGTATGTAGTTTTATGCCTTTTTTCCTTCTTATCTTGTTCTTCAAGTTAATAGTAGTACCTGTTGGTGTCATTTCTTTTTAGACTGGAACCCCCACAGCCTTTCATCACAACATGATTTACTTCTGGATTTAGACACAAACAGCTCATATTTGAAACATATTCACTAACTCACTTTCCAAACTTCTCAGCTGCCCAAACTCGCCTCAACCCTTTGTGCCGGGCTCCCGGGGAAGCTGACTCATGATCATCATCACAGTGGGACATTTGCATTTCAGGTCTATTTTTCATCCGATCTCTTTTTCCTCCTCAAAGGAGAGGCACTTTGATGTCCTTCAAATCTCATTATGGCTGGGGCTCAGCACCGGCAAAGACTGATTTCCTCTGGTTTTGCAGTGGTGGGATGAACTGAGGGAGGCAAAATCCCTGTGGAGCCAAATCCGAATGGATATGGCTGGTCGTGCGGGGAACTCTTTGAAACGCACAGCATCAAGAGCCTCATTCCATCATTGAAAAGTACCTTGTTTAGCAATGATTAGCAAGACCCAGTGTGGCAGAGAGGCATAGAAGGTATTCAAAATCAGTTACACTTCACATGCAAATACAGACAGATACACTGAGAAGCATTATCTCCATATAGTGACCCTGTTTTTTATCCAATTACTGCAGTTTCAGATACTGTAAATAGATTCCAAACGCAAAAGACAGCCATTTCTGTGAAAAAGCTCAACAAATTCCACGCATTATGCCTGCACAGCACTTAACAGCATAGATCCGAAGTTAAGCCCCAAGCCTGTTTTTCAGGTTTCAGGATTGAAAATGACATTCCCAGAACAAAGGACCATATCTTCCCTTCTAAAAGGGTTAAATTAATAATCTGCTTTCTCAAAGTAATGATAAACCTGTGAGTTGGATGTAGAAAAGTCAGAATCAATAGATGTTTTTTTATTTTAAAGAAAATTCAGATTGAACATGGTAAAAAACTGTAAATTATAGTGTCAGTCCAAAAAATATTTTGTACTTATAGTGAAAACTAACCTTGGATGATGGGTTAGTAGACTAAAAGCTTTAGGAATCCAAAGTATAACATATAATAAGTACCCTGTATCAAGATTGATGCAAAACAAGTGATATTTGACCTTTTTAGACAGATTTAGCAAAAAAAAACTCTTCTGGGGCCATTTGGGTGGATTTTCTTTATCTCTGGCCCCCCTTGCTCGATTTTGACATGTGACATCTCTTTCTGACCGTTAGAGCCAATAGAATCGAAGGGAAATTGTCCCGCACACACTCATGTTAAAGAAAAAAAGATGGCGTCTTTGCACATTCAATCTTGCTATAGAGCGTAGGAATGGCCTGCTCTGATATTTGAAAACGGAATTGCAGTTTTATTGCTTATAGATTATCAGAACATTTCAAAGGGGACACAGTCACATTGGATATTAACCTATGGATTAACTACAGCATCGTTTTTATCGTTTTAATGCCATTGAAGATCAGTTTTGACCAGACAAAACCAAGGTAAGCCATGTTAGCGTTTTAGGCTACCTAGCGCAACATGTTTTGATGTACGTTTTTGTTGATAACGTTGCGAGTTTGTATCTTTCAGTGTTGAGGTGGGCACCGTTAGATTCTGTGTCTTTACGATCATAAACGATGTGTTGGATGTGCAGCTAGGATAAGTAATAAGGGAGCTAGGAGTGATATTCGGTGCAGTAATAGGTTAGCATCTTTTGCTCGGCTAATTCAGAGGGTCAGTGTTAGCATTGTGTGTTTTTTTTTGTTTTTTTAAATGAAAAAGATCAGTTAAATGTTGAAAAAAAGTTTTTTCCCGTTATATCGATATAAAATATTCATAGTTCATTAAATATTAAGGTTCCTTAGACGTTGTTTCCTGAAAATGACGCGATTTCTGCCCCGGAACAGGGTCCGCTTAAGAGGTGGGGTAGGTAATTTTGGAGAAACCAGCTTGAGTGCGCTAGAATTTGAAAATACACAACCGGAGAAAATCTGCCACTTCCTTACAGAGCCCCTCCTCCAACACACAAAAATGCGCACATGACCGATGAGGGCACGAGATAAGTTTGTGCACAGATGGAAGACTGACAGGCAGGTAGGCCATCCAGTTATTTTAGACGGGCTGGCTGCTTTTTACAGTACTACGGCTTCCACAGATGACATTTTTTTATGGATTCTTTGTCAAAGCACTTAAGATATTCATTGCTATCGGGATGTTAAGAGCATTCCATGGAATATATAACAAAAAGTGTATCTCAAGCCGGTTTCTCAAACTTACCTACCCCACCTTTAAAGAGTGAGATATTTTTCATAGGAGCTGCCGAAGTCCTAAACAGAGCTGTAAATATTGAACTTAGTTTGCCAGGTGGAATGAAACACAAGTCCAAAGGCAGGGCCGGCCAGTAGCACTGGCGTTATAGATGTTGGCCTAGGGCGCGAGATCTGGGGAGGCGCTGCGCTGGTAGAAAAACATTTTTGACCGTTGGTGCTCATCCTAATTTTCGGCCTTGATGTAACAACATTCATAATTAAGTAAATGTAACACCCACCCCGGTTACACTTTTCATTTGCCCTGTACGATGGGCGCTGTAAGTGATGAAAATGGGGGATGTTGGCTTATCTGGCGCCCGCAGCTCACGGCCAAAGTGCGAGTGAGCTTGGGAGCGAATGAGGGAGAGAGGGAGGGTGCACCGGTACCGGCGCTGTTGTTATTAGAATCTAGTGCTAGCTGCTCTAACGGATATTAGAAGAAGATGTTTCTACAATAATGTGGAGGGCTAGTCCTCTCCAGTCAGACTGAGAGGCTGATAACTACAGCTCAGTGAGGTAAAGGACTCTGAGTGTTTAGATAGTTAACTTTAGTCTAAGTTATCTCAGTGGGTCTCAAACGGTTTGGTCACAATTTATGTAAACAAATATTTCCAAGGCACTCCTTTATAATTATTGGGATAAAACAGGTTTGAAATCATTTCAATGTATACTATAGGACAGTAAACCAAAAATATTGTTTTAAACTGGAGAGATTAAAAAAAATGCACGAATAAATAAATGTTAATAGGTCAAATAAGATATGAATGAACAACAAAAATAAAATAAGTTACATTTATTTGTTATTGGCTATGGTAGGTTATTGGTTATGTTCACATACTTATTTGATTAATAAAATATAAACCAATCTTTTTCATATGGGTGTTTAGAGTTGTACCTCCTAGATCTAGTAGTAATTCTGCTTAAAGTGCACCAGATTGAAGCATTTTACTTTAAAGGTCACATGTCATGGCCATTTCCACTGATCATAATTCCATTGTTGAGGTATACTAAAATAGAAAAATACTGTGCAATTTTCCAAACTCACATTGGTTTCGCATACAGCATCTCTGTAAAGTATGTGTATTCAGCAGTATTCACTTTCTCCACTAAACGGCTCACTGCAGCTCCTTGATTGATTTCCTTGTTTAGCGATACACAGTCAAACAAAGCCAAATTCAACCTGAACACACACAAAGTCACAGCCGAAATAAAAACAATAAGTGTGGCTTGATATTGACATGTGACCTTTAAAATGTTAAAAAAATCTTCCCGGGGGGGGCATGCCTCCGGACCCCCCTAGAGGATGTGACGTCCACCCCCCATTCTATTGTGTATTCCTTGGATACTCTATTGATCTTTATCTTTTCTATTGTACGATTCTCTGGCTGGGGCGCCAACTCAAATCTCGCCTAGGGCTGCAAATTGTCTAGAGCCGGCCCTGTCCAAAGGAATACTAACATCTCTCCTTATCTGCTCAATGGCACAAATAAACTGTTTGCTCAAAGCTCACCATAACCAATGTATGAGGTCAGTGTAATATGTTGTGTTTACAGCTTGTTCAACTACCTCAAAATACCATGGGAAAAAAATCTGGTTTAATGGGGCTAAAAAGAAGCTCTGAATAGGAAGAGCTTGTCAATCCTAACTTTAAGAATCAAAATTAAACTTTGTAAGAACAGTACAACTACTATGTGTTGTTTGATGGATCTTCATCAGGTTTTTAAAGTCTTATAAAAATACTGTCCATTTTCATTCATGGTTTTATTGTATGACCATTTATCTCTATATTTTTGTAAATCAGCAATAGGTGTTTCGGATGGAAAAACTGTCAATAATGCAACTTTTGTTAGATTAATAAATGAAGGAAAAATACATCAAAGTATTTTAGTGATCCAACAACAATCTTTGCCTGTGGTATGTTAGATAGCAGAATAGTGAAATCTATCGTAGAATCACACGGCAAAAACATAAATAAAACAAACAATAACACTTTTTTAATGCAAGTACCGATTAACTTGAGAGTGTATGTTAATTGCAAGGGAGTAAATAAGTATCAAATTGGCTCACGAATGAATCGAAACAATAACACTGACCCGCTTCTGGGCCACTAAAAAACATGCATGTTGTTCTCAAGTTGGCCATTTGCCTGACGAAGATAAGGGCTCAAATACTGCCTTTCCAAGTCTATTCCTAAATTAAAGTTGCAAGCTTTGTGGATCATAAGAGGAAAGACTGAGCTTGGGATTTGGTGGTATTTAGGTGGACTCCCAGGGGTAAGATAAGACACTTTAAGAGTATGTCCCCCCAGGCCTGAGGTGTGAACCCTCACCAGAGAGAAATCATTACTGTGGCGACAAAAGCCTGTAGGAAGTCTACACCCGCTGGAACGTCAATGAGGGAACGTACAATGTAGATAAAGCATCAATAATTAACCAGAGAATCCCTTCCACTTAAAACCGATCCTAATGAGCGGACTAATCTTAAATGATATGTACATGTTTATACATCAAGTGTCATTACATTCATTTTCCATTCATCAGCCCATTATTCACAACAATCAACTTTGATCTGACAGCAGCAGCAGTTACACAGCGTGTCAAATGGACAAGTGATTGCAGAAATGAACTCTGTGATCGGATTTTGGCGTGAAATTATATTTGTGTTCAAATATTTGAAGCTGTTCTCTGTGTTTATGTCCAGCCAGCTGCCAAACCACAACATATGGAAGCTGGAGGGGTTGAGTGTGGGTGGGATGCAGTCAAACTGCTTCTCTAGGAGCTTTTGCTCCAGAGACTAATGGTAAGGAGGACAAACATTTATTCAGCGCTGCTATATTAATGGTGAGAGCCGAATACAAGTCAGGGTTGATGGTAGAGCCCTGTTTATCCACACGTCTCAGAGATAGCCGAGCTCTATTGGTGGCAAAATAATGTGCCTCTTACACACTTATAATAATAATAATAATAATAATGCATTTTATTTATATAGAATGCATTATTATTATTATTATAAGTTATCCCCCTCGTCTCTGAATCCTCTGCTGCCAGAACATCCATTTATATGTACATTCTTTCTCCATTTCAGGCAAACACAGAGCGAGTGGGTGTGTGCGCACCACATGTTTCTTCTCCCGTCTATTGTGTAGCACCCAGTAGAAGATGTACAAAAGGTACCATTCGATGGACTCTTGTCTGGACACAATCCCAGTGTCGATCGACCTCGGCTGTTCTGACTGACAGGATGATTTGCACCAAGGCTTTGTGGTGGGTTTTTAGTAAGCAACGTCAACATGTGTGCCAAGATCACATGGCCGTGCACTCGCATTACGACA
The DNA here is from genome assembly GCF_949606895.1 of Notothenia rossii. Classification (NCBI taxonomy): domain Eukaryota; kingdom Metazoa; phylum Chordata; class Actinopteri; order Perciformes; family Nototheniidae; genus Notothenia; species Notothenia rossii. The sequence continues at coordinate 18,723,192 of NC_136910.1, forward strand.
ACACACATGCAAGCAACTCAGGGACTACAGACAAAAATGAGAAGTGATAGGAGACACATGGAAACAAAAAGGAAAAAGACGAGTTGAAAATACTAAACTGTGTGAAGAATTGTTATGGGAAAATACGAACAAAAGAATAAAAAGACTTGTGGCTGGGGATCAAGTAAAAGCACACATACTGTAAGAAGCTCTTCAACAGTGTAATGTTTCAAAAGGAATGCTTCATTTGTGCTATGCTGAACAGAAGTCTGCGTCTGTGCATTTAGTTGATATTCCTAAAGCGTGATGAGCTTTGCTTTTTTGTTCTACCATAAAGAGAGCCTTCAGGCATCACATAAATATGTAAGGGCATTGTTTTTATTGAAGTCTGCTCCAATAAATAGAGAAAGAATATCTGGAAAACAGTTAGTTATTCAGTACAGCTTTGATGATTTGGGATTTTAGCATAATTTGCACAGTTGACAGACGACTGGATGTCTATCACTGACCCACTGCCTTTCGTAAAACACTTACTTGTGAGTGTAAATTGGCTTTAAGGTGAGAATTAAATGCGTGTCAAATTCTTCATGACCTGAAGGCTGAAAGACTTTTTGACCCTTTTCTTCAGCTTTCTCCCTGTTAATACGCAATGACTCCTTTCTCTAGGTGGATGTTAAAAGTTTCAATAGGAGTCACTGCGTAATAAAACCGTTTTTGTGGGTAGTGGTTACTATACACTGCAGTGTTTTATGAAGAAGAGCAATACCACTTTCATATCAAGTGATTAAGATGGGTCTGGAGCTAGAAAGTAGATAGCCTAGGCCCTAGATGCTTAGCAAACTGGACTGGAAAAAGAGGGAAGCTAATAGCTTGGTTATTTTAAATAATCTAACAAATAAAAAAGATACACATCAGCTATTAATCACACTGGGAAGACAACTGGAAGGACTGGAAGATCACTAACCACTGCTGGTATTGTCCATTTTAGTACAAAGCTAAGCTAAGATCAGGTTTCATTTGAATCACACAAAGGCATGAGGGGTAAGGACTTCCTCATACGACTTTAGGCAAGTACTGTAAACAAACAAGTTAGATCTCTCGCTTTAATGTTTGGTCGACTGTTTTTTTGCTGCCTATTAATTTTAAGCAGTGCTAGCAACATGGATATATGGATTGCAATGTCATTTTACCCACCCCTTTGGTCCAATGTAATAACTCTGCCCTAAAGTGGCAGACATAACATCAAATTGTGTCCCCAAATGCTTGAAAAAGGTTCAACCAAGGCATGCATGTTTCATCACAAAGTTGTCATTGCTGCAGAAGATTTTAAAATAGAAGTGTAGGAGTGTTTACATGAGGCCTAGATGCTAGTTATCTCATATACGAGTTTACAGAAGGAGAAAAGACTGCTTCAGGTTTGAACAAGGTTCTATAACCTCCAGAGTAATAGCAGTAATTCAGGTGTTGACACAAAGCTGTTAATGGAACCATGGTTGAAAAGTATATGAGAATTGCACGTCTGAAGATAATATTTCACTCGGTATCTGTCTATATTTAAGACGCCTGCCTGAGAGAAGAAAAAAATGATGCCTTGATTGAACAGCAGGAACACAAATGTCAAAGACTGAATTTAGCTGCATTGTTTGCTCCCACCATTTAGTGATGCAGCTATGTGAAGCTATGCATACAAATAACAATTGTAATAGCAAGACAATAATTTATCTTTGCCCGAATGAGGCGCATGTCAGAATACAAAAACAGAATTTGAGAGGGAGAATAATTATTTGGAGAACCGTCAGCAGATAATAGCTCTGCATCAGGTGCAAACATGTCTTGTGGCCATTGTTGGATGAAGTTATGGTAAACACTGCAGAACAATAGGGAGGTATTTTCTTCCAAGCAGTGATGTGGGTTAACATTTTTATTGAGAAAAGGTCTGTAGAAGGTACTCAGGTAAACAATGGATAAAATAACAATTGTGTACCACGAGATAACAAAATGTAAAGATTCCAAGTTTCTGATTTGCAGAGCGGAGGGAGCAGTTATTTGTAAGAATATCTATTTGAGAGTTGATGAATGAGTTTGAGGTGACAGTGACAGCCGAGTTATTTTTGATATATTGTCAATCTGTTGGAATCTACATGACTGTTGAGCACGACGTCTCATGTGGAAACATATTTGAAGAAGAATAAAGTCTGAGGGTGCTTTGTGATATATTTTCCAACAAGGAGCACTTTGGGGCTGTAGATCGACATCGCTTCTGCGTAAAGACGAGTAACATTTAAAATCTTACAAGACATAAAAATGAAATGTTCCGATATTTCAATTGTGGAAATGCTTTTCCAGCTAGTCTTACATTCTTGATATCCTGCAACACTTTCATTCCTGGCAGAGCTTTTCATTGTCAGAACAAATGACCTGACGGTTATGGCTCAGTGTGATGCCCTGTGCTGCACATTTGAGCCGGCTGCAATCACACACTCTGTAGGCAACCGAGAGTAATGTACTGTGAGGGGGCATCCATAGTGTCTGTTTGTGCACAATGTGCTCATGTGTCCATGGCTACAGAGTTAATGGCAAACAGAGCGAGAAACAATCACATACCCTTCAGACTGTGTTTTTATGTCGAGGCTCAGAGGACAGAAAAGTGTGAAAGCTGCACTGAAATAAAATGGACCCATTGTTTGTCCGAGATGCGAGGCGTCAACAGTTCGCCTGTTCACTGTGATTCACTACAGCAATGCATGTTCACTTTTTCTTTCGATAAATATTACCATGTGTGTCCATTCAAACTGACTATAGTAACTTTTATCTGCGCAAGGTTTGTCACCAGAGTGCTGTATTCCTTATGTCTCTACTAGAGTGCATCGCCTGAGTCAAAAGTGTGGCTGAATCTCTCATTGCTCAGATTGAAGAAACACAACTAGACATTGCTGCACATTGCTAAGCAGGTGCAGGTGTTTTTTCATGATCAACCTAGCGTGTGTAGCATTGGTCGGGGTATGCCCATATCCAGAATTATCAACGAGAGAGAAAGAGTAGATGTCCTTTCAACTCCTTTCCAGAATCATAGTGTTGTTACATATTTTAAGATGTAACATGTCAATTAACTGAACAGCCTTTCATGCCCAAATGAAAATTAGGGTTCATCATACCTCTAAGTGTCCCTCATCTCTTTTCAAGTGTCTAGAATGATGGCCTGTGTTTTGGCTCCTGGGATCCTCTGCATACTAATGCTGTTGTTTGACGGAACATACAGCCTCCAGATTCCCGCTGCTATCACTTTTCCTCTTCTGCCAAGCAGGACGCCAACTAATACTGTACATGGGCTGAGTGTGTGATTGACAGGTGGTGGGAGAGCATGATAACAGACAATCATGAGTGTGTGTGTAATTTGTGTATCTACAATATGTGTGTGCGTGTGCCAGGACAGAGGCATGTCCAAAGCTGGTTTCTCTCTGCAATGCGTCACGATCCCACATGCAAACCCAGCGCCTGGCAGCACTTAACAGGCCTGCATATTCTGCACATAAACGTGCCTCAAACACATGCCAGCCATTCTGCCTGGGAGCTGGCATGGGTATGAAGACAATTCTGAATAATGTTGGTCCATACAAGTGTTTGGAAGTGTGTTTTAGTATATGAGAGAGAGAGAGAGAGAGAGAGAGAAAGAGAAAGAGAGAGAGAGAGAGAGAGAGAGAGAGAGAGAGAGAGAGAGACAAAGAGTGTTGGCAGAATAGCGGAGTGCTATAGGGAGAACACTTCACTCTGTAGCTGTGCTATGCCCACAAGGAGTACACATATTCACAGACAGACACACACACTGAAACACACAGTATTGTTCTCCATTAAAAGCTGATTCAAAGGGGGAATTAGAAGAATTCACATTTTGATAATTAATCTCATTGTTAGCAATTTACTGTTGTGTCTCCATTTGGAAAGGAACAAATATAATTGTTCAGTGCAATTCATTTTATTTGTACACACAACATGCTATGATGTTGATATGTAAGACTAACGTGCAGCGGGGCAGTCATTAATGAAAAAAGGACACCGAGACGGTGATCAGGATCCCAACATGATCACAATTAATCAATATTCTCCCGTTAAATGTACCGGACTTATTTCTGCAGATTGACATGACTTCACATCCCTTTATCCTACTTAGCAACGGTCTGCGGTTTAGCAACATTCTGTTAGCAATAATTAAAATACTCTAAAATGTGCAAATTGACCAATCAGAATAGAGTAATCAACTCAGCGGTGTAACAAATACTTATATTTGTAAAGTTTACCGCAACAGGCAACATATGGCCTGAAAATGAAAGACGCCACCCACGTGCTTTTATCCTGAATTCTTTCTAATGCCAGCAAGGGGAGACTCTATTAACGAAAACACAAAAGAAGCGTAATGAAAAGAATGACCTTACTTCTCACCTGATTTGTTAATGCAGTAAGTAAACATTGCCATGAGAAAGTGTATATTTAAGCACAGCTAAGAAGATCAACTTCGCCCAAGTCTTTAGAGACAAAAGACACACTCTTCCATCACACTTAAAGTCAAGACACGAGCAGGATTACTTCAGTTTCGATTTACGTATTTGTTCAATAAGCATCTTCTGTAAAAATCTATCCATATTATAACATTTGGCTGTTTGAAACCTTGCTAAACATAAAAGCACTTCTTTGTTGTTCATGAAAGTTATTCAAGTTCCCCTGTGCAACGGCTCAGATTTTTCCCACTCACAAAAGAACAGGATTCCTAATTTAAATCCTTTATCAATTGAATATTATGGGATTTTGGTCCATGCTAATTTCAAGATGTTAGCGTAGGCTCTGAAGATGAGTACTTTTCAAGGTTCTGACATAAATTAGATTATACCATCAATAAATCAATATCATTTACAGGTTATGTATTATAATAATTGTAAGGGTGCCTTTGAAACTAACACCCCTGCTTATGATTTCCTCATAAAACACACACATACACATCCAACTACCATGCATGAAGTTGTAGAAACAGCCGGTATGTTATAATACATGTTTAAGCCTGCAGCTCTAGTTGGGAAGTGTTTACTGTTTAAATATTCATGGCACAAACAGTACACAGACACAATAATGCCCCCTCACAAACACAGCATATGCAGTAAATGTAATTCCCTCATCATATTCACAGCAACACTACTGAAAACAAGGTTACTGGCTGCGCTGATTTGATGGCACAGAGGATCAAAGTGCTACTTTACTTTACTTTTTTACTCTACACTTATCCTATTCGGCGTGAGAGGACGCTGGCGCTGACTGTTCGCCGCTTCTCTGTCCGAAAATCTCGTCTTTCTTTGTGTTAATCTAAGAGTTTCTGACCACTTTCTACTGCTATAGATTTCTAACTATTCTGTGGCTTTTGTGTTCTGATCTGGACATATTTGTTACACCCGATTGCCATTTTTGACGGACGCTTTGGTTTTCTACCCTGCTACACCTACCTGCTAACGCTGCTCCATCCATCAAATAACCAGCCCCTCCCCGTGGGCCCTGACTCTGGTTCTTTAAACCTCCCGCTCCTCCCGATCCCCCTATCTGCTGTAAAGGACAGCCTGCAACTGACCTCTCATCCTGTCTGACGGCTGCAAACAGCTCCACTTTCAGCGCCGCTGGTCTACAGCCATAGCCAGCGCTGTGCTAACGCTAGCATCCTACCGCGGCACTACGATGTTACGATACTCTGTCTCCCAACTTTTGAATCTCAATAACTTTTCTGCGCTTCCTCTAAGCTTGTCTGTCATCAGTTGCCTCGGGCTTCTACGCAGACCGAGGTATGTCCATAGAGGTTCCAATTTGTTTAATCCCAGTCCGGAAAATCATCCATAACATCTATCTGGTCGACTAACCACCATGTCCCACAACTGTCATGTCATCTGAGCGCACTTATTACTCCATATTATACACCCACCACTGGTCCGTTACAATCCCAGCAGTACCGAAAACCTGGAGTGGCCCACTGCCCTCTTCTCAGAGCTGGTCCAAATTCCTGGAGTGGATCCCACTGCCCTCTGCTCAGAGCTGGCCCAAATACCTGGAGTGGATTCCACCGCCCTCTGCTCAGAGCTGGCCCAAATACCTGGAGTGGATTCCACTGCCCTCTGCTCAGAGCTGGCCCAAATACCTGGAGTGGATTCCACTGCCCTCTGCTCAGAGCTGGCCCAAATACCTGGAGTGGATTCCACTGCCCTCTGCTCAGAGCTGGCCCAAATACCTGGAGTGGATTCCACCGCCCTCGACCACCAAAAACTGATAATAACACACTTCCTTCCACCTCCTCTCCGCTCCTCCCCCCCATCTCACATTCCTCCCCGCACTGTCAACCTGGACAACCTCTCACCTCTTCAGCCTGTGACCATACCACGCCCCTCCCACTCAACTAATATTGCCCTCCTTAACATCCGATCACTCAACAAGAAAGCCCTCATCCTCCATGAACTAATCTTGGAAAAATCCCTTGATTTCCTTCTGCTCACCGAAACCTGGCAACAGCCCGATGACTTCTTCTCCCTCAACCAAACATCCCCCCCTGGCTTTAAATACATCACTAAACCCCGCCCCTCCCGCCGTGGTGGTGGCCTTGCTGTAATCCACAATCAGAACATCCAGATCACAGAACTAACCCTCCCCTCAGTATCATCCTTTGAATTCATTGCCTTCAAAGCCCCTCCCTCACTGACAGTCATCCTCATCTACTGGCCTCCTAAACCTCATCCCTCCTTCCTCTCCGATTTCACTGAGTTCCTCACACTTGCCTCATCCCTGTATCAACGTCTGTTACTACTTGGTGACCTCAACATTCACATTGACTCACCCACCTGCAAGCTGGCATCCGAATTCACAACCCTACTGGACAATTTCTCTATCACCCAACATGTCACCTTCCCCACCCATGACAAAGGACACATTCTTGATCTCGTCTGCTCTACTAACCTCCCAGTGATTGGGAAAACTGCTATTCTCTAATCTCCCCCTGGACGCAACCCTCAGCTCACCTGATGATCTGCTCAACCACCTCAACTCCACCCTACTCACCTCCCTCAACACTTTAGCCCCCCTCAAAAATAAAACTGTTACTTTCAAGACCTCCTCACCCTGGTTCACACCCGCACTGCGTAAAATGAAGCAGCGAGGCCGCCAACTTGAACGTCTTTCAAAGAAATCATCCCTCACAGTCCATTACATAAGCTACAAACTCCATCTCAATGCATACAGAGATGCTCTTATTGCCGCTAAATCTGCCTACCTCTCCAACATCTTCACTGACCCCTCCCGTAACCCCAGGACCCTCTTCTCCACAGTTAACAAGCTCTTCAAACCTCGTGCTGATAAGCTCCCTACTTCTACTTCCGCTACTTGCAGCTCATTCTTCCAGTTTTTCGCAGACAAAATTAACGCCATTAACCACTCCTTCTCAGCTCCATCTGATATACAAGCATCTCCCCCAACCTCCACCGCTACCATTTCTCCCCCCATCTCCCTTGACCTCCTGACTCCTCCTCCCCAGCGCCGCCTTTCCCAGTTCAACCTCGTTACCCCACTTAAAATACTCCATCTGATCGGTTCCTCAAATCCCACAACCTGATCCCTTGACCCTCTACCCACTCCTCTCCTGAAGTCCTGCCTCCCCGTCCTCTGCCCTTATCTTGCTAACCTTTTCAACTCCTCGCTGTCCCATGGAACCGTCCCCTCTGCCTTCAAAACTGCTGCCGTTACTCCAATCCTCAAAAGACCTGGAATTGATCCCTCCTCCCTCACTAATTACCGCCCCATCTCCAACCTACCATTCCTCTCAAAAACTCTTGAACGCAATGTAGCCAAACAAATTCACTGCCATCTCCAAACCAACCAGCTTTATGAACCCCTTCAGTCTGGATTTCGTCCTCACCACAGTACAGAAACTGCACTCGTCAAAGTCCTCAATGACCTCCTCGCCTCTGCTGACACTGGTTCCCTCAATATTCTCATCCTCCTCGACCTGAGTGCAGCCTTCGATACCGTGAGCCACAACATCCTGCTCACCCGACTCAGGGACATTGGTATTGAAGGTATTGCACTCAGATGGCTCCAGTCCTACCTCACTGAACGATCCCACTTCATCTCCCTCCCCAACCACTCCTCCGCCACAGCTTCAGTCACCCAAGGCGTTCCTCAAGGATCAGTACTCGGACCCCTCCTCTTCATCGTTTACATCCTGCCCCTCGGTCAGATACTCCGCCACTTCAACCTGGACTTCCACTGCTATGCTGATGACACTCAGATCTACCTCAGCACCAAATCCCTCCATAACCCACCCCTTACCCACATCGATTCCTGTCTGACAGCTATTAAAACTTGGATGCAACATAACCTCCTCAAACTGAACAGCAACAAAACAGAACTCCTCCTAATTGGCTCCAAATCCACCCTCAGCAAGGTCACTAACATAACACTCACCATCGATGGCACCATTGTTTCCCCCTCCAATCAGGCACGCAACCTTGGCGTAATCTTTGACCCCACCCTCGAACCTCACATCCGCCAAACAGTCAAAACCTCATTTTTCCACCTCCGCAATATTGCAAAAATCCTACCGTCTCTCACCCGCCCCGCAGCCGAACGACTAATCCATGCCTTCATTTCCTCCCGCCTTGACTACTGCAACTCACTTCTTTACGACATCAGCACTACATCCCTCAACAGACTCCAACGGGTTCAAAATGCAGCTGCACGTCCCCTCACACATACCAAATCATGGCATCACATCAGCCCAGTCCTCAAAGAGCTCCACTGGCTTCCTGTCTCCCATCGCATCAATTACAAAATTATGGTCCTCACCTACAAAGCACTCCACCATTTGGCCCCCCCCTTATCTCACAAACCTTCTCACTCCTTATTGACCCCCACGGTCCCTCAGATCCACCGCAGCTGGACTCCTATCCATACCCACATCCACACTCTGCAGCTTTGGGGACAGAGCCTTCTCAGTGGCAGCTCCTAGGCTCTGGAATTCCCTCCCCCAAGATCTCCGTGACTCTGAGTCCCTCACAGTCTTTCAGTCCCGCCTCAAAACACATCTTTTCAACTCTGTCTACCCATAAGCCCCCCTCCTCTCAATCAACTTCCTCTTGACTGCCTTTTTATTTATTTTATTATACTTACTTGTTTGCCTGTCCTTGTTTGTCTACCCTCCCTCATATTGTAAAGCGTCTTTGAGTTGTGAAAAGCGCTATATAAATAAAATGCATTATTATTATTATTATTACTTCATCAGAGCCTCTTGTACACTGGCGCTGCAGGTGCAGAGGATTTACCACAGCGAGGAGGCTGATAAGTCCTGCTCAATATTCATGGTGAAGGAGAACAAAATGAGTATATGTCCTCCAATTAAGACTTCCTGCCTCCATGTTCAGAGAAGACGTAAAAATCCTCCCATTTTGGTCCTTAGCCGCCCTGGTGGTCATGCTTATGCACTGCAGGCTAATGGGATCTCTGCAGTGGGGAATCCTTAAATCCTTAAACATGTCATGCTTTTCCGGTTATTACCCGTCCCCTTGTGTGTTATGAAGGTTTTTCTGCAAGTAAACAGTGTGCAGAGTCAAAACCCTCAAAGTACACCCTGTAGCGAGTAAAACTCTAAAACAGAAAATACCTCCCTAAAACGCCTCGTTGGTGAAACGTCATCATGACGTCATCAACCATTTTATTCTTCCGGGTACGTGCTTACGAAAGCACGTACCCGGAACTAAATGGGCCAATCCGTGGAGCCGTTACGTTACTTCCGCGGAGCCGTTACGTTAAGCCCCCGCTGATTGGTCCAAATTGACCAATCCACACACACACACACACTCTGTGCAGGCAGCCCTGCTGATTTCTGCTCCCTGCTGCAGGCTGATAACAGACAGTTGGGATTGGGATCGCGCAAAATTCTCTCTGCAGACCCATTCTCACAGCGTTTATCAACCTATAAACCTTTTTCTCACTCAATATAAAGCCACACTTATTGTTTTTATTTCGGCTGTGACTTTGTTTGTGTTCAGGTTGAGTTTGGCTGTGTATCGCTAAACAAGGAAATCACGGAGGGGGGGGAGGGGGGGAGCTGCAGCGAGCCGTTTAGTGGAGAAAGTGAATACTGCTGAATACACATACTTTACAGAGATGCTGTATGCAAAACCAATGTGAGTTTGGAAAATTGCACAGTATTTTTCTATTTTAGTATACCTCAATAATGGAATTATGATCAGTGGAAATGGCCATGACATGTGACCTTTAAAGATGTTTGTCCTCATGGCAAGTTTTTACATTTTCCATTAGGCAACATTTTTGAAGCCTTTTGAGGATGACGAGGTACATGTTCAGCTTAAAATGTGAGTTGAGGGGCTCAGCCTATGTAGGGTGTATTTCTTCATACTGTATAACATTGTTACATTGTATTTCATTTAGCTAACGATCATTTCCAAAGTAACTTTTAATGTTAAACTGCATTTAGGTATGAAGCAAAAACTAACAGCTTTCAATAAATATTGCATTTTTCCCCAATATTGTGCAGCCCTAATTTGTTCATTAGCAGAAATGTAGAACAGCATAGAAATCAAACCAGTGTTGTTTTAATGTATATTAATGTATATGTTAAAGGTATGGAGAAACCAGCTCAAGTGCGCTAGAATTTGAAAGTACGCAGTCGAAAAAAATCTGCCCCTTCCTTCAGACTTCCTTACATAGCCCCTCCTCCAACACACACGAACGCGTCACTCCACCAACACACACGAACACGCACATGACCAATGAGGGCAGATAAGTTTGTGCACAAGATGGAAGGCTGACAGGCAGGTAGGCCATCCGGTTATTTTAGCCGGGCCGGCTAAACTAATTGGTCTTGCTTTTTACAATACTACGGCTTCCACAGATGAAATGTTTTTATGTATTTATTGTCAAAGCATTTAATGTATTCATTGGGAGGTTAAGAGCATTCGATAGAATATAACGAAAAGTGTTTCTGAAGTTAATTACCTAACCCACCTTTAAAGTGCAAAATATTATGAAGGAAAGATTTTGTCACCAAAATCAATGCATTTAAAATAATAATTGTGATGTCAATAACCATCCAAATAATTGTGATGTCAATAACCATCCAAATAATTGTGATGATCAGCTCAGCCAACATGTTGGAGCTCTAATCATTACAATGTGAAACCAAAGGTCACTGTCTTTGTGTTGGTTATGGTGTGTTATTATTAAAGACACAATGCTAAAGGTCAGGAAGAACAATGGCTGCACGAGTAGGTTACATTTATCTGGCCTACACATAAACATATCTTCTGAGACATTCGAGGCTCAGTGTTAGACCAGCCAAACAACCGACCTACAGCCATCCCAACTAATATGCTTTTCCTCCCTTCTCGCCTTTCTCTATCTCACGAGGTAGAAGCACTTAAAATCTAGCAAAAACACTTGTTGTGAGCTCAGAACATCACTTTGTTTTGTTTTTAATCAATCTCTACACAAACAGCACAGCGCTAAAACACTATTGCCTTGTTTCTTAGAGATATTGATGAAGCTGATGTGTTACACGGTGGCTGCCACTCTCTCACTCACTGAGACCTCGACAGGCCTTTGTGTTGGGGTTAATGGAAGATGTGCTGGCTTTGTGATTGCTGAGGACCTGTGATTTGGACATAAAAGAGTCTTAGGAGAAATTGGTTACCGCAGTGCCCTTAATTGAAAAGAGTTTTTCTGCAGCAGGGCATTATTCCTTGTTCGGTCTAAAGTGTAATGCATCTATCAATGTTGACAGTCAACAAGGCAGTCAAGTAATTACACTGCTGGTTGCACCAGCCTGCACCCAGACAAGTTGGACCTTCTCAAAAGTAAAGACAAGAAATGTCTGCACCCTGCTCTACCTATTCTTTATGTTATGTGACCTGACATTGTTTCAACCGCAGATCAGTTCATCCTCAGGTAAAGGTGCAGATAAGCATCATAAAATGAATTCATTCATTCAGTCAGAGCAAATGCAAAAGGTATAGAGTTTCATTTAGGTTGTGACGGAGCGGGCCACAGAGTGACTGACTCCGCCACTAACAGCCGACACACACACACACACACACACACACACACACACACACACACACACACACACACACACACACACACACACACACACACACACACACACACACACACACACACACACACACACACACACACACACACACACACACACACACACACACACACACACACACACACACACACACACACACACACACACACACACACACACACACACACACACACACACACACACACACACACACACACACACACACACACACCAAACATTTCCTGCTATGAACCATGACATTTATTATTTATTGTGCGTTTGTTAATTTTGTTAAATGATTATGAGGTGGTTAACCTGTTTCTGTTTGAGTCTGATTTTTATGTAGAAACGTGGTGAGTCGATTGTGTCACCTGGGGCCCTGTTTGTCTCCTCCCCCCTTACCTGTGTCTAATTGCTCCCCCCTCACCTGTGTCATGTTAGTCTGGGTATTTAAAGTGCTGTTTTCTTGTTGGGCTGAGAGGGTGTATGAGATCCTTGTGATTTTTGGAGGACTGTGAAGCTCTGAAGAATGTTGCAATATAGGCAACAGCTGGGACGTGTTCAGGAGAGAGTTGCAGAGAAGGCAACACCAGAACACGTTTACTCTGATGAGTGATGGACGGCCTGGTTTTGGATTTTGTTCTAAGTTGTACTGGTTCGCTATTTTTTTTTTGTTGTTGCTGCTGTAATTAAAGTTTTTGAAGCTCAAGCCAACCGACTAGGCCAGTGTTTTTCATACGGACAATTGAACCCCATCACAGGTTAAGTTTGACAGATACTTTTGCATCATTGAACAATAGCAAATTATCAGTTCTGATCTTTGAGGAAAAAAGAACTTGATATTCCAAAAATAAGATATGATGTTGGCTGTACAAAACCATCCACTTATTTACAAAAGAGGTATCCGAATCAAAGTCACCTCTATTGACAAAGTATTTGTACACTTACAAGGAATTTGACTCAAAGCTATATAAAGGTCCATCATAAAGAATACTACTATGCGTCTTACTCGTTAGCTCACTTACCCTCCAATCCCAGAAGTAACCACAAAGGATGCTTTCACAAGCCATAGTCTGGAAGACCCTTTCGATACTCCGGATCAGAGTGTAGTCGATACTTGCGGTTTATTTTCTATAAAGTTTGGTTCAGTTTCTGCTAGGGAACTGATTTGGTTTCAAGGAAACTTGTACACTCAGTATTTGTAATACATCTGTAGTAACTACGCCAATCAAAGACGCATTTGGCTTAAAGTCCATCTAAACTGTAACAACGGTAGCCTGCAGCTGCACTTTCTAAGACACCATGACCAATTCCGCAGCGGAAGATAATGGAGAAAAAACAGAACTGGAAAATCCTTCTGCTTCCCTGAAGTCTGGCGCCATTTTGTCTTTTCTGTGAGTTATGTTAACATGGAATGTGTCATTGACAGAAGGCAAACAATACAGTTCAGGATCTGGTAAGTTGTTGTGTAGGCTGCAGTTTGTTCTCAAATGATTAGTAAAATATGTATTTGTGTATAAAGTACATTTTAATTAAATTGGACCATATGCCTGAGTATGATCAGACTTCCCAAAAACAAATATTGGATATATCAGCTTTATCTCATGTGGCCAATCTTTAAATTGTAAATGAATGACAGATGTCAGGAAATAAAAGAAATGATCTGATTATCTTTACTAATTGACATTTGAACAATAGAATAGGTGTCAGTCATACAAATCTGATCTCCCAAACGTAACAAATGCCTGTGCAAGCAACTTATTTTTGGTTCACTTCTTGCAATCTGGCTGGATTTGGATCACATTATATTCTCACTGTATTTAAACAAGACTAGGGTTCACCAACTTCACAACTAATCTGTGAAAAGATTAACAGAACATTTTAGTTATTGAAAACACATTGTCCTTATTGCATTGGGACAATGGAAACTGATATACATCGCGAGTGAAAGCAATATTTCCATACTTATACTAATCTGAAATAAATTGTTGTTTTTTTTACTCTTCCAAATATTGTTCTCGTTATAAGACTTGTAATGTATCATACAGTACACTGTAACAACAATGTTCCTTGTTGGAATCCGGCAGGAAACTTTTATCATATGCCATTTCCTTTTCTCCTACATATTTCCTGTCTATGTCAAATAAAGTTTAAAGGCCTTTATAGATAATCCTCAGGGAAAATAAAAAGGAATGTCAGGAGATGTGATGCAACAAAGGCTGTGATCCCCCTTCAAACTCATAACATCCAAGACGATCCACGCAAACTAAACCCAATCATCCCCTCCTCATCTTCTCAAACGTATCTATCGTTCACGTATAGCGTGGATCTCATGATTCCTTATCGTGTCGCATGCCTGGAAGCACAGCTGTCATAAAACTCAGTTACGACCCGAAGCCAAAACCAACACAGCCTCTGCTGTTCTATCGCTAGGTGTGCCGTGCACCCATTTCTCCACAGATGTCTCTTATTCCACTCAAGCCTGAGAAAACAGACACTGCAAGCAGAGGAGAAAAAGCTGTAGAGGTATGCGAGCAGGAAGACTGAGAGCTCTTATTTCTCATGGGTGCTGTTGCCAAAGCAAATGTCTTTGTTTTTGGGAAGTGTTCCCTTGTTGAGCTCTCAGCGAGTCCAGCTGAGATTTCATTTATTATCATCAAATATACCATGTAATGGCTGCACATAGACTGAGGATAACATACTGTAGGTGCCTCTAATATTAGTCGATTGTCGATTAGTCTAGTAAATGGTCTTAATAGATTTGAGTTGATTGGTCATTTTTTCAGACTTATTTCGAAGATATTTATGGTAAAGATTTAGGTAGTGCTTTTGAGAAACTCAGTTTTAAATATGTGTTGATTAATTACTACTAAAAGTTTAGTCAAGACAGCCATAGTGCAAGACATTCCCAGTATGATAAGTACATAGAAACAAAGATGAGTCCACTCGGTACAGTATAAGTTCCTCAGCGACATTTTAAGACTTGGTGACATTGAGTCGCCCTCTGAGGACTGCCCTCAGTGAGTGCCACCCCGAGGACTACCGGGTCAGCGCCTCAGAGCAGATAGAGGAGCCAGTGTGTTGATAGGTCATGCCTGGGCACAGTGTGACACAGTCAGGCCTTGTTGTGCTTATCTCACCCCCTTTTTGCTCACTCAAGCAATTCTCTTTTATTCGTCTACCTGCAACTTCCTCTTCTCATGCCCTGCTCCCCCCTCACCTTTCCTTAATCCAAAAACGTTACTATTTTACAAGATACTTCCAATTTAAAATCCTTCACATTACTAGGTTACATTTCATATTTAATAATTAAATTATGAAACAAATTGTGCTTTTAAAAAATAGGTTCTGGGGCCATCATATAGCTCAGTTGGTAGAGCTAACGGCCCATGTACTGGGCTTGGTCCCCATACGGAGGTCCCAGGTTTGAGTCCAGCCCGGGCCCATGTGCCGCATGTCTTCCTCTCTGTCTCCCCCTTTCATAGCTGTCACTTGAATAAAAGGCACTGGCTGCCCAAAAACATATTTTACAAATATGCTCTTCTCCTGGTGTAGTCATTATTATATAATATTAACAAATATGAGATATAGTCTAACTTGTAGAGTTTTTACAAATGTACTGTATGGATAAAATGTCACATGCGAATGTTGTTTTTGTTTAAGCCAGTAAATTAAATGCCTGAAATATTGTGGCATCACATTGCAATTATGGAACCAAATGTGTATATCAAATAAGGCAGTCGTGCTCATTCATTTGTAACATTAACCACACAGGCCTTATAAAACCAGACATATTTAAGGGATTGATTATATTGGAACGTTTTCAGAAGTCTGACGCATTCATTTGGAAGCATCATACAGTCCAACCTTAAAACTCAGTTAAGATTGTTTCCACTGTTATAGGAATATATATGGACTGCATCTGGTGCTGATGTGTCTACCGGCAGGGCAACAGACTCCTGGCGCAGCTTGAGCCTTCATCACACCGTCTAAAGCTCCCATTCTTAGCCTCTTCTATAACTTGCTACTGCATCTCTCTCCAATCACACCAATGAAATGTCAGTGTGCCGACGTGAAAGAAGAAACCATTTTCCACTCACACAAACTGTAAATTAAATACCCTCACATCTTATTGTTCTCCAGCTCTGTCTCTCCTGCAATGCAGACATTTTAAAAAGGCAGGTCCAGTAAGTGATTAGAGGAGGGACTGAGAGCATCCCTGTGGCTGACTAATGTCCGATTGTAAATCATGCTGAAGAGAAAGAGAGGAAGTAACAGGAAGAGAGAAGGTCAAACACAGATGAGGGTGCATGGTGAGGGGAATAAGGAAGTGCAAAGGTAGAGGTTTCATGCACATTGGATTACTATAAGCATTAATGCTTTTTTCAATTTAGTAGGGTACTAAGTAAGACTACAAATGAGCCCTGTGGCAGTTTATTTGGATAAAGTGCAGCAAAAAAACACCTGACATTAATCTTTAAAATATGAGTATTGTGAACAAATTACAGACTTTAATTGTTGTGTTAAATTGTCTTTACTCTCCTGTGTACTAGAACATAATGTATGCATTTACGTCTTTAGTAAAAACTTGAATTAAACAAGAAAGAGAATGTTTATTTGGAGATTTTGTCTGCAAAGCTTGGGAGAGAAGGCAGAATTTGTTAAAGACAGAGCACTGAAATAGCCCGTCTGTCAGTGCCTTTTAAAGCCATAAAGGTTTGACATGGTTGCATGACACAAAAATAGATACATCAATCGATTATATTCCTTTCTGCTGAATGTGAAATATTTAATATTGTTCAAAGAGGAAACACACTGTGAGGACAGTTGTGCATTATTCCTGCGACAGGAAGACTAACCCTTAAGTGTGAGGAAATAGTGTGTTAAATAGCCTACATGTGTAAGACCGTATTGTCAGATAAAACAGATGAGTGACCACTGGCGCGGCATGATAGTATTTATAATGAACTGAACATGTTATGCTACACCTTTTTTGCTGCTAAGTCCCGATTTATACCAACAAAAGAAATCTCTAAAATGTCAATAGAAATCCAAACATATTCCTGAGTCGAGTTAAGAAAGGATGAAGAACACCGACAGTATGCATATCAGTCAGTATGAGTCATTCCTCTTTTCCTCTGTCCTCCTCTCTCTGCTGATTAGTTTTCCTCTTTTGCCCACGTTTTGTCTAAGCTTGTTAAGAGCAACTGTTCACCACGCTAACGCAATATAGTTGTTCGAAACATATTGCCAGTGCATGAGAGACTGCAATATGTTTACGCTTGTTGAACAACTTTGTCACCTTTTACCTGTGGTTTGATTGCACTTACTCTAACATTGTTGTCTAATCAAGTAATCCTCACTTCATCGGCCTCACTTAACCGGCTCTATCACGTCCTCTCTGCACTGCCAATTGCTGACCTTGCACAGTCGCGTCGCGCGCGCGCGTGTGTGTGTGTGTGTGTGTGTGTGCATGCGTGCGTGCGTGCGTGCGTGCGTACATGTGTGTGTGTGGCCTAGCATTACTATACTTGTGGGGACCTAAATCTGCTTACACAGTCACGTGTGGTGACTCGCCTCCCTTATGGGGACAAAATGGAGGTCCCCATGAGGGGAATCATTCATTTTAGGGTGAAGACTTGGTTAGGTTTAGGGTTAGGGTAAGGGTAAGGGTTAGGGTTAGGCATGTGTTGGTTATGGTTAAGGTTAGGATAAGTAACCAGGAAATGCATGTAAGTCAATGTAATGTCCCCTGAAGTGATGTATACATGGTGTGTGTGTGTGTGTGTGTGTGTGTGTGTGTGTGTGTGTGTGTGTGTGTGTGTGTGTGTGTGTGTGTGTGTGTGTGTGTGTGTGTGTGTGTGTGTGTGTGTGTGTGTGTGTGTGTGTGTGTGTGTGTGTGTGTGTGTGTGTGTGTGTGTGTGTGTGTGTCTATTGAAGATCTCAGCCCTGTCACAGAGGATGCAGTGTGATTATAAATTTGACAAATCTAAAAGGACAGTCAAATATTATAAATATAAATAAAATGTTCTAATGTCAGGGTTTATTTATACTCTTTCTTTAATAATGTTGCTTTAGTTTCATACTGGGTTTTCGACCCATCCCTACTCCCACATGAACAAATATGAACTGAATGATATTAAAAATAAGACATTCATGAAGCCCAAAGGATGAATCCTAACAACTCTGGTCATCCTTGACCTTTCACTACACCATGAGGACAATTTGTGGTACAGTACGAGTCAAAAGTCTTAATAAGTATTCGATGAATCGTCATAAAAATATAATATGTTAAACACAGCTTTTCCTTCCTTTTACCAGTGTACAATTTTTGCGCTGCTCTCTAGTAAACACAAACAAACATTATTTTACTGTTTAGTTTTGGTGTGCGTGTGTCTGTTGTTTCTGTTTTGCTCACAATTGAAAGGCATGAAAGTGGACATGTGTATGCCTCGTCACTGCCAGAGCCATACAAATAAAGCCACTCAAACACCAAACCCAGCAAACCCCAAAACTGGCACAGCGATAGAAAATGCCAGCTGGTGCAAAATGAAAGATATTTTACTGTTAAGCTTCAACACTCCCACTCCGGCAGAAAGAATCTGACAATTCATTAAAACCCTGATATTTCCAGCTGACTTTTATTGGTTTTGCTGGCACTACAGGCTCTACGGGTGAGTCCAGAAAGGGCAACGTGAGAAAATCAAAGCCTCACTGATCTGCAGTTCCACATAGAAACCCTGAGTTTTTTATTGTCTAATATCACAGAGTGACCCGTGTACGATTTTGGGGTCAGCTTCTGTCTACAGGGATTATGTGTGTGAGAGAGGAAGGATCTCAGAAATAAGCAGACCAAGAGACTGAAAAAATAAAAAACCTGTTCTCTCCATCATCGTCTGGGTAAATCAAAATGATACCTACGAGCCTCAGTCACCGTGATTATAGAGGAAAATACAGTCAGGTGAAACACTAAGCATGAGCAGCGGTAGCAACTTAGGTTACGTGATCGCAGGATGACGACTTCAGGATACGCTAATAGCCGCGTTCACACCGGAGTACTTTTCCCACTTTAGTTCCGATATAGTTCCGAAATGTCGCGTTCACACCAAAAAGAGCCGGAACTAAAATTAGTTCATGAGAACCTTTTTACCCCCTTTTCCGTCCCTGCTAGAGAGCAGGGACTCTCATGCGGCTCACTTGTGAGAAAAGAGATATATTTCTGATTGGCTGGGCGGATTGCAAACCACGCCCCGTAAAACTCAAAAAAAGTGTTGTGAAGCCACCATTTTATTATCCTCGCATTAGCATTATTAGCATTAGCCCAGCGCAGAAACGCAGAGAGACTAACTAATGGCAACACAAAATAAAACATGGGAGCGGTGGAGATCAGGAGGTGTCGGTGTTCTGGCGATTTACTCGGAAGGCTTCAGTAGAAGCTGCTGGGAGTCCCAGCAGCTTCTACTGAAGCCAGTCCCCAACTCCGGGGACTTCTGGCCGGGGATTTTGGGCGGCAGTATACGCCGTGAAGTTGTTTGCGGCCTGCCAGTAAACCCAAAGCAGAAGAAGAAGAAGTGACGTCAGCGGCTTCATTTGCCTAATCCACCCCCAGGGACTTATTCCGGTGTGAACGCGATCTGTACTTAGTTCATCAGAACTAAAGAGTTCTGATGAACTAAGTTCTCATGAACCTTTGTGGGAAAAGTACTGCGGTGTGAAAGCGCCTATTGTCCCATTTCCTTGCATCAAAGCACGTGAACTCAACAGAGACTCAGCCGTCTGCATTACGCGTGGTGTGGTCTGTGGAGATCAAATACCACGCTGCAGCACAGCTGGTGTGTCGCACCTAAAGTCCAAGCACAAAACCACGGTCTCCTTAAATGCAATTTTGTTAAATTGTTTCGTTTATTAACGCTACAACATAGCATTTCGTGAGGCGGTTGTTGGATGAAAAGCAAACAGCTGTTTGCTGCGGAGTAGAGCGCAGCGCAACGTGAGCACGCTCCCACGCTCCCACGTGAGCATGCTCCTTCCCTACAGACTTTTGCGCCACCTAACCATTCGCCAAAACGTTTTTAAAACCACCGGTAAATGGCCAATTGCTGGGCAAAAAACAATTTTCAAATAAAAAGAAAGCCACCGGAGGAGTGGGGAGTATGAGAAGAAGAGGGAGAGAAAGTTCCAGCCACACTGGCTTGATCGATGGAGTTGGCCTCGATATGATGCCGATATAAACAAGGTCCTTTGTCGGCTCTGTACATCAATGCCGACGGTCGACCTATGCTGACAAGTAAGTGTAGAGTAGAAAATATTAAGGTATATTTGCTATAGGGAAATGTCCCAGCAGTTTAGGATAACAACGACCACAATATAATAATTTTAATAAACCAAATATGAACAATTGAGGAAAATGAGGAAGAACTGATGATTCCAATGTCGTAGTACAAGTAGTAATGTATAGTTTGTGCATAAATTACTATTGCAACAAATGTGTTAATTTTCTTCATTATTAGTCGATTTTATGGACGAATGCTCTTGGGCCATAATGAAAATCTACTGGCCCGGAAAATCTAGAATAAAAGAAGGAAAAAATATTTTAGAGTGGAAATGTGTTGGTCCGAAGCACCGTCTTCAGAAGTATTATGGTTAGCTAGATGAGGAAGTCATCTGTCCAGTCTGTGAACTTGACCACTGTGTCAGTGTGTATCCTTTGGGAGAAAGGGCCCTGATAGCTGTTTAGTGGTAATTGAGTCTAAGTGGCTGAGGACATCCTGCCAAGTCAGCAGCAGCGCAGGAAAGAGGAAAGAGGAAAGAGGAAAGAGGTTCAGCTCTGGGGGCCAGCAGCTACATTACCCCCTCCTGCATATTAAATATTAAACATCCAACCACATTATTATCACCAGAGGACAAACATGTGAACAAACTAGAGGAACGAACCATTGGTCAGGCAGCCAATATAATCCATTATTCAAGTGTTACATAGCAGAGGTCTTGTACTGTAATATTTGTCACTTTTGAAATTATCATTTGATCAACTCAAGGCAAAAATGGAGAATACATGACTTATTTTAGACTATGGTAATTAAAACACAAATAAGATGTCCTGCCTATCAGATATGTGAAATGTCCTGTCCGGCAGTCAGCATATCCATTTAGGAATCCTCAGGAAAAGCTAGTATGCATGTTGCCTATAGTTTCCTGTTTGTAGACGTCCATTTAACGTGGCATTAGATGCATCTGTTTCTCATGAATATCTAATATTACATTAAAGTGAGGGAAATCCCTCAACAGTTTTATAACCAGAGCCTCAGTCTGTGTGCAGCATTCTGAATGAGCATCGATTAAATGGCTGATGTATACTTATGTAGTGCATCATTTATGTCCACCTACTCATTCTGAAATTCAGCATTTAAAGGTCATACTGATAACAGCTTGGATTCATGAAAAACAGACATGGAACTAATACTAAACAGCGTTAAAAAAAACAAATGTAAAAAGTGGTAGTACATTTGTTACTGGAGGAGACAGGGTCAAACCTGTCTTCCTATAACATGCATTTCCCATGTCAATACCTTCTAATTGACTACAAACGTAATGCATACAAATGTGCCTACATCTGATGTGTTTATGCAAAACAAACTCAAATATATTCTGAGTGACCAACATTTGACTTTGTATTCATCTGGATTTTATATTTAGCATCCCTGCTCCATTTTGTACGGTATGGCACTTCTAGACCCAGTGGTATTATAATGAACTATAAAAAGATTGTTATCTAATACAATAGGTGCATTGACTGGATATCAAGTCTAATTAAGGCCTTTTTACTTCCATAGGTAGGGAGCAAAATTGAACAAGTGGTTCTTTATAAAAACCACTGCAGAAGCTGGAAGGTAATTGGTTTGGTGTACAATTACAGTAATTCAGATAAGTGGCCAAGGTGTATTGATTGTAACTTGGCGACAACTTTGTAATTATTTCAGAGGACCTGCGCCGAGTAATTTTTAACCTGTAAAAAAACCAGAGCAGGCTGTGAAAGAAAAGTTTTTAAAAATGAGACCCTAATACGATTTCTAAAATATGGATTTGAAATGTTCTGATAAGTACTCCTGAAAAGCATATTTTCCAAGCAGATGCAGAGATGGTTAATGGATTTCTTTCTCTTTAATGAGGTACTGGGTCTGAGGCAACTGGTGAGATAGGAATATAAAACCCGAGCAGATATTGCCATATTAAAACGTAAAAGATATCTCAAAGAAATATTCTTTTAAAAAAACATATTGTTGGACAGTTCTGTTTTTCCGACGCAGAACTGAGGGGCTACTAGCTTAGCGCTAACGTTTGCTCAGCTCTCTTTCTGAAGACTTAAGACCATAAGCTACTGCAGCATGGTGAACTACTAAATGCGACCACATCACCCTTGGCCTTTTTGTTTATGTCGAATGGCAGCTTTAGCGTATTCTCAGGAATTGTCAATGTAATACCCAGCTTCCTCTCATTCCTCTTGTACGCCATCTAAAGGTTTCGGGTACCTACTTACTGTATATTGTGTATGTCTTTGCTTTATAATAACTAAAATAAAAATTCAAAATAAAGTATTAAAAAAATAAAAAAACACATCATATTTCCGGGTTATTTTTTCTCACAATGGTTGTTAGTCTACGGAGAATAATTACATAACACAATAAGATTCTGGACTTGCAAACATGTCCACTGCAAGACACAACATAAAATACTGCTGGCATATTACTGTATACCCAATAATAGTCATGCCATGGAACCCAACAGATCTAAATCTTATGTCTTAATTCATACCTTCTACTTCCTTGAATGGTAAGAACAATTAATCCGGATTGGCATTGTGATAAAAATTGTCTTAACTATTTGTGAACAAAACGGACGTTTTTAATGCATTTCCTTGAAGTGCTCTCTGGTTTTGCCTAAGCATAAAATAAATGTGCTAATCTAATTCAAAATATATGTTTGAAAATGTTTGTTGTACTATATTTAGAATACTGTAGAAGAATCAAATACAGTATTATAAGAAAACAGGGGTTTCCTGGAAAACAAGGATCATGTTCAACAGGCAAGCAGGGAGGAAAGCAAAGAGACACTAAAAAGAAAAATAAGCTCCAAAGACTAGATTTTCTGTTTATGTCCAACAACAATAACATGAAACTCTTTTCCTCAATGCCACCATAACAATGAATGAGTCACTGTTCATGCTCTCTGCTCCCTTCACACACAGTACACATCAGGAAATGATTACTTGGAAATAAGGGCCATTTATTTGCCGTGTCAACAAATGCAAGGAAACATATAGGCCAGACAGCACATTGCATTGTGGGAACTTGGCAGCAGTTCCCTTAGCTATCAGCATTCAGTATAGCTGAATAAACATGATAACACATTTTAAGAATCAGGAAACCGCAGAAAATAGACTCATTTTGTCAGTCTTCTTTTTAACAAGGGTAATATATAAACAAAAATGAAGCTATTCAAAACTATGCTATGGTGGTGTTAGGCTATTAACAAATATTTTCATCTCACCAATACCTCAACATTCAGAAAAAACATCAAAACTAACTCCAAGTCAAATATTCATATAATATATACACAATAATCTGTATTCTCACCCAGACTCTGTGTGACACCCCAGTAACTACTGTGGAGTCTTTCCGCTTTCTGAGCACCATCATCGCCCAGGACCTCATCAAAAAAGCACAGCAGAGGATGTTCTTCCTGAGGCAGCTGAAGAAATTAAACCTGCCAAAGACAATAATGGTGAACACCTCCATCATCGAGTCCATCCTCACCACCTCCTAGGGCTGCTCAATTAATCGTATTTTAATCGCAATTACGATTATGGCTTGCAACGATTACGAAAACAACGTAATCGAAATGAAACGATTCTTTTTTTATTATTATTATTCTTTTTTTTCAAATTCTTTTTTTTTAATTTTTGGTTTTTCAGTTGAAGTATACTTAAAGTTCAGGGTAATCAACTGTTAAAAACATACTGTTCAAACTTTTTTTTAGTAAGTAAATGGATAATCGTTTTTAATAATCGTGATATCAATTATTGACCCAAATAATCGAGATTATGATTTTTGCCATAATCGAGCAGCCCTGCCACCTCCATCACCATCTGGTACGCTGCAGCCACAGCCAAGGAAAAGGGCAGGCTGCAGTGGGTCATCCGCTCTGCAGAGAAGGTGATCGGCTGCAATCTCCCATCCCTCCACGCCTCCAGAACCCTGAGGCGGGCAGGGAAGATAGTGGCCGACCCCTCCCACCCTGGACACAAACTGTTCACCCCCCTCCCCTCTTGATGGGCTGCGCTCCATCAGGACCAACACCTCTCGCCACCTGAACTGTTTCTTCCCCTCGGCTACTGGCCTCTTAAACAAGGCCCGGCCCCCCCACTGACACTTTACCTCAGCCACAACGTAGTCTCTATATGCATTACATTAATGCACACAATGTTCAAATACTGCTTACTGCACATATTATTATTTAATATTCTATAATTCATTCTATAATTGCAATCTGTTTCGCTGTAAATTACTGCTCTATTTTATTGCTATTTAACTATATTTTATTACAGTGTCCTTAAAGATGTTTTGTTTTATATGGAGATTCTTTGTTTTATATTTTATGTATGCACCACGACATCAAGTCAAATTCCTCGTATGTGTGAATCTACCTCGCAATAAACCCTGATTTTCTGATTCTGATTCTGATCAAAGAGGCGGGTGTATTTTTAGCTTGCCTTGCACGGCACTAGTACAGTATCGAGTCCTGATGTAGCTCTATGAAATACAGTACGTAGGGAGAGGAGGCAGAGAATGAAGAGAAGTACACGAGTATGGCAGGTCAAAGTTGAAAGATCAAGACTGTCAAACTGTGGAGACGTTAAGTCAATCATTTTACTGTTCTTTCTTCTTTCTTCAAAATTGCAAATATAACTGTAACTTGAACTAATTATCAAAATGGTTTAATACAGTGGAAATATATTTATAGTTATATATTTCTAATAATATATATGTAGTAATAATATTATATAAAAGCCTGGTTTCCTACTGTACAGTATATGATTGCTATTTTTCAGATCAGATGTTGATATTTAATCTGTTCTTATTAGAATCTGATAACTCAGAATAAATGGTGAAAATATGTTTTGTAATGGTCTATTAGAGCAGAGGTGTCAAACTCAAGGCCCGGGGGCAAAATCCGGTCCGCGACTTTTTGTCCGATTTACATTTTTTTTTCAAAATGTTGCTTTTTTTTCCAAATGTTACTTTCCCCCCCAAAATTTTACTTTTTTTGAGAATTTGTCTTTTCTTTTTAAATCATTTTGTGACATTCTCACTGAAGAGACTTGCAATTATTTGCCCTAGACTTCTGCTTTCAGACGTTATGAAGTTATTACCCTATCCGATAATAATCCAATGCAGGGGCAATAATGTAATATAATGCATTATTTTATATACATGTATATTCAATATTTTTATATGTATTTTTAAATAGTCTTAAAGTTACAACCGGCCCTTTGAGTGCAACCATAATGCGAATGTGGCCCGTGATGAAATTGAGTTTGACACCCCTGTATTAGAGCAATTGGCAGCATGCTGTATACACCTTTTGGGAGAACCTAAAGCACAGCCTGCAAGACATCAGAAAATACATATTGGCATGACTGTATTTATATACAGTTCCTCCCCATCACTCCTTCCCTATCAAATTGTCACGCGTCTATTTCTCACCAAACAGGCAGGGAGGATTGAAATGTAAAAGTTGGAGAGCACTGTGGAAAAATTACTATTCACACGCCCTCTAGATGAAAAGATGATTTCCATCTGCTCTCAAAGCTGCGTCCTGTAGCATTTGGTATTTAATGACTGATATTAGTCTGTGGTGATGGTGTTTTTAAATATTGAGTGCTATAAGTTGACTTCAAGTTATTTGAATTTAAATAAAACTCTACACTCTTATGTTTGATGGTCGGAGCCATCATCTCTGCTCTCAAATAGCCTTGCTGATTAACTGATTGACAGCTATCTGAGATTAAACTGATTTTGCTCACTCCATCGCATTTTCCATCACATCTCCGTCATCAGCCGAAGCTATCTAGTCGGCGCTTTTCCTCTGATATGAGAGAAAAAGAGAAATCACTTTAGGGCCACATCAAACCCCTCGGTTTGAATTGATTAATCAGAGATGGAGCGATGGATGGATGGAGAAATGCAAAGTAGAAGCCTAACATACAAACAACTTTCATCATAACTTAAAAAACTGGATTTTAACAAGCCGCTAAGAAGTAGAGACTTAAAGGAGTCTTGTGAATAGCTTGAATGAATCCGTTTTTTACCATGTGATTTATGTAAATAACATTCTTTATCTTCATTCCTGAAATATATTTGTCTTTGTAAAAGATGGCACATTGAATCAAATGTTCTTATGCTCATTAGAAATAGTCTGTACATTTATTTTTCTCAATTTGACCGATTTCTTTCTTAATAAATAAATAATAGGGATGCTCCGATCGCCAATTTTGGGGCCGATCGCCGGAATCAGTATTGGCCAATACCGATTGAGTGGGCGGGGCCTATGGGGATCTTCGATTTAAAGTGATGTTTAAAACTCAGTTAATGGGGCTCAATTAATGGGGCTCATTCACTGGCGCTTCCACAAACAACAACCAACATAATTATTACATTCAAATGAAGTACATTATTCATGTTTACATTAACTTTGGATAATAACACGGGAGAAATGAGCGGAAGCGCTCTCTTTTCCTCTCTCCCTCTCAGTATCTCATGCAACTCACTGATCCAGTAATGATCACCTGACAGTGAGGAATTAATACATTTATAGTTAGTTTAGCTTGTTCCAGAGGTAGATCAAATAGCTAAGTGTGTTAGGTCTAACTCTTAGTGTGTGTTTTGCTCCACTCACCGGTCCGTCACAGCGGGTGGAGCTGCAGGATTTATGCTTCACACACGTTGCATACCGCTATTTTATTGTCATTTTCGGACACCTCAAAATATTGCCAGACTGGTGGTGAAGCCATTTTGGCAAGCTTGTTTTGCTGCGCACAGAGAAAAGTGTCATGTATTTTACGTCATGCGATTGGCTCTCGCGATAGGCTCTCGCTATCTGCATTTTTAAAGAGCATCGATCGATCGGCAGAGAGTGAGTATCGTCCGATATCGATCGGAGGCCGATAAATAATGTGTCTTTTTCTGTTAAATTATAATCTTCCTGACGACATATCATGACAATCCTTGAATTATATTTAAAATGACACTTGTATTGAACACTGGAAGCAGAAAGCAACATTGAGCATCGGCTCAATGTTTCTTTCTGCCTCCAGTGTTCAATACAAGTCAGAAGAAAGGTTAAACGAAAGGAGAAAGTCATTGAGTCAAAGGTACCTGGGTTGTGTTCATACAGCAGGATGGAAGAAGGAGAGGTTTACCTTGATGAGGTGTTGTAGGCATGTCGTCTCATATGAACTGCATTCAACGCCTGATTGTCTGTAGTTTGTCATCTTACTGCTCACTGTGATCGTCTGCTGGTAACATTCCTCCCTGCAAATATGTCAAACAAAAAAGAAAACCTCTTAATTTCCATATACCCGTTTTTAATTTAAAAAGGCTGTTTGATCTGCTGCATGGCCCAGGCCCACCAGAGCACATTTTGAGATTAGCTTGGAATTAGACAGTGATGTCACAGCTTCCCTCTTTGAGCTTCACAAAAGCCCTTCAGAAACCAATGGGTGACGACATATATCTATACAGTCTATTACATTACATTTAATTTAGCTGACGCTTTTATTCAAAGTGACTTACAATAAGTGCATTCGACCAAGAAGATAAAACTTGAAGAAAACAGAATAGAGCCAAAACAATTTCAAGTGATACTCAACTGGCTTTAGATAAGCCAGTCCGTTGTTAGTATACTGTATAAGTGCTTTGTTAGTATGTAAGTGCTTAGTGAGTATCTAAGTTAATTGTATTCATTCTATCGCTCGAAGTGGAGTCGAAAGAGATGAGTTTTCAGTCTGTGCCTGAAGATGTGTAAGCTTTCTGCTGTCCTGATGTCAATGGGCAGCTCATTCCACCATTTTGGAGCCAGGATAGCAAACCCACGTGTTTTCGCTGATGGGAACTTGGGTCCCCCTCGCTGTGAGGGTGCAGCGAGCAGTTTGGCTGATGCAGAGCACAGTGCACGTGCTGGGGTGTACGGTTTAACCATGTCCTGGATTTAGGAAGGGCCAGATCCATTCGCTGCATGGTACGCAAGTACCAGTTTCTTGAAGTGGATTCTAGCAGTTATCTAGGGTCACACCCAGATTCCTTGTCGTCTGAGTCCGGAAAACAACAGAGGGGGCGATGTTGATTGTTAGGTCAAGAGTGGGACAATCTTTTCCCGGAAGGAAAAGCAGTTCAGTCTTGTCAAGGTTGAGCTTGAGGTGGCGACCAGACATCCACTGAGAGATGTCCGCTAGACAAGCAGAGATGCGTGCGACGACCTGGGTTTCTGAACGGGGAAAACACCAAATTAATTGAGTGTCGTCACTCGTCAGCGTAGCAATGGTATGAAAAACCATGCGGGCTAATGACAGATCCGAGCGAGTTTGTGTACAGAGAGAAGAGGAGGGAACCAAGAACAGAGCCCTGAGGGACCCTTTTAGATAATTGGCAAGGGTCGGACTCGGACCCTCTCCAAGTTACCCTGTAGGTGCGGTCTTTGAGGTATGAGGTGAGGAGGGAAAGTGCAGAGCCTGAAACTCCAAGTTCTTGGAGAGTGCGAAGGAGGATCTGATGTTTCACCGTGTTGATTGCAGCAGACAGGTCCAAAAGGAGGATGACAGAGGAGAGGGAGGCTGCTTTAGCAGTGTGCAGTTCCTCAGACACAGAAAGGAGAGCAGTTTCTGTTGAGTGACCTGCCTTGAAACCAGACTGGTGCGGATCAAGAAGGTTGTTCTGATGGAGATAACAGGAGAGTTGTTTAAAGACAGCGCGTTCAAGTGTTTTAGACAGGAACGGGAGGAGAGAGACAGGCCTGTAGTTTATAACATCAGACGGGTTGAGAGTGGGTTTCTTTAGGAGAGGGTTTACTCTTGCCTCCTTGAGACTGAAAGTGACCAGAAGTTAGAGAAGTGTTGATGAGATGGGTGAGAAACGGTAGAATATCAGGAGCGATAGTCTGAAGGAGGTTTGAGGGGATAGGGTCCAGAGGACAGGTGGTAGGACGGGCAGAGGTAATGAGGGTAAGAACCTCACTTGGAGAGAGAGGCGAGACGGAGGTTAGTGTGTGGGTGAATGGTGAGACCGGTGACCCAGTGGTGAGTAATGGCGAGTCGGAAAAAGAAGAGCGAATATCATCAACCTTTTTTTCAAAGTGGTTAACAAAGTCGCTTGACAGAAGGGAGGAGGGGCAAGGGGCTCTGGGGGGGGGGGGGTCGAGGAGGGTGGAGAAGATGGAGAATAGTTTTTTGGGATTGGAGTAGGAAGATTGGATCTTATCTTGAAAGAAAGTGCTTTTTGCCTGAAAGATCGAAGAAGAGAGCCTGATAGGTTAGGAGGTCGTCATGGTGTTTGGATTTCCACCATTTCCGCTCAGCTGCCCAAAGGATGGTTCTATTAGCACGCAGTGCGTCATTTAGCCAGGGAGCAGGAGGGGACTTACAAGCCTGCCGAGATGTGAGAGGACAGAGAGAGTCCAGAGAGGATGAGAGAGTAGAGAGGAGAGTTTCTGCAGCAGAGTTTGGAGGCAGGAGTTGGAACAAGTCAGAGGAAGGGAGGGTTGAGAGCACCGGTGAGGCAAGGGTAGAGGGGGAGAGGGAACGAAGGTCGCGGCGGACAGGTGCAGGATGAGAAAAGATTAGTTTGTTATGTTTGGAAAGGGGTAGAGAGAATGAAATGAAGAAGTGATCGGATGTGTGAAGCGGGTTTACAGAGAGGTTAGAAGTAGTGCAGTTCCTTGAGAATATGAGATCAAGGACATTGCCAGCTTTATGAGTTGGTAGGGATGGAGACAGTGAGAAGGCAAAGGTGGTTAACAGAGATGTTAGTTCATCTATCTTCCCTGTCTGGAGGTTGAAGGCTCAGAGAAGTACAGCGGGAGGGCCAGTTTCAGGGATGTGTGAGAGGAGATTATCTAATTCCTCCAAGAAGTCCCCCAAGGCGCCTGGTGGACGGGAGAGAACAACAATGGTTAATTGTATAGGATGGGTTACTGTGACGGCATGGAATTCAAAGGTGGAAGGAGTGAAGTTAGGTAGCTTGAAGAGGGAAAAGCTCCAGTTGGGAGAGAGCAGGAGACCAGTGCCACCTCCTCTGCCAGTGGGTCTGGGTGTATGGGGGAAGGAATATGCTTTTGACAGAGCTGCTGGGGTGGATGTGTTGGATGGAGTAATCCAGGTCTCAGTGAGAGCAAGCAAATCCAGAAACTGCAGGGAAGCGTAGCCAGAGATGAAGTCAGCCTTAGGAACAGCTGACTGGCAGTTCCACAGGCCCCCTGAAACTAGCTGTTGGATCTCAGTGGAGCATGTGGGATAAACGAGAGCAGGCTGGTTACAACTATTACGAGATGCACGGGGCCAGTAAAAATTGCGAGAGGAGTCGGACACATGAACAGGAATGGAGAATATACACATGTCTTAGCAGGAGGGGACAAAAACATTGGTGATTCTTAGCACATTTAAAGTAGGATTTGCCTCCTCTTTGCCTCCCTCGTGACTCTATTGTCTTTGTCAGTCTGACGCTCCAGGAAAGTGCTACCTAAAATGTACACCAGTCCTGATTGCTGAGTTGTCACAGCTGTGGGGCCACGCCCCTTGAATTAGTTAACTCTCTGCAGCTGATGGGCAGCAATAGGAAATTGAAACTGGATCACTCCTGAGTTCTTAATGAAACTTTTTAGTGACAATAGTTTACAATTACATTAAACCCTAGCTAATAAAGTTATGAGGTTAACCCTTAATACAGTTACCCCTAGTCAATAAAGCCCTTAGTATTCTACAAATGTTTAAATCAAAGTTAACCCTAACAACCAGTTAGTTCAGTTTTAAGGTTTCTGTAAAAATAAATGTCCCAAATTTCTGCCTGAAAATACTTTAGCTGTTTTGAGATTAAAATCATAATTTTGAATCAGATGAACAACAGAACATTTATATCTATGGATATTACCCATCAGAAGGAATGATGGATAATATCGTTAAGTAATCGTTTCCATTTTTCTTAAATTGTGATTAAGTTATTGTATCTACAGTTATTATTAATTGAAATGTGTGCATTGATACTATTCACTATATATTTCTAAAATGATGGGTTCAGTCATTAAGGCAGTTCTCTCTTACTCTGCATTCGTACACAGATCTATTGCTGCATCAATGAGTTTCCTATCCTCTAAGCTTGTGAAAGCTTTTCTGTCCTTGTTCATTAGAGGAACTCTATGTTTGCTTCTGGCTAGGAGAGGAATCATGTTGAAAGGCTGGATGAGCTTGATATCATTAGCTGGTTAGTGAGCTGATTTCACCACTTAGTGTCAGATCAATTTGTTAAGCTATTGAACCGTGAACATGAGGGCAACAAAATAATCTTAATGTGTAAAAAGATAAGAAGCAGACACAGACTAAAACAATAAAGAAAATATCTGACATATGAAGATATAGTGTGTCTTTTAGTCTTGGGCTTACAAGTGAATGTTTTGTTCCCTACCGTGTAAAAGTGTCACACACTGCAGCATGAGGAATACATAATGTGCTGTAATGTACACATGAGGACATTATAGCAGTGTGCATGCCTTTCAGGTGTGGCAGGTGTGGACGTAGAGAGCCTCTGCACAGGTTTATTATGACAACAAGATTTACCGGCTGCACTCAATTGACCTGTGAATCATCGACTCTGTCCTTCATCTCAGAGCTGATGGGCTGCTATACAAGGTTAAGTGTCTGGTAATTGACCCAGGCTGCTGCTACTGCTAGTTTTCTATTCTATCTAATTAAATGTATTCAGCTGGCATTCCAGGTGTTCATCAGCATCTGATTAAATCAGCAGAGCTCAGAAAAAAAGAAAGAGCAAAGCAAAGACAATGAATGAAGTGTTGCCACAGATGTTAAGAGCATGGGAAAAGAGCCACAGGTTCAACAAGAAGTTACTCTCCGGGGATTTCTGTGGGGTAAGGCAGCTATTCCCAGTGCTTTGCCCATCCATAAAACTATCCATGGTATAATGTGCTCAGACAGTATTTCATGACTGATACTTGAGATTTGAGATGATGCATATAATTGGGGGATGAAAATGTGATGGCATAATGTATGGGTTGATAAATGTGTTCCATTGAGAGCCTTAAAACGTCACCTATGCTTTTTACGAACATTAAAGGAGTTCGTTGATATCACTTTTCCAGAGATTTGGCAATAGATAGTTACTGAAAGGGGACATATTGTTCTAATCTTTAGGTTCCAACTTGTATGTTAGGTTTCTAAAACATTTTAACTTGCTTTAATTTTCATAAAAGTATTGGCTAAAGAGAACATTTAGTAGGGGAATCTCAAGACAGCAGTGATAATCTGGTAGGTTTTTAAGTGCACAAACACTCAAAATGTGAGTTTTGGAGATATGTCTCCTTTACATGTTTGTTAAAGCATTATGACTAAAAGATATACAGATTCAAACATGTATTACTTAAACACTATGCAACGACATTACTGTTAATAATCTACATAACATTTAAAATTGCATTTTCTTATTTCTTATGCAAATATACTGTGTTTTTGTTTGAGCGGAATTTCCTGGAAGACATTTCCATATATGGTTCACACTTAGCGTTAAACATTGCTTCTCTAATTCAGCTCTGCTTCAACTGAGCAGTGTGGTCTTTAGGGCTATCCATACATCTGCCTCCAAACAACACACTCTTTTAATCTGAGCCACGCTTCCACACAAGTCCTCATAAAGGAAGTTCTTACATCAAATGCTGTGTGTCAGTACACAAGGAGGAAACCTGAGTGGAGAGGAGGCACAAGGAGGAAGAGAACCCAACTGCGTGGATGCATAGAAAGAGAAGCAGCCAGAGGAAAGTTCAACGGCTTCAAAGAGAAAGAGGTTTTGACTCTGTGTGCATTAAGTCATTCTTCCAATTCAATGTAACTCTGGAAAGATGGATTTATTGGTCCTCATTTAAAGAGCTGAATGGTCTTTCAATGTTCTTAGATCAAAGTTCATTGGTAAGGTGCTTATCAGTATTCTCTTCCATTTGATGGTAGGATCAGGATTTAAAATACCTTGTTTTCACTGGGAGGACCATTGTGTGCACTTACTGTAGTGTAAGTAAATGCTTCTTACAGTATCTATAATGTGCTTTTAATTAAACAGTTTCTTTCTAACTTTCATGCATAACAATATTAGAATAACTCTAATTATGCAAACAATAAGTTGATTTGACAAGGGGATGCTGAGTGCAATAAAACACAGGTTCTGCTTGGATGACTTTTTATTGTGCCTTACCATCATTTTTCTTTCAGGGTCTTTTCATTCTAATATGTATTCAAAGTGAGTACTTTGTTATCATAACTGCAATCTCGTAACAGGACTTTATAGCACCCAATTTCAACTAACTGGTTCTATTTATTTAAGTGCTTTATAACGAATTGGATTTCTTTTTCTTGACAGTGAAAGAATCCCAAGGTGACTGGACATTTGATGAGTGCTTTACCCTCGCGTTCCTCTAACCACCATACATGAAGGACCAGTGATAGACATATTCATTTCACTGCAGTTGCACTACATTTGTAAACCTGTGTGTAACATTATACAATGAGCACAACGTTTTGTGCCTTCACAAGTCAACTTTCCCGCAGACCCTGTAGATGAGGTAAATATTGCAAATATGCTTATCAAATGAAAAGATCATCTTTCAACAGCAATTGTGCTTGTGGCTCCATTTTGACCCAAAGTCTCAAAGATCATATATCATACATTTAAGAAACTATGAAATTAATGAAAATATATTAATTCATTTCAATATGTATGTATATATATATATATATATATTGTTATATATATATTGTTATATATATATATATATATATATATATATATATATATATATTGTTATATATTGTTATATATATATTGTTATATATATATTGTTATGTTATTTTCTTTCTTGTAAAAGGAGTAAACTGATGTTTCAAATTGGGTCCATGAACTCATTTGACCTTTCTTAATATCCATTAGGCCTCATGTTTCTATTGCATTACAATCAGCTTGCGCACTCAGAAACCACTTAAGTAAATCTCCCTTCATGGGATAATATTGAGACAACACTCTGCATATCATTTGCTGACTTGTAACATGGCCGAATTTTCATTTATTTTCATCATGCATTTTTGATTTATTAAATGAAGCATCTCTTCTGAATACAACGCAAGAAATACGCTTGAGTGAGATTTTGATGACTTAAATCATAAGCTGGAAAGTCATTTCTGCAGGTTTTAGTAAAGTAGCACGTTCTCATCCAACCTGACAGTAAGGGCACACTTATGGGTTTTTCCCTCCAATCCTGTACTATAGCCACTTCCAGATAAGTGCTTTGAGATTGAATAACTTCCACATCCACACAGAATACATTCATGTGTTGGAGGACGCAACCGCCGACCATGATTATCCCAAACATCCTCACTCCCACTCTCACTTTGAATGTGTTCGGTTCCACTCTGCCACCACGGTAACGGCTGCGGTGTTTGAGATTGCAAAACATAAATCAACCACCAGATTCGTCCATAAAAAAGGCAACAAAACACACAAAAATAAGTATTTTGTCGTGCCACCTTACAACATTAACTAAATGAAACAATAAAGCAGTGGTCACAGACATACCATGTCTGAAAGAGACAAATTATGGCATATTAACCAAAAGGAAGATTCTAAGCCACCAATTTAGACTCCAATAGTTTGAGTGCTCATGTGTCTTCTTGACAGGGTTCTGCAAGAGTAGTTTATGCAGGACAACAAAGAAAATGAGTACTATATGTTTGGGCTGGAATACATCTTCTAAACATAAAATAGACATTTCTTACCCATTATAGTGTCCACAATATAAATTACAGAATATTGATGATAGCCAGTTATCATCCTTGACTGCTAGACGATCATTTGTGCTTTCTGCAGAACAGCACATCCACCACATTCACAGGAGCAATGTGACTCTGGATTAATGACATTTTAGAAACCTGGCCTTGAATATATTGAATATATTCCCCTCTTGGGCAACTACAGACCGTTTCATCTTTAAAAGGTGGATGTCACTACAACACACCCTTTATACTTACAGCTACTATTCTGTTAATGTCTCTGCAGAGACTTGCCTTGAAAGGAATGTGTGTTTAGTCACGGTGCGTCTCTCTGGGTTTGAAATGACTTAATTTTTATCCTAATCACATCAGCCGTTTGAAATGATTCATGGAAATCTTTGAGATATGTTCACATGCAGACCAGTTAAACTTCACAAAAGTGCAGGCTGTATCATTATTTCCGCAGTAGTTTGAATCAGATCTTAAGTTAAATGAAATTGATTGGACACCATAAGCAGACTCAATCAATAACAATGATCTGTAGTCCCCAAAGACTTCACATGCTCTGTTTGCCTCAGTCTATTGAGTGGAGGCTGCTGCTTCATCATCTCCTTCAGCAGGGCATAACTGACACCGACTCATGTTCAATACCATAATGATGTCTGAAGTATCCCATTCATTACCACAGTTAACGCTCAAAATTGAAAGTAATTGCGTCTGGAAGTCAATGGAGAACATCAATGTTTCGATTCCAACACATCTAATGAAAGCCTCCTGACCAGTGAGGTTTTATTATTGGTAAACGACCTTGGTAGAGCTTTGTAAGCGGTCTTGAACTGGGAGGCGCTCAGGGGAATGGGTCATGGTGTTTATCATACAATCAATACCGCTAGCGCCAACACGAGTCGCATGATCGAACATCAGAGTGACAACAAAAAGTTAAAATCAATTAAAATCACAACCATTGTTTTCGTCATTGTCCTATAAATAATAGGTTTGTTTTCAGCCAGGTTAGCGGTATGGCTGCAGGGATCAATCTATGTAAGTGCATTGCTTTGATCCCGATGAAAACGTGTCAGCTACTCAATGGATTGCCATGACACTTTGGACAATCATGGTCTCCAGAGGATAAAGCTTACGTTCAGGGGACTGAACCTCGTGTCACAATGACGTTCGGATGATTTGACTGAAATTCATTGACACGTTTTGGTTTATGGTTTGCCGTGAACTTTGTTTCATATATTCATGTTTCCGACAGGATCAATTGTATTAACTTTGGTGGTCTTCTGAAAAATATCCTCTAGCGACACGGATAGGTCAAATATAATTTAAACCGGTTGACTTTCTAAGGACCCTCAGCAGCCAGTGGTAGCATGATACCACACAGACCTAAAATAGGGATCATGGTAAAAATTCAAATTGTCCTTGTGAGCAATGATAGCATGATATGGTTAGCATTTGGCTCAAAGCACCTGTGCCCATAGAGCTGGAGGAAATGCTTTATTGTTTAAAACATAAGTGTAAGATTGAATGGCAATAGTTGGGAGTATAAGCAAATATTTAAAATCTGTATAGAAATTAATGATCATAAAAGTATATAAAATAAATCTGAGTGGCCATTTAATGCCAGCTTTCAGTACTTGACAGTATGACTTGCAGTGCTATGGACACATCTCTCTCGATACCCAAAAAGTTTCAAAACCCAGGTGGAACTGGGACGAGTAACTTATTTCCAGAGCACACCCAATTCATAATTGATTTTAAATGAAACATACAAGAGATTAAAAGAAGCCAGAGGTTAAATAATATTACATTTGAGTCGAGAACAGATGCCGTTGGGCTGATTCGCCTTAAAATGAGGGTTAATATTATTTATATATATTTATGCCGATGTGCTACAGGTCAGTCAAGGATCCTTGTCCATCATGCTTGCTGATGACGTGTATTACAACGCTCAAAGCTCAAACTTTGATAGAAACCTTTATGTCTATGAAAGACTGCCTCAGGTAGAAAATGGGTGAGCAGGGGACACAACATTGACCCTGAATACATCAGGACACCTGGAGGAAACCTTATCAAAGCTACACAGTCAGATGTCCACATGAAACATTGCATCCTTTCACCCACCTCGCTCCAAGTTATTAAAAAAGAGTGATGACAGAAAGTTCTTGTATTCTGTTGAGGGTGGGAGGATTAAAGATTGAGAGGACGTAAGAAGATGAGAAGAGAATGAGAAAGACCATGTGAACGAGCCCTAGCAGTGGGGCAGATTACTAGCGTCTATGGTGTTCACACAGATTTCATGAAGCTAATATCAAAGCAACAGCTGGAGGAAAAGGCCAGGCAGATACATGAGGACAGCCGCAGAAAGGGAATAAGAAATGCAATGACTGTAATAGTAGTGTGTGTGAGTGTGTGTGTGTGTGTGCGTGTTTCCATGTATATATTCATACACAGCTAAGCACCCACCCGCCCTCTGCCTCTTTAACTTTGAAGCAAATTTTCTGGTGAAAATTGAGGGGGCTAATATTTTATACAGCAGCAAACGGCATGAATTTAGAAGCCCTCTGATTGAAAACATCTTCAAAAATGCAAACCCCATCAAAGAGCTGAACTTTGAATCCATATGAAGTTGCAGCTGGCTGTCACTGAAACAGCTACCTCCTCTTCTGGCCTTGATGTAAACCCTTTGGGTTGTAATTATTAAAAGCTCTTCCCATTCTTAGAAAAAAATATTGAATTGTTCTTAGCCCATTCTTCAAACCTTACTTCTGTGACCGGGGATGCACAGTATGTTTTTGTTACATTGTTATCGGTTTGTTGTTCTCATTTTGGTACATAATAACT
The DNA here is from genome assembly GCF_949606895.1 of Notothenia rossii. Classification (NCBI taxonomy): domain Eukaryota; kingdom Metazoa; phylum Chordata; class Actinopteri; order Perciformes; family Nototheniidae; genus Notothenia; species Notothenia rossii. Next base: position 18,761,228 of record NC_136910.1, read on the forward strand.
TAAAGTATGTTATCTTTGAGAAATGTATTTGGTCATTCTGGACTGTTTCTTAGCGGTGCATCTTAAGACAGTTTAATACTGTAGCAGAATTAATTTCCTCCGGATGATAATGTTCCCTAAACTAACAGAGTTCAGTCAAAAAATGCAAGAGAAGAAAGTTTATTTTATAGTCAGGATTATAAATAATGCATTGTTGGAATTTTAAAGTATACTTTAATTAGATTAAGCTTTAAAAAAAATTGTATTGAAATTAAAACAAATGTGCAACTTGAAGACAACATCTGGCATTCAAATGGGCCTCATAAATTCATATTAACAATCATAAATATTATGCAAACATGTGCAAGCTGTTAATAATCTACCTCATTGATATAAAACAGATTGCTTGTATTGTACAGATTGCTTGCTGTAAAAAAAATGTAGGAATACAGTTTTAAGAGAAATGTTGTAATATATATCAAACTACATTTGAAAAAAAATAAATTATGGAGTATTACGGTACTCATTTATTTTACATTAGCTGAGGCCTAAAGGGTTTGTGTTTGGATAAATGCATTATTTGACTAATAAATATGGACCTGCATGGAGCTTATAACTTTAACATCTGCAAAAACTAGGAAGACACACACACACACACACACACACACACACACACACACACACACACACACACACACACACACACACACACACACACACACACACACACACACACACACACACACACACACACACACACACACACACACACACACACACACACACACACACACACACACACACACACACACACACACACACACACACACACACACACACCCCCTTTTCTTTCACTTCCTACCTCTCTCCCAACCTCAGTGTCTGTATGTCTCTCACTCTCTTTCTCTCTCTCTCACACTCAGTAGGGTTTAGGTTCAGTCTGTGTCTCGTGTTGTGCAACAGGCTGCTGTTGGCTGTTAGTCAGTGTGAAAGAATGGTGTCATTACTACCCAGGGTTCATACACTTTTTCACCAATGATTTTCAATGACTTTTCCATGACTTCTCCATGACCTTAACCTAATTTTCCATGACCAAAAAAATTACCCTTTCTCAGCGGTACCACTGAAAATGATTTATTTTAACATGGAACAGGAAATGAGGTCTGCATATGAAACAAGTTGTGCCTATCTAAAACAAATCCAATAGTAGGCTTACTAGCTTCTACACGCTAAAGCAACTCAAAATAAATCTCTCACCAGCAAAATACCTCGTCAGTTAAATGCCATTTTACGTTTCATTACTCGATACAGTGTTTATTATCATTATAGTATTACTATTCAGCCGACTAGATAAAATATAAATTATATTTGATCCAACTTTAGTTACATTTCCATGACTTTTCCAAAACTTTGGGAAAAATATAGTTTTCCATAACTTTTCCAGGGCCTGGAATTAGCATTTGGAATTTCCATGACTTTTCCAGGTTTTTAATTACCGTAAGAACCCTGACTACCATTACAACTTGACGAAAGTACAGCTACAAGAGATACAGTTTCAATTGACCTTTTTTGCAAAGTACATATTTTTTTCAAAGAACACGGGACATTATAAAAGTTGGACCTGCTGCAGCACAACTGTTACGGTCAAAAAGATTAAATCAAGGTCCAACTGGGAAGCATAGGCTACATCAGCTGCCTGCATACAAATCATGTGCACTTCTGAAAACCTTCATTATCAATTTAAGTATTATTCAAGGTTAAACGTAAAAAAAAAGTAGCCATTAGTTGCTGAGCAATGAAACTAGACTAATTGACTGCCTAGCATGGGTTGACCTAGCCTCTCCTAAATTACTTCAGTCAGGAAAATTTGCTGTGAAGTCAAAGCCATTAATATCTGAACAGAAGCAGTGGAGTTCAGTTCAGTGGCTCTGCTTTCTATGGTGCAGTGAGCTGTATAAGCAGCACACTGAAAATTCCGCAGGGAGGAGAACAAAGCCGGCTAAAGTCACAGAAAACATACAGAATATAAACCGAGGAGCCTACTGAACTCATCACGGGTACTGTATAATAAGTAGTAGGGAGCCAGAAAGAGGGAAGTTGGCCGTATGGGAAACAAACAGCTCATTAACATCAATAGTGTCACAGTACTATACAAGGAAACTCTTTAGCAAAAAGATGAAATGGGAAGTCGATAATTCATTTTTTAGGCACTTTTCCTTTGAACTGATAAGACTTTAAATCGAATACATCAGATTGGATTCATAGGAACAAGTCATGGTCATTTTGTGTAACCTTTATTGGACATAGTAGACCAAATACATAGATTAATGAAAATAATTGTAGGATGTTGCTCTTGTTGTCAATGTTATGCAGACACAAGGAATTCAGAACTTTTTGTAATCCATACAAAAGATCAACTTTAATAAAAATGTGTTCTGTCTGCTTCAATTCACAGTCATATTTTGATATTAAATAATGAAGGAAAGGACAGTTATAGGGTTTCCTGTCTTTTCCGTTGTGGTTCTGAATCTTATGACAATATAACAAGCAACAACTTCATGGTAATCTCATTTAATTTGGCATGTTGTATGATGAAGTGACATTTGTTTTTGTTTTGGTACCCAAAAATGTCACGAACAGTCATATGAATTGATGCTTTGTGAAGACCGGTGACATGCTTTTTTCATGCTGTAAAGGACACAAACATAATTAATGTATTCGTTTTGCCTGCTGTAAGTGGATCAATGCACTGTCTGTATACGTTTCCAACAAAGACTTAGATTCAAGCATTCCCTGCTCATACCCGCACAGAAAATTCAATACATGTACACCTGACTACACATTTACCTCAGCTACACACGCTGCCTGCCTGACAGGACTTATATTAAAAGCTTACACATACACACTAAATCAAACGTTCATTTCACACAAGGTCAGGCATTCAGAACACCTAACAGACAGACGGAGCTTAGAGCATGCTTAAAGGTATACAGTATATGTGGGCTGCGGCTGGGAATCAGAGCTCGGGGTTAAAAGCCTTTAATATGAAAGATGAAGACTACAGGATGCATGAAGAAACAACATGACACATCTGAGAGGACAGGATGGCGGGACATGTTGGAGGAAAGGATGGAGTAGACTAAAGCCCTATGGTACTAACCATCTGTGTAGTTGTGCAGCAAGTAATGATTATTTTAATTATTCATGTTGATTAGACCAATGATTATTATCATTTGATTAAAATGGTGCTACAGCCACTCTTCTGTCAAATAAGATGTATGCAGATATCAAAAGATAAATGGTCAAAATCACTTTTAGAATCCTATAATGTGCTCCCACATTTCAAATGATGCAAATAACATTTTTTTTCTTCTTAACCAAGCTACGTCATAGACAAAAAGGCTTATTGATTAAATAAATAAAACTCCAGTCAAATTGTGAAAAAGAAAATCAGGGTTTCTTTTCTCTCTCAAGATTTGTTTGCTTCTTATTAAACAATGGCTGAAGAAAACCTTTGTTTCTCTCGACATGTATATAGTGTCTCTCACTCTAAAAAAAAAGCAAGTTTTAAATAAGAAACTGTGCATCATCCTCGAGCAATACATTGGCCTCCCCCTGCTGTTACAGGTCCACTCAATGGATGGACTATCAGGATTACCCAGGGTGGTTTGACATTTACACACCTGAGAGAAAAGCAAGACTGGATAGTATAGAGAAACAGAGGGCGTAAAAACCTTTAGATGCCTATAAATATCGCACCTATGGTCGGTGTAGAAAGGGAGAGGACAGTTCAACACTTTCCTCGTTTTATCCCTGTCCATAAAACTAAGAGAGCTCTAAAAAGGGTTAAGAAACATGTAAATACTCCTAGTTTACGGATGTGTCGTTTTTGGTTGGCATGACAGAACTTAAGACACATATCCATACCTACTGTAAGGATATTTATATTTAGCCTTATCCATTTTACATGTGTACAAATAGCAGAGGTCCAATCTTTGCACTTTATTGCTTTTAAATCAGTTTTCTTGGATTTTTGGCAGCTGGTATGAGATAGAACTTACATTTGGAACCACACTTCTTCGATTTAGGCACATAAAACACAGCAAGATGATATTTATGATATGCGACATTGGCCTAGTAGTAGTGGGTAGATTCATGCTTTCTTTTTTTTGGCCTCCAGCTTAAAATGTGACGCATTCTTGACGTAGGCACACTGTAAAAAAAACAACTGTAAAAAAACTGTAAAAATCTGGCAGCTTGTGCTTCCAAAAACTTACCGTCAAATTACAGTGAAATACTCTAATTACAATAATGGGAAAAAAACGGAAATTCACAGTAAATATAATTAATTTCCTTTAAAGAGAAACACTGTTATTTTACAGGTATCTTCCCTTGTTTATTACGGACATAATTTAGAGTTAAGCATGTAAAAACTGTTATTTTACAGTTTTATCCTAAATGATTACGGTCAAACACATTCAATAAAGTCACAGAACTTAAAGTTCAGCAGTGAAATACTGTTATTTTGCAGTTTTATCCTAAATGATTACGGTCAAACACCTTCAATAAAGTGACATAACTTAAAGTTCAGCAGTGAAAGCACTGTAATTTTAGAGGTTTATCTGCTCTTTTTACAGTCAATAACCTTTAATAAAAGTACAGCACTAAAACTTCTACGGGCAAAAACCCCGTAAAAAAAACGGTCAATGACTGGCAGCAGCAGGCTGCCAAACAAAAATCTTAAAATTAAAGTAAAAATACTTTAACTGAAATAAAGTGCAAAAGCAATTAATATACAGGAATTGTCCTTAAAGATTTTACAGGAAAACACTTTCCTCTCTTTTCAAAATCCATTGTCTTAAAATGTTACATTCAAATACCTTAAATAAAGTTCTGATGAGAAAAACCGTTTTCTACATTTTTTTTTATTAGATTTGTATGATCAAACACTAAAATAAATACAGAACCTAAAGTTCTACAGCTAGAATACTGTTATTTTCCAATCAAACAGGTTCAATAAAATGAAATCACAAAATGTTCTGCAGGAAACAATTACTCTGAAAACTTCAAATATAAAAATATTTGTAGAATTATAGTACAACTAATTAATACAGCATTTCATATTTAAACATCATACTTATAAACAGTAGAAACAAAAAGTAAGTTGAATTTTTTAAGATTACTTTGAAACATTCTCAACAGAAAATAACAGAAATTGCAAAATGGCGACATATGTTCACATTGTCAATTTGAAGGAGCAGTGTGCAGGATTTAGTAAGTCTAACATTGTAGGTTCCAACCAATGGATAACTTGTTCACTCACCCTCCTATCCCAAGTTTGTAGGATAATGTATATTGGCTGCAAAAAACTTGAGGCCCAATGATGTTTCCTCTGTCCATTCTGCGCTGCTGTGGACGTGGCAGTGCAACCTGAAGGACAAAAAGATCAGAATCAGAAACAGGTTTATTGCCAGGTAGGTTCACACGTACGAGGAATTTGACTAGGTGTCGTGCATACATACAAATCAAAAACTAAAATCAAAAAAAGTACACAGATAGCGAACTATATTAAGAACACTAATAAAAATATAGTAAGATAGCAATAAAAATAAAGCAGTAATTTACATCGAAATAGAATGCAATAAATTATAGAATATAGAATATGTGCAGTAAGCAATATTTAAACATTGCATTATTTACCATCCTGTGATCTCCATTATGTAATGCATAGTCTGCGTTGTGGCTGAGGTAAAGTGTCAGTGGGGGGGAGGGCCTTGTTGAGGTGGCGAGTGGTTTTGGTCCTGATGGAGAGAGGTTTTGGTCCTGATGGAGAGAGGTTTTGGTCCTGATGGAGAGAGGTTTTGGTCCTGATGGAGAGAGGTTTTGGTCCTGAGGTTCTGGTCCTGAGGTTCTGGTCCTGATGGAGAGAGGTTCTGGTCCTGAGGTTCTGGTCCTGATGGAGAGAGGTTTTTGGTCCTGATGGAGCGCAGCCGCAGGTGGAGTCAGGCACGTGCAGCTGGGAGACCTTGTCCTGCAGCAGAGCCGGGATGATCGTGTTGAAGGCGGAGCTGAAGACCACAAACAAGATCCTGGCGTAGGTTCCTGCTGTGTCCAGGTGCTGGAGGAGGAAGTGAAGTGATTAGTAAACCATAATGATGGATGTTATTATCAGCAGCTGCCAATAGATCCCCTACATCTTGTATGATGGACCTTTGAAGCAGGGTTACACAAAACACACACACACAAAATTGTAAAACAGTTATTGAGAGCATCCCAAGGGCATTGATCCTATGCTAAAACTTCCAGAACACCAATTTTCTAATACCTTAGAAACGACAACTAGCCATTGGCACGAATGTAATGCTTCAGCTTCCTACAACTTTAAAGCTGTGTGGACGTGGCTCTATGAAGAGTCGTTCATATTTTTCTCATTATTTCATAAGTTCAGAAGGGGGGAACATAGTCTAACAACAGTTACCTTTTGTTAATTTTACCTCGAGCCAAACTTGTGCGACTTGTTTCTGAAATCCCTTTCTCTTAAAGTGAATACATAAAATCAAAAAACAGTGGAGCTTACCCTAAAACTAACCACTGGATTGCTTGTCTAACATGACCTTGTCCATAAATGTGTTACGGGTGGGAACCATTAAACGCACCCTCCAAGGCACTGAGTGTTAGCGAAGTACAACTGGGATTTCGAATAGGAAGATATGCTTGGTCAATTCTTAATAAAAAAGAAAAAACAACAAATGGAGCTGTGGAGCTTCGGTCAATACCACTAACAGTCTATTTCCTTAAAATGGTACATATCGCTGAATCTATATTTTCATCTTCAGGTGATTAAATCTGCATAATGTCCCTGTACAATAAGATTCGAGCATTTTTTCAATCCAGTGAGGAAATTCAAGACCAGTAAATATTTATTGATTAAACAACACTAAATAACATTTTATGGTTTTCTTCAAACTCAGACTCTCTGCTGCTTGTCTGATGATCTTTGTTGAACAAGGTCTGATTGTCCTGTACATGTACAATGTGGGGTATTTTGAAATACTTTACTCAACCACATTCAGTGCTTCCCCTACCATAGTCTTGGAGGGGAGCTGCGCCTCGCCAACGGAGCCCCGCGGCCCTCTCCCTGAAATTCAAGGTGTTTAAAAAGAAAATTATATATATATATTTTTTTTTTAAATATATATAGCACCAAATTGCAACTAATCTATATCTACGGTCACTTTTCACATTGAACATGAGCTCTTCTATTAGATAAACTAAACGCTTTCATTTTAAGTTGAGTTTAGCGTTTTTGACCCTAAGAAACACTGATGCATTAATCAATAACAATAATCCACAGCTCCTCTCTCTGCTCCAGAGGATTTAAAGAATATATCAGCAATAAACCTAGGGGAAACACTGACATTCAATATTATGTTAGACACAAGTTAGTTATTACTCACATATCAAAGTCTTTTCATCTGCAAGATGGAAGAATAGCTGGGTGCTGCCTGGAGAGACTGATGAGGAGTCACTGGCTGGCTTCAGCAGCTTTCCACACAAAGCCATCACATCTTCTGTTCCATAGTCTTCACTGTCCACTGGTGCTCTGTCAAAACAGTGATCACCACAGCTGTCATGGTAACCCTTTGTTACACAACATATAACCAACATGCGTCAAAAGTGACCCAAATTAGTTTAAATTGTAAATATCTTTGCAATAAATTACTTCCAGGAATTCCTCAATTAACCTGTTTTTGATCAACACCAATTCTAATTTTCATTTTAACTTTCTTACTTTTTTTTATAAAAGTCATGTTTGTATCACAACACTTCTAAGGCACAACATGGGTAAAAAAGTACCCGTATTATTTTCCTATGTTATTTCATGCATGGCTGAGTGTTTCTTTAAATACATTGTTTTTGATTACCACAAATCATTATTTTAATTCTCCCGTTCTTATTGATGAACTAAAATAGTTTATGCCAAGTGTGATACAAATGCAAAAAAATAAAGATACTTTAATGATAATTTTGTTAAAAATAATAATTTTAGCAGAGATTTGCACCAAGGATGTATGATTTAGTAATACAACAACTATTTTAGTTCACACAGTGTGACATTAGCTAGTCATGTTAGCTTGTAATATATAGAGCAAGTTAGCCAAACGTTAGTGGTTAGCAGTTTATGCTATGCTAGCTGTTGGCTACTGAACATTAACAAACTGGATTCCGCAGTAAAAAAGCTGTGCAACTTTACAATAAGATTGGCGACAACACTGTGACACCCTGCTGCATGTTTATGTGTAATCGTCCCGCGTTGGAGACGAGAGGGTGGCGGCAGCACTGCAATAAGCTGTAAGCTAACGTTAGCAGCCACCTTGTTAACCTGTATAGCCCGATTGTCCCGCCGGTGGGACATCTTGCAAGAAACAGCATCTCAGGACTTCTTAAAATGTAACAACCTATTAATGATGCTTACCCACTTAACGGGAAGAAACTCAGCCAACTGACGATATTAACAATTTTTAACTAAACGAAACACAAGTCTAACGGCTAACCGGGCTAACGCTACTTTAGCACATAACTGGCACGTCTTTTTTTTTACTTCATGCTATCTGCACAAACGTATCATATGAAAGCTGAGATTCCACACAGATTCCCTTAAAGTATATGTCTCATTACTCAAAACTCACTGAACTAGAAGAAGAAACGTAACCTTAAATACACAATTAAACATTCACAAACTAAGGATTATCTAAATACATGTTTAACTCCATTAAAGTTGCAGGACTCACCAGATCTCAAGTGTTCTGTTCTCTGTTGACGTCCCGATGCTCATATTTAACGTGTATAAATATTAAACTCTCGAGCAAACACACAGACAGCTGTAGCTCCAGCAGGAGGAGACCCGCTCAAACTGACGCGGAAGTTTCAAATTGGATTGAAAGGCGCGGACAGTGCTCATTGGCAGGTTTTGTCGAGGACGTTTATATCAACCAATCAGGAGTGTTGTGGACTCATTCCAATCCTGCTTGTCTTGTCTGCCGTTGTATGGCTGGATTCCATTTCAAGTGCCGTAGCTTTTTACATACATTTTATGTTTTTTTTATTTGCCACTTTTTTTTACTTTTAACTAGGGCCGGGACTCGATTAAAAAAATTAATCTAATTAATTAGAGGCTTTGTAATTAATTAATCGAAATTAATCGCATTTTTAATCACATATAAATATTTGACCTGAGAACAGTGAGAAGCAATTTTTTTCACATGGATTTTAGTATACCATTGAATAATGACTGAATACATAAGCTTAAGCAACAAAACATTGTTAATTTTTTTCAAGGTGGTACTTAACCAAGACCAACAGAAAAGTGCAATTTTTGCCATAAAGTGTAGCAATAGCATATTTAGGAATATAGTACATTTCAGAGATTCAGGTAGCCGGTAGACCTTCTGTAAACTATAACACTTTGTTTTTTAAGTAAAACACAATACTTTCAAGTACATTCAGAACATTGGAAACCCTGACTATTAGAAAACATCTCTCTGTTGCTTCAGAGGCCATAACAGACTTTGTTGATTTACCAACATTTGATTTAAAAAATCTAATTAATTTCAGTCCAACTCTCTCAATAACCTTGGCCAAAACAATAAACAGTTCAACATAAAGTGCCAGTTGCACCAACAACCTAATAAATAGTTCAACATAAAGTGTACTGTACCATTTAAAATAAAATAAAAAAGTGCCAGTGATTGACCTCAATCCCTCCTATTCTTCCAATATCCTGATGAAAAATAAAAATCTCTCTGTTGCATAGGCCACTGTTTGATCAACGCGAATTGGGTGTGGGTCCTTGTACTCCGAGTCGGGCTAACGTCCACGCTAGCTTCCACGCTAGCTTCCACGCTAGCTTCCACGCTAGCTTCCACGCTAACTGCTCTATGTTTTGCATTGAGGTGATACTTGAGGCTTGATGTGCTGCGGTGATATGCGAATTCCTTTTTGCATAATTTGCAAACAACCGTGCTCTTATCGACGCTTCTATCCGTCCGTTTTTTAAAACAAAATGTCCCATCCACGGGGCCAGCCAAAGCGGTCTTATCAGCTTCTTCGTTCATGTTTGACTATTGTTCACTGTGGTTTGTTGTTGTTTGAAGTCATGAACGTTAGCTGGTGCTCCAGTATAATCGGTACTCATCCAGTGAGAAACGTTCCGCGGTGCAAAAATAAGTGCGATTAAAATGCGTTAATTTTTTTAAAGCGTTAATTTTTGTGTAAATAATTAATCTTAATTAACGCGTTAAAGTCCCGGCCCTACTTTTAACTATTTTAGTATACTATGAAAACTACTTTATTTACACAAAATCATTTTTGGGTATTTCTGCAATATATTACATTTTTTGTGAAGATGTATACATTTCTTTAACATTTTAGAGATGCTTTATAATAAGATTTCTTTGTATTCTACAACAGTACAGAATACAGTTATTTTTTCTTTTTTTACATTTTGTTATATTAAATTTAAGGTTTTACTGCAACAAAAAAAAGAAAGTTGCCTTCATTTTACATGCAGTAAAATTATGTGTATTTTATGTGTTTTTACATAGAATTCAATGTAATTTAACATTCAAGACAATTAAACAATGGAATTATCCTGTAAAAAAACGATAATTTCTCATCAAACCAATTTACAGAATAAAACCTTTATTTATTTTTAAATAAAAGTAATTTACTGTATTTTTATGGTATTTACACTTAATATAGAAAAACAAGAAAGGTCTGTAAAATAATACAGTACATTTCTGTGAAAAATTGTTTTGTTTTTTACAGTGCATGTAAAGGGTCTATAGATCTCCAGGCATGTCTGTCTGCTGGCCCTTTTTTCTTTCCCTTATGCTGCTTCCTCATTTTTGATACTGACATTTTATTTATCCACAGAGCTAGTTCAGTACTTAAATTAATGCATCATTGACCTGAAACTATCACAGAGCGCGGTATCAGTACATTGAGTGTTTGCCTTGACAGGAAATAGAAACATGACACTGTATTTCATAGTATTTTTCCAAATGAAGCCAACAAAGCATTTCAGATTTTCCTGTCTCGAGCTATATAGCCAGTGAAACACTTAATAGTGTGTTATAGATCAGTGTTTCTCAAACTTTTTCATACCAAGTACAACTTGACCAATAAAAAAACACTCGGGGACCACCTAACTCCACAAATATCCCAAATCACATCGTTTTTCTAGAACAGATTACAAATCGTGGACCTACTTCTCACTGTACCGTTTATTAAATATAGCTTGTTGTATTTATACAGTAAATGTTCGTGCTAATACATTAAGGAGACATCCCAAGCCAAACCGTTTTTCATGCTTGTCAATTTTGAGGGCCAGGGTTTCCCAACCATAGACTTTACTTGGGCTGGCCGCCCAGGTATATTAACGTCCGCCAAATTATATTTTGCGACCCATTTTGGTTGAATTTTTTTTTATCCGTCCGCGAGCACGACGTCATCTTCAATCGATGAACTACCCCTCCTGTACCTGTTCGCTTTGCTATCACGTGAAGGGTCTCCTTTATGCGCTCCGCAGTAACTCCGCTGCGAGGCTCCGGCGAACAGTTCATGAGCGTGCTCCACTAGCCTTTTTTTCAAAATTAGCTTATTAATCTCCACTTCAGTAGAACACCGAATTTTGAGTTTCATTCCTATCTTTGTTTTTACAAAGGGTTTTTAATATATCATTCATAGCCTGCCTGATAGAAGATGAATAACATGGAAAACATTGTTTTATTATGGCTGTTGACATTATGTTTTAGTGATACAGAGACCTTGAAGATATAGCAATTCCCTCTGCTAAAATGCCCTACTCTCATATGTCAACAAAATGAAACAGTGATATGGAAGATTCAGTGATATCTAGAAGGTAAATCTTTCATCGTATCCTCCACCAGCAGTGTCTCCCTGTACCATAACACGTCTTGGGAGTAATGCCTGCATTCTGCCAACAGGGAACAGTGCTGAACAGTGAACAGTGAAGCTGCAGTGTCAAACCTCGTTTACAACAAAATGTCACCTCGGTCACACTGTGGAGCTGCGGATGTTCTTTAGGGAAGCCACACATTATACAAAGTCTACAGAAAATGACTGAAGGCAAAGGTTAATGTGAAGCGAAGCGTTCAAAAGAGGACACGTGTTGAGACGTGCTACCCTGGTGCAGATGACTGAACATTGCCTGCCAGCCTCACCATGACCTAAACTAGGTTTGCTCTGGGAGTCAAATGCAGAATGAACATAAATGGTTGAAAGCCACTGTTAGAGCATTTTATTTAGGCTAAGTTATTGTGCGGCTGCTCTTGTAAACACAACATTTAAAGGTCCCATGTCATGGCCATTTCTACTGATCATAATTCCATTGTTGAGGTCTACTAAAATAGATTTATATTGTGCAATTTTCCAAAATCTCATTGGTTTCTCATACAGCATCTCTGTATCGTATGTGTATTCACTCTGTCCTAAACGGCTTGTTGGAGCTCCTGCCCCCCCCTCCCATGAGCCCAGTGGCCGTCTGCGAGACAGCGAGACACAGCGATACCCAGCCCGAAACCAGCCCGAACACACACACACCCGCAGCCTGGCTGGGAGTTTGTGTGCGCTCATAGACAGACTCACAGCCTCGCCGCGTCCCGCCGTCTCAGGTAGGAGAAATCGGCGGAGCTGCAGCTGAGAAAAGATTGAGTGTGTGTGTGTGAGGAAGTCCGCGAATTGGTCCATTTGGACCAATCCTCGGATTAACGTAACGGCTCCGTAACGTAACGGCTCCGTAACGTAACGGCTCCATTTGGGTATGGGCACGTCACGGTACCCAGGAAGAAAAAGAGAAATGTCCAGCGAGGCGTTCTGGGGCAGCATAGACAAGTATTTTCTGTGTTAGAGTTTTACTCTCTACAGGGTGTACTTTGAGGGTTTTTGACTCTGCAGACCGTTTACATGCAGAAAAACCTTCATAACACACAAGGGGACGGGTAATAACTGGAAAAGCATGACATGGGACCTTTAGAGACTTGTTTGCATTTATTAGAGTCAAATCTCAGCACCAAAACAAAGGTTTCGTAGTAGCGCACATATTCAACACTTTTAAAAAGATACCAAACCCATACTGAAGTGATCCTTTCTTTAGTTTCCATTGGTGTTGCTTGTCTCATAAAGGACAGCTTTCAATTATGCATACATCTCCTGTCTCTCTCCTCCAGAGAGTTGCCTTTTCAAACAAACGGCTAATCTCTGAGGAAATGTGCAAATGGCACAAAGTGAGACTGAGCAGATTGTGATAATGGTGCAGTCTGCAGCTGTTCATTTGGAATTTGAATAGGCGGCACACAATTATGTACGCACACACACACACACACACACACACACACACACACACACACACACACACACACACACACACACACACACACACACACACACACACACACACACACACACACACACACACACACACACACACACACACACACACACACACACACACACACACACACACACACACACACACACACACACACACACACATACATCTTGGGAGAAAATAAATGTCTCCACCCCGACTGAAATGAATTCACTCTCCCATATCAGAAGAAAATGTCAGCTCCAGTGAAGCAAAACTGTTTTAGAAAAGAATAAATGATGTACCTGTCTTTTTGACGGACACTAAACCCTCAGATCCCTCGTTATACGTTTCATCTATTTCTTTTTTGACACCATGATAACCGATTGAACAGCAGGAATATCCAGGTCGGTCTCAAAGTTCATTCCCATGCAAAAAATACACAGGTAGACAGCACACTTAACGAGCGCTGAGATATTATACCCCCCATGCGATCAATAATAATTTGTGGAAGTGACTCATCACCAGTGCGCTCGCCCTCATCACCCCTCAGGCAAAGTGCTGAGGCAAGGCTCTCCCTGCGTCCGCTGGGCCGGCCCCACTCAGACACGAGTGGCCTGCTGGCAGCGAGTCCATCTCCATTCATTGATCTGCTCAGCCCGGATCTAAGAAATATGACTTAGGCCTGATTCCCTAATGGGACCGCAAATGCAAGCAGTATGGCCGCGGTCTGCCTGCATGATGTATGCCAGGCGTGTGGACGGGCCTCTCGTCTTCTCATTGTCAGCTAATCGCCTCTCTGCCTTTCCTCGTGTCTTGGTCGGGTTATAGATAATAGCCGTGTCTTCCACTCTAACACCCAACCCCTATCCTGCTTCAGATCAATGTCATATACAAATACATACATATCCCCCCCCCCCCCCCCTCACCCTACTCTGTAATATTCCATTGAACTTCCCACAGGGGACAGGGCGAGTGCTGTGGTTATGGCTAAGTGTTGCAGTTATGGTTATGCACATACATTTATAATCAAACGTATGGCCCCTCTAAAAAGGCACAAGCATCTTTGGTGCAGCACCGCAATTCATATACAGGCTCACTGCCCACAACTGTAGATTATCGACATTTGGATAGGCTGTTAAAATGTATTGACTTTAAAAGACTTAGCAATATTCTACTCAGTTGAAGTAATATTTAAAAAGTTGCCAAAGAGAAAAGCCCTGCTTAGTGAGTCTACTGATGATATCTTTCCACAATATTGGAAAGGTGACAGATAAGATCAGCCCAATCGATCATGTAGAAGGGTCATATTTTCTTTCCAGTACACAAATGCAACATCAGTTAATCTTGGGGTTTAGTCAGAGAAGCTATATTAAAAGTTGAGTTATAAAAGCAAACCTATAAGGGGCTTTAACTAACTGCGAATTGAAAACTATGAACTAGCTCCAACTTCTTTAGCGTGCAGGTAACCAGAAATAAGTTTTGCAACCCAAAATATGTTTGTGTAGTGTAGTGATTTTAAAATGACCAAATTCAGTCAAATGTTCCACTTTTAAACTCAGTTAAACTTCAATGTAGAACAATATCATGCAAGTTTGCATATGAATATGGTATTAAAATGATAGTGCACAGGTTTTTTTCTCAGCGCACTGGTTTACAGGTGTTCCCAACCTAATGGGTTTGTGAAAACTTAAAAGAAAATGTCTACATGTGATTCATCTTCAACAGTTTGATAAGTCGACCAGCTTTGACCATTTTGCCCACATTATATTTGAATCACTATGTAAAAGTGATGCAAATAAAATATGCAGCATTCGAGGGAGGTTCTCATGCAAAGCGCCTACATGAACTGTAGCTTCATGCCTTGGGCGCTCAGGGTGGCTATAGTCGTAGAGGTGGAGCGTCTGGCAGCAGCCAATGGACACCTCTCCTCGTCAAAACTTCCTCCAACTCAGTCCGTAGGGTCGAAATAGAACGATAGTTACGTCTGTAACTACAGTTCTATGAGTCCCGGATGACCGCCAGAGTATCCTGTCGCTCAGAATTCTTGTGTGCTCGCGAGAAGATTCTGGGAACAGATACTCTGACGACACCGGCATATGTAGCTGGTGTCACGTGGGTCACAGGTGACTTTGTTGTTATTTGGTACTCGAGCTGTGCATGCGCGCGATGGCCATCCGGTGGTCATCCGGGACTCCTAGAACCTTAGTTACAGACGTAACTATCGATTTATTTTGTGACCCTTTAGGGCTAGGAAAGATTACAAGACTTTTGGCACAATTTTCTTTGATCCAAGACTTAAACCCTCCAATTCTCACAGAATCCCGACCGGGGCCGAGGAGGGAGAGAGGCGTTGGACAGAAAAACCTGATTTACATAATTAAAATGTCATAGGAATCATGATGCAAGGTCCACTTGGAATGAAAAGGAAACAGATAGATAATATGAGTCATCAAATACATACAAACGACTCACACCCACCCCGGCAGCTGGAGAGACAAAGGGATGGGGCAGAGCAGGAGGTCCAGCCGGAACTGAGATATACACTGTCAGTATTCACTGACGTAAATGCGGTTGCAACCAAAGCGAGATTACATTTATATGAACTTGAAATGTATACTACTGATTTTGCAACTGGCGGATTAGAACTCATCGCACGGACTCTGGAAATTCACTTGAGACAGTATGACTCCGTATAATCTATTCAGATGAGTGTTAAAGGGCCATTTATGAAGGAGCAAGATGTTCCTCCTGAAGTATTACTTATTGGCCAGACATTTCAGAAACTCAGGGAGACAACAACAGAGCAGATACATTTGGCTTTCATTTAGCATATCAAACAGGTTCTCTTCAGCCCAAATATCAAGAAAACATCAGACTTCTGCAATCGAACTGTGCTAGAGTTTGCTCCGAAAAAGGCCAAGCTCATTTAACCAGAATGCAATGATTGCGCCTGCAAGACTCCAATTAAACCGCACCACAGTTTGATAAAAACAGTCTCAACGTTTTGTCAAAAGTATGCTACATTGTACACATAAAACGATAACGATAACGGTTCCCAAGGTGGGTAGATCTGCGAACGAAACGCTCTGGGGGGGGCAAGCGGCTCCGTGTTTTCCTGATAACGTTGAAGCAATAGCCCCGCCTCTCCCACCTCTCCTGCTCAGAGATCAGCTGCTGGGCTGTCAGAAGAGGGGGAGGAAAAGAGAGGTTCCGTTTTATATTCTTATATGATTATATAGAGTCGTTATCAATTTGTTTTAAATCTCAATAAAACACAGCCACACATAATACAAAGTGTGTTGCCTGTGTTGCAGCGTGCTTCCTCGAGGCCATGTAGACAGGCAATTTTCTTGCATAAATGTATGTAGGAGGTAATGGGGAGATGTACTAGCAGCAGCAGCAGCCACTGTGGCTGACCTTGGTGCTCCTCTTGCCGAGCACTCAGCTCAAACCAAGGGAGGGGGGAGGAAAAAGAAAAGAAAAAAATCACTGTGAATAATTTCTTAATGCTTTCACAGAGGAACAAGGAGGTGCCGGGGAAGGCTCTGGGAGAGGGAGGGGAGCTAGGAGAACAGAGACAGTGAGAAGTTGAAATGGATTATAGTGAGACAGAGAGCAAATAAGAACTGAGACAAAGAGAAAGAGGAGAGGAGGAGAAACGTGATGATACATAAAGTCACAGTAAAAAGGAGGCATGGATGAAAGAAAGGCTGAAAGGAGGGGGGGGGGGGCTGTGTCCAGTGTCCTGGGATCCTGCTGCAGTCTACATTATTCATCGCAGCACCAGATTCATCCAGGGTGACTTACAGCGCTCATCATTTACATGCCATCACCTATGAATTATTAAAATAATGATTCTGATGATTATCTATTAAGTATGGTCCCATCTTTCTGAAGGGAAACATTGGCCTAGAGGTCAATACTGAGCAGCTAGGGCTAAATTAGACCCTGAAAAAAGTAAACATACTGTAGTGGTACATACATGGTGGTGAATGTTCCACAGCAGCAATGAGATGTCTGGCCGTCTAGTCGGTATGCTGTGGTTGCCTTTTTCTTCTGTGTTTATTGGCTGATTGCAAACCAACTTTATGGTGCATATCGCCATCCATCCAGTGTGTAGCTGCTACTTTGTTAAATCAATTAAATAAGGCTTTAAATAAATTCCCATTATCAGTAGGTAATTTATCATCACGGTATACATTGCGCATCCCTATAATACAAAAAGGTACAATACCTACTCTTCATGAGAACATTTTTAAAATGCTAGTGGAAGCTTTAGTGGACCATCAGCCAAGGAAAATAGCTACGGCCTACACAATGAGTCTCATGTTGAAGCCTTGCCGCCCACAGCAAATCAGTGATACATACAACAGTTTCTTGTTTTGGCCATCAATATTGGCATCTTCTAAATATATTTAAATAAAGAGCGGAGATGTGGAAAAAGCTCTCTGTGAACACAGTGCAGCTGTCATGTCCTAACGAGAGTGTGATCAGCTTCTGTGCTGTTATCTTGTCACAGATTGTTAGATGAAAGATATTGCACACATGGCACTGATAGCTGAATGATTTATATTTTTGATAACCCAGGTATTACTTGGTTGTGGGTCGATGTCATTTTACGATATCACCAACTCCCTGTCCATCACACATCTCATTACACCAAAAGTGAAAAACAATACGGCAAAAAATATTTTGATATTTCGAACCTTGACATTTCCAGGATCTGTAAAGATCAAGGTTTGATGATTAAATAAAGAATGATGAGATCTTGAGCACATGGTATTAACAGTAAATTGTGTTTAATATGGAGCATTAATTGCGCTCTTAATAAACACGTGTGTCCTTGTTGCTTAGGGATCAAGGTGCTAACAATGACCCACAAAGACCCTGTGTTCAAGTCCTTTGTTGCATCCTTTGCTGGAGCTATCCATTAAGACCAAAACCGGCAGAAACATAATCGCCATCCATTTTGGTAATAGATTCATAATTTAAGTTTTTTTAAACGTCAGAACATGCTGTCTAAAGCCTCTTAAAAATGGAGATTAGCTGCTCTTATCTGTTTTTTTATGATATTAAACTTTATATCTTTAGGAGTTGGACTTGCAAAACCAGACATTTGAAGACATCACCTTGGACTGTGGGGAAGCCACTTTTCAAAACATTTTCTGACATTACCAAACGATTAATCGAGAAGGAAAATACTAGTCAGAAGCAGCCCTACTACTATACTGAAAACGATTCCCACATGTTCAGAATAGACCCATTGTTATGAGTTTGAAATTACAAGAAAAAATCTATATTTCCTATTATGAACCTGTGGAATAATTAACATTAGTGTAACAATAAAAGTCTTACTTTAATGCTGCTGTCCTGACTTTGATCCAATCCACATCGTTGGCCCATAGCAGCTTCCAGTCATCTGTCCGTAACGGTAAATAAACAATTTGAGGAAACTTTAAAAATAACCACCATGTAACCAACAACAATGTGTAGTGGCGTTGAATAATGGATCTTACAAATTAATCAAGAATATCATGATATATAATGTGTTGTGATAATAAAGTTTTGAAATTCTTCATGTTTTATTTTATACAGGACATTTTCTACTGCACATACTCACAGTTTTAAAGGCGTTGTGTTTCTCTGAATCAAAATAACCAAAAAAGCACTGGCACTGAATCAGTTTCCCCCCTGAACGTCCCATCAGCCAGAGAACAGCCTCAACTCTAGAGTACAAACAGTCCACATAAGGTATTGTTTGCATTGTTAGCATTGTTCTATATTTATTTGCTGTTGCTGTGCAGTAAACTTATGCTGTAGGCCTTATATAGTACATTTGATTAAGATGTGGTGATACAGCGGGTCGTTATTATAAACTAGATCCAGGTGTGACACGTTAAGAGGCTGCTGAGGCCTGGAAGTCTGGCAGAGTACAGCTAATCTTATCCCACATTATGAACTATAATATTCTGGTTCCCTATTGAGTGTTCTTGCTGTGCACAATTGCTCTGGCTGGTTTTAAAGAATGTGTATTGTTCACATTTTCCATCTGTTGGGGGTAAACATTCTTATACATTACTGTAAATGGATGTTAGTCATTCAAATCAATGCAAAAAACCACAAACAACTCTGGCTGCCTTCCAGTAAACTGCACATTATATTTATGGAGCAGCAAACAGGACTTGTATAGGAGTTTATATAATGAAACATGTTAACGTGTGGGAGCTTCCTTGAGGTCTGAAGTGAACCTTTTTCTAATGATAAGCTGACACTTTCGCTGTCAACTTTGAAAATATAAAAATGTTTTAAATGTGTCCATTCACCCTTAAACAGACAGTAAACTTCTTACTATTCACCTGAAACCAATCAAAATGTGTGTGGGTTGTTTCAGAATCGAATACATGTTATGGAGTTACTTTTTACCCTTCCAAGGCATTTCTGATATGATAAACAGAACCTATTTATTCGGATACAAAAGAGGAACTGTCCAGTAATAATAAACATTTTTTTAAAAGACCCCTCAAATCCAAACCATGGACTGTTAGCCCTCCTCCCATCAAGTAGGCGGAACAGGAACCTTAGATCCCGACCCAGCAGGCTTTTTAACAGCTTTTTCCACAACACCATAACCATCCAGAACTCTCAAACTCAAACACTCTCCCTCCCCCGCCATTATCCTCAAACTACATTACCAGCCCCACCACCCAATCCCCTTTGAATGTAATGGGGCTCAAACCCACAGCACCTCACACTCAGGGACATTGTACTCCTTGCGACAGACTTATGAAGTCTGTATTTAATATTCATTACAACTGTATTTAACTTATATTAAGCCTTAACTCTGCACCATATACAGTACGTATACGCTTCTAAATATGCACCTTATCCAGATATATGTATTAATATCTTTACATTTATGCACAATTACTACAAAATGGCTTGTTATGTGAATGTATTGAAACCTAATGCACTTTTACTACTTTTTGCACTTTCGGGTTGTATGTAAACTGCATTTAGATTTACTCTTTGCAATGACAATAAAGTTGAATCTACATTTATGTTATGCATTTGGAAATGTGTAGGTCTAACTCTTAGCTACCTCGAGTATTTGGAATGAAACTAATGATTTATTGGACTTGCACATTAAGAAAACTGGGATAATTAAATAAAATGGTCATGTATTTTATTAACTAGGCTACTATAACTTTGTTTAAATACAAACAGCAATTGTTATTCAATAACAGACACCTTTTTCTGGAATTAATTCAAAAGGCATGTTGCTATTAATGTCCTAGCAGTGGAAAGCTAAACAAAAACGTCATATACTTGGTTGTTAGCTAGCTAGTTTGTTACCTGTAGCCGCCATATTTTCTCCTTTTCCGTCATTTCGGAGCGAAAGTCCACCAGTTAAGGCCGAAAAGATGGATAATTATCTCCATAAATGTGTCCTGAAGCATCACTTTTATTTTAAGTGGTTAAGCTTAGTCGTGAGATGCTAAATAAACGGCAGAGGTGTCAGTTATCGCAGCAGGGGGCAGAAGATTGCGACAGACGGACGGACCTGCACTTGCAGTGGAGCAAATTAGTGGTCATTTTTCAACTATGTGCAGGGGTGCAATAGGTCAAATTCAAAAGGCTGATGATTAGAATGTTTTTATTTATTTTTTATTTTGAACTAGCCAATAAAAAACCTCAATTCACCTACTGAGAAGTATTAAGTAGTGTAAATAAATAGGGCACATTTTGGCTTTCACTAGTTTAACAATTAAACAATTGTAGCCTCACTAGTTTTGAGTCAACAAAGAGGCTTTAACATGTTAATAAGTAAAGCTGTTGCCTTCAAGCTAGTTGAAGAAAGTGTTTTGAACTAGTAAAAAGATAATTCTACCAATTAAATAATGAGCATTTTGGCTCACACTTGGTCAACTATAGGAGGAAACTGCTGATATAAAGGATTTTGATTAAATAGTTAAACTGCCTGCCATAATACACTATTCCATTATGGAATTATAACCCACATATTTTAGACCTGTTTCAACAGCAGACATTTAATTTGTCACACCAGGCGTAATAAATAATGGTTATACTATTAATGAGGGGTCCGTTTCCCAGAAATCAAGCATGCACAGGGCCAGGACAAGGGCCAGAATAATGGACTGCAGTTCTTATCAAGGTTATGAATAACAGCAATGATTTTCCTGCTATTAGATGTAGGAATGTCTGATTTAAAATCAGGTCAGACTTGTTTTGTAAAAGTGAGTTTTACCATGCTCTGAAAGATTCTCTCTAACACAATATAGACTAGTATCACTTTATGAATCATGTATTTTATTCACTGCTAGAGTACATCCACAAGGTTCCCTTAACAAATGACTCAGAGGTTATGTGCTGGCCAGAGAGCTTTAAACCAGATTGTATGATTTTCCCAGAAGGAAAGAAAATGTGTAATTCTTCTGCATTTTATCTTACTCGGAGGATCTTGTTAAAAAAGAACAAACTATAAATATTTTAAAGTTCAGTGACCCTGAACCTCTTTAAAAAACGTTTTGAATGCAACAAAGTTCAAAGTAGAATCCCATCTAATTATTTTTTGGATCTAACTTGACCTCAGGCAGCAGCTGTCAATGAGACTGCGTAATAACACAGGGGAAGAGGCATTACATTTGATGTTAAAGAAATACAGTACCTGACTGGTTTGAATAAAAAAGCCTGAAATAGATTCAATTATTAATACTCATCATAAGTGAAACTGTGAACATTCAAATGCAAAAAGGGGCTTAACTTTGCATACCAAAGTAATTGGTTCAAATTATAGGATTCTTAGGAATTATTTAAATGAAATGATTTACATTCCACATTGCAGTGTGTACAGTATAGATGGTCTGCAATACTTCTACTCCACGACAGAAATGTTGTATATATTTATTTGAAAACCTTAAAATTAACAATACAGAAAGTTATCAAAGAATAAATTACACTGTTATATTTATAAGACATTCACCCAAGGGGAACATGTACAATAAGTAATATATAAATACAGGGATTCATATTATTATCTTATATATCAATTATATATAATTATAAAACAGATACAAAAATAGCCCCACATTTATCTATTTACACAATCAATACATATAATATACTGAAACTGGCTTTTCTGCAAAATGCTTAGTTTTACTTTAGCTTTTCAAAGTAATATTGTTTACTTTAATGACTTTCTTATTTCTCTGTTTTGCTACTTTTACATTAATACATTATATGAGAAGGTCACTACTCCCTAGGGTTTTCCTAATGATATATTGCTCTAACTTAATAATTGCAAACACTAACGAAACTCTCAAAAGTGTAAACTGTTTAAATTCTATAGTCAAAATATTGCCTTTAAAAAAAAAGGGCTATTGAAATAGGCGATGATAACATTAGTAACTAATGGATACTCAGTTTTTCTATCGAGGTCTTCAGTCAAAAATGTTACCTTTTTGTTGCAATCATCTAAATGAATCTATTCACAAACATTTTAGCACATCAATAATAATCCACGCATTTCTTTACATAAAATGTCATCTTTGTAAACTAAGTTGGCAATGAGTCCTCTCCTAATCATCTTCCCAACTGTCAAGCTGAGCATATGTACACTCGTATTTTACATGAAGGATGCAGGTCCCCAGCTCTTATAATAAAGCTACTTAATATACAGCTACATTTGACTAAAGAGACATGACATTTCAGTCCAAATAATGTCTCTGTATACATACATTATAACCAAGAATTGTGGTGCTAACTAGCAAGGTAGGAAGGTTTCATCTTTTTTTCTAATTGACTAAATGTGCTAAACTTCTTCTTCAGTACTGGGGTATTTTTATCAGATGTTCTCTCCTTGACCCGATCCCTTAAGGAGATTAAAAGACTGATCAGACTGATACAAGAGTGTCAGTAAGAGAGACACATGTAACGCCAGTGTGTCACATGTCTTTCTAACACCATGGAAATGTCTTTGTGTCTGACGAGAGGCTTTCAGTGTGAGCTTTCATCCTTCAGGCTCAAAGTGGTTTCAGAGTAATGTAATTGTGCTCCACTAAAGGAAATGACTGCATCCTTCAGGAGGTACGCCTAATGACATCACAGTGAAGAGGAACACTCAGGAGTCTGCACACATTCAAGGGCTGGACAAAGAAATAATACTCATGTCATTAATCCAGATCCTTCAAAATAAATGTTTGATAAGCGACACAAAGGACAAAACGTTTCTCCTATTTTAAATCTTATTTTATTTTACCTTTTTTAGCAATTGGAAGCATTAAGATTGAACATCTCTTTTTGAATGGAGTCTTGCATAAAAAGATGCTCAAAAGTGTAAACAGAAACGAAACAGAAGACTGAGCAAACAATACTAAAGACATCAAAAATGTAATGTAAAGCACCCGCACCCCAGTAATTCTTTCCTCAGGTTTTTTCAAATGTATTTCAAAGCGGTAAAACATTTTAGTTTTTAGGATTCTACAAAATATTCCAGTCTTGAGGGTGCGGAAGACCTAAAAGTATTTGTTCTGCCCTCTCGAATCATACATTTTCTCAGAGTACTGTCCAAAACTCTTTGGTTAAAAAATAAATACATAAAAAAGGTGCACGAGCCTTTTAAAAAAAATCAGAAATATACAGTATACAGTATATCTATATACAGGGTGTAGGTTTGTAATTAATTTAATAAAAGTTGTCTAAATATTTGTCAATGCCTTTACTAATTACGGAAGCCCTGAAAAGGGAAGTTAGAAGAATACAAATATGGTCATTCATGTACTGATGAGATATAAATGGTTCTTTCCTGTTACTTAAAATAGGTGAAAAAAAAAATGTTGTATTCCTTGTCAATAATATTAAGTTTGGGCAGCTTAACTATTTTTGTCTTTTTTGTGTGTGTTTGTTGTTTGTAATTCTCATGTTGGTTGTGCAAGTGCAATGACCTTAAGAGGAATCATTATTGTATGGAGTATTGTGCACTTGAGCCTCTTGTAGCCGTGAGTATAACAACAGCAACAACATGAGAATAAAAAGTAACAGTTAATATAAATGAGAAAAAAACGTAATGAAAAAAATAAGAAATATAGAAAGATATTTTTCACATCTTGTTAAGATTTCAACATCCATCACCAGATTTGTATTTCTTTTTCTCAATTGGCTTCCATTACTTATTGTACAGGGATAAATATTGAATCCCTTTCTTTGTTTTATTTTTAAAAAAAGTAATGAAATTTAAAGATATGAGGTGTAAGAATTTGTATTGAAAACAGCATTAAAAACCCACATGGCTTCACTAGAGTAGAAGTCCATACTACAGCCCGATTCACATATATTTTCCTTTCTCTTCTCATCCTCTCCTGCAATTGATTTGTTTTATTTTGCTCCGCTGCACACTTACTCAAAGTGAGATATTAAAACACCACAAGCCAACACACACCCACACACTTACAGACAAGCACTACTAAAAACAATAGAGCTGGCTGTCCTTGAAAAGGGAAAATAAAACAAAATAACACAAAGCCAACGCAAAATGCTCTTTAAAGGCAATTAATTAGGAATATTCTGATTTAGTCTTGGCTTACTACCCAGCAGTGCATTGCTAAAGTGCTGCGCAGTGGAAGCTAATTAGGCATGTCTGTGTTTTATTTATGACTGCATTTCTAGAGCGTCTTCTCAATTTGTGCCCGACTACCATGGTGACCGGAGAATTTTACACCACAAATTCAAACTCTGGATGTCACTGAGCAATCATAAATCTTATTATTGGGTGGAATGAGTATGTTAATAATGTAAAACAAGAGTAGTTTATGAATATTCATGGCTCCCATGATAGATGTGGCTAAGGCTTAATGAGTTGGCTTACGGCTCCGCCCTGAGCAGACAGCTCCTTCTTAAAGGCTATTCTTCATTTTAAGGTGTCACCCACAGACTGTCTTATCTGTGTCTGTAGGAGAACTAAATTGGTTTTCCGTTCATAACAGTTTGGGCTCTGTGAGACTTCCAAAAGTTCTACATCCAACCATGTTATCATTTTGCAACATTATTTTGAGCACACTAGAGGCAACAATTGAGATAAGCTGTAGCCTGCTGAGAGCATTACATCTTTTTTAACCCTTGTGTAGTGTTCATATTTTTGTTACTCAGCCAGTGTTCGTGAGTCTGGTGGACCCGCTGCCTTTTTGGGCTTAAATTCAACACAATCAAACAATTTTAATGTTAAAATACTCAACAGATGTTTACTTCATCTCAATTACAAGCAATATAAACAGCATATATGGTTAATATTTGCCCTTTTACATTTGTTAGATCACATTAATTAATTAAAGTGCAACTCGTTTTTTTGCCCGCTGACCGGCTGATCCTGTGGCTCGTCTTTTTTTTGCAACTAGCTGATGCTCAATCTGATCCTCTTCTTCAAAGTCACTGTCAGACTCAGAATTCTCAGAAATCTGATCCTCACATTCTGAAAACTCTTCCTCTTCCTACATCATCATCAAATGGTTCTCTCTCTTCCAGAATCGTTTGGAAGGCCCTCTGAGCAGAGAATTTGCAGCTGGTGGGAAAAAAGTGCTACATTTATTGTAGCCTTGTGCAGCAATGGCAATGGCAATGGCAATGACACACACACACACACACACACACACACACACACACACACACACACACACACACACACACACACACACACACACACACACACACACACACACACACACACACACACACACACACACACACACACACACACACACACACACACACACACACACACACACACACACACACACACACACACAATACAATTTCCACACTTTTGTTAGCCCCGGACCCGAACACCCTATATAATGTAGTGTAAATATGTAGGGGGGGGGGAGGGGGGGTATGATATGTGTTCTTCACAGAAAATAAGCCAAGGCCATTGAGTGTGGGATTGAAAAAATAATGCATCATTTTTAGCTAAATAATGAAAACGGGTCCCACAGACCCGAAGGCCCTAAAAAAGAAGAAGAAGAGGGTTACCATCGTACGACAGATGGGATCCTACATGGACTCACAGCTTTCTGCCGGAGTTTGTAAAGTATTTTGTTATTTTACATGGGATCTTATTGTATTTTGTATTTCTTATTTGCTCTTATCAATGATTTAAAGTGGGCGGGGCCTTTTTTGGAAAAGGTGATGATGCATCAATATAATATTTGCAACATTAAAACTAAATCGGATGTTAGTGTGGTGGTTGCTGATATTGACAGGTCCTTGTCAATCAAATCTGATACATGACCAAAAATGAAGGTTTGTGATTTCTAAATCCATATTTGAATGCAGCTTTATTTCTTCTGACAAGTCCGCAGGTTTGTAAGGAATGGGTTGACTTCATTTATATAGTCAAGATCAGGGAGACCATTTTTATTTATCAGGTTACAGTAGGCTATTTGTGACATTGATACTGCACAGCACTATGCACATTTTGAGTTTAAAAAAATGCTAACTCTGTTGTAGCACAATGTTGCTATAAGCCTAAGGGCACAATCATTATTTCAATTTTATTTATGTCCTTTTTGGATTAGCCTGAAAAAAACAACTAGCAGCTCATTAAACCAAAACTGACAAACTCATTAAATCCATTTATCACTATATTAAAATTGAGAATTTTGATCAACAGTTTCTTTATTTATTGTTTTAGGTATAGTTGACCTCATAGAATGTGATGAAAGACATTAAAAGCTTAGTTAAATAAATGTAGTCATGAATATAATAACTACTTTACGTAGAACAACACCAAGATTTGCTTTAACCCAGAGTATCCTTACATCATGTGGAACATATTAGGGTTGATGTTATGCCAATAGTTGTATAAACATCAAGATACAACAACAAGGAGCATCAGTGCATGAAGGCCCAGAGGGCAGTGGACTGTTCAACGTATACACAAGGAAGGAAGAGGAGACGGATTAGGGCCTTAAATTTGCTGTCCTTTCCATAGCGATTTCCTGTTTACATAGTTGATAGCATTTGATTGGATACTGGCAACCCAAAGGTTACTTGGAAACCAATACTTGCATTATGTATAACAGCTCTAATTAGGTTACAATACAATAAAACTCCATTGTGTTTTATTTGTTGAAACATTTATTTTTCTAGGATTACATTTGTTTTTGATGAATAAGGATTTTCCCCCCCAGATGTCCTAAACGTCCCGGCTACACGAGGACGAAAAAGGTCGTTTGCGTTACTGTTTAGTGTCATATAGACCGTTCGGCCACACGAGGACGACCGAATATGACAGTAAACAACTGCAGAAACAATAACGGGTCCCAAGGTGGATATACGGCATACGCAACGCTCTGGGGGGTCCAACGGCTCCGTGTGTACGCCCTATATGATCATTTTCTGATAATGATGACGCAATAGCCCCGCCTCTGCTGCTCACCCCCGCGTCAAAGTAAACTGCACACTGAATTCAGATTAGTTATCTTTCTCTCGATATGGACATAAACGCGAGTGAAGTCTAATCTGACAGGAAGGAGACACGCAGCTCTGCTCACCTGCAGCTCCTCCCGCTGTGATGCAGCGGTGAACGGAGCAAAACACACTTCAAGTCAGATCATCACCCTTAGCTGTTTTAATTACCTCTCAAACTACCTAAACTAGTTATAAATATGTTTATTTTTACTGTCGGCCGGGTCTCTCATTACTGGATCAGCTGCTTGAGACAGACTGACGCTGTCCGAAGAGAGGGAGGAAAAAGAGAGGTTCCAAGCTCCATTTATTATATTATTATATTATATAGAGTTCGTTATTCATTTGTTTTAAAGCTCAATAAATAACAAAGAAGACCTTTGACCGGCACTTTTATAATTTTGTCTGGAAGATTTAAACTTTAAAACACGTTGACTGGCGAAAAACTCTGCCCGGTTCCCTCGGCCCCCACCGCTGAGAATAAACAGAAGGGCAACCATGACAACCATGCTTCTTCGCTGCTTTTGTGGAGGAAGTTACAGCGCGACGTACAGGCTCCTCTATATGTACTGCAGCTTCTCCAGCGGTTGGAGCTAAACGGAGCTGTCTCGTGTGGACAGACACTATCCGGTGAACATTGCGTGTGGACGGAAGCTTTTTTGCGATTGCGTTAATCCTATGCATTTAGCCGTATGCGTCCTCGTGTGGCCGGGGCCTTAATATAGAACAAAATATGTTTCACACAAGCACGAACCACGCCCCTTAACTTTAATATAATGACCATATACCACGGCCTGTCGTGAGCTATTGCCTAATTACGCAAGCAAGATCAGATGGTAGCATTCCAACCATTTATACATTTTTCTCAGTAATATGTACGGTGGCCGACAGGTGCAATCGCGCTGCAACCGTTTTAACTTTATTATCCCCGAACGTCAAGAAGTGCTCCGGTCCCAGCTTCGAGCATCACTTTTGAGTGTCCCTGTTTCCGTGTTTGGAGCGCCTAGCAGCATTTTGTATTTGCAGTGTTTCATATTTTGTAGCGTTTCATTAATGCAGTTCTTTTAGTAAACGTTGCGCATGTCCCGTCAAGTTGCTGGATGATTTCTAAAAGTTGGTGAATATGTTTCTTCATGTGTTTTGGCATATATTTGTGTTTTTTTATTTGCAATTGTAGAGCGTTCCTCCAATGGTAAATTTGTTGGGTCGTTGAAGCGCATTTGCACGGGTCGACCACCATAAATATGATTAAGTTTCCAATTCAATGTAGACTTTTTTTGTAGAAGAAATGGTTAACCTCAGAGAAATGTAAAGAGTATATATTTTTTTTAATATGCCCTTTGTTTTGTTTTGTTTAGTATAAAACCCGCCCATGTCTGAAAGCAATAAAAACATAATTTATTTGTATAGTTTTCCTGCTCGCACAAATACTTCAGCAGCAAAGAAAAACAAAACAAAAATGTAAATGCTCATTTTATAACTCCAGTTTAACTTTTGAGTCTGGAGGGAAAATATATACATTTATATATTGTAGCCATGCAGCCATACACAAACATATAATCAACATACTGTACTGTCTGTTCTGCCTCATACCACATCTGTTTTTACTTTAACAAGACTTTATACGGCACATGAGATCTTCCTGTGTTTGGCAGAACATCCATAAAACAGAAGACTGACCTTAAGAAAGTCCACAGTCGGCTCTCAGAGGGCCCACAATGCATTTCAGCAGCTTCTATGGAACGCTGTCTCCTGTCATCAGTCCTGCCCTTGGCTTTGAAAACCTTGTGGGGCATCAAGAGCTCATCATTAATTGATCACATTTGTGTGTGATTCTATTTATAGTCGACCGCTTCCGTACAGTAACACTTCTTCCTCTCCTTCTACATGAAACACTCAACACTCGTGAACAAGCATGTCATTATTAGGTCAGTTTTGTCAATTTCACAGCAGGTTACTGAGAAAATGATTGTATAGTTTGTTGTGTTTTCTCTCATTTCCAGAAAACATATCACGCTGCGGGAGCCTCACTACACGAGGCATGCATATTTCAAACGCTCGATCTGAGTCGATGGCATTGCCACGTGGTTGCTCGGGGCTCGATGGGGGGAGGGGGGGGGTTCTCTCCTGCTGGGGTGTCTTCCATATTGAATGATGTTGTTGGTAGTGAGGCAGCCATGTGACTTTGTTTTCCTTTAAGAGAGCCTGCTGCCTGCTCTGCACAAACCTTTCATGGATGAAAGAGAAAATTGAAATATTGCTGCTTTGACACCCATGTCTATAGAGCAATTACATACTTTAAATTAATTGTGTTTGTTTATAGCACTCCATAGCTTAAGATAAATGCACTCGTATATTTGTAATGCTTTATAACAATGGTCATAAAACAATATACTGCATTCTATTATTATGAATAACAGAGTCAAATACCATAATACTTCATAATCCAGTGAGATTTATTGCAAGGATATATTATGTATATTCTCATAGTTGCATTATAATACAATCTGTTCGTAATGCATTTCAATCATATATTGCATGCAGAACAATTACACATAGCATTATAAGTACTTTTATAATAAAGAAGAATGTCAGTGCAGCAGCAATTATAATCCTTTATCTTTTGTTAAAAAATATATGCGTTATAATGTATCTGTAATTAATATTGTCTTAAAGGATTAGGAATGTTTACGAGTGTTCAGAACTTTAATTATAGTGCTATAATCGGAAACATTTTAAAAAGTATAAAAGTAAAAAAAAATGTTCTGCAGAAGATATATAAAAGTACTTACAAAAGTAAAATATATAAAAGTACACACAACAATGATACACATTAATGTTATTGTAAAAATGCTTAATCCAAGTTGTTACTTCTCTAACAAGTACTATAAGGAAAATATAATGCTGACAAATGACGCGTGCGAGTGTAAAACTATATAATATATTACAAGATTATAATTGCTCGTCTTAATGCGTATGCAGAATGTTTGAGTTGGTCCAGGTGGAGCAAACAGAGGATATGAGTTTGATTTGGAAGGCAGTAAATAAAATATTGAATATAGAAATCATGTGGGAGCGTAGTGGTGTAATGAGCATATTATATACCAAAGGAAAAAAAAGCTATTAAATATAATACAGTATTTTTATATCGTTCTGGCACATATTACACATATTTAAATCTCAATGCATGGCAGATTGTAAATGTATTTGCAGCCAATTCTCCACATACTATTGGCTCCAACAATTATCTTGCATAGTATCCTGCATAAAATGTATGTGTGGGTTACAAACAGGGATAACTAGCAATAAACATTATAACTCTTAATAAAACACATTTTGAATGTTTCTTTTTTATTAGTCAGGTGGTGAAAAACGTTCTGCTTGTGCTAAACCTTAATGTTTAAAGTCATATTACGGTCAAATCCTGGCTCATGTGTTTTGATATTTAGGAGTATTGCATTAACTAGACTGCTATTCTGGATATGCCTTAAAAAGCAAATGGACAAAAAGACGTGAGGAAAGACAAATAATCTCTCCCTTAACGCGTTCCTATTTATGTCGCTTCAGATTAAACTCAATGGCAGACGTTTGCTGCCCTCTGCTGGAGAGAGACAGTTAGACGTCATAATACATATTTTTACAGTATTCTGTGAACTAACTCCAATCCTTTTATATGTATCAAGTTTAATATGAATAATGATCAACTAACAATAGCAAAACTATAAAGCACACACAATATGTTGCACCACATGCCTCAAATCATTACATGGCATGGGATTTAATTCAATAAATTGGACCAGGAATTCCCTTTCACAAATGCATATTCAAATTAGCCTAAGGCTTCGGTCCGAAGCCTTAGCCTAATTTGAATATGCATTTGTGAACATTTGTCAAAGCTCAAAGGCCTAACACTATTATTAAAATGCAAGATTGTGCATTGCATCGTGAGGGGAAGGGTAATCAGGCTTAAAATCTATTCAATTAGTACATTTCATTAAATAAAGTTACATTAGATATGATCAGAAAGAGATCATTACACAAACATGGCTGCCTCTGTGTGTTCTCTGAATAGCCGTTATATAAATGAAAGTAATGAGATAAGCAATTTTACTTTACATTTAATTCAAGGTGGGAATGAAACATTAATTACATTTCAGACTTCAAATCACTACAGATGTTTTGGAACTGGGTTAAGAGTTAACAAATATTTAACTTCCATTAAAAGAGGTGTACCAGACCATGATTGACAACTCCAAATGTTACAAAAAAAATAGTTTCAAATGACCACACAATTTGGGACCAGACATCTCTGTATATTGCCAATTTGATCATTTATGCACATTTATTTGAATATCCACATTGTCCACATGTTATGTTTATTTTCATATTTGTGTTGTAATGTTCTTCTATTCTTTACTTGTGTTTCTTGATTTTTGCAGTACTTGCTTTTATTTGAAGTTATTCTTACTCTTTTTATGTTCATGTTAGCACAAATTCACCAAAGCTAATTCCTTGTATGGAAATCTACTAGACAAAAAAAAAAACATGATCTTTTCTGTATTAGCAAGGCTCTCATAACTTAATGTCCAACATGATCCTAAAAGAAAACACTAACTGCAGTGTGGAACACAACATGACAAACAATAATTAACTTTGTAATTCAGGATGTGATGTTTCAAAACTGCGATAACAGCAAAAGATAATATTACATTTTGACCATTTTTATGTATCCTGACTTCCAGTATTTCCCATCATTAGCCTGCATATTGATGGACTCTATCTACCTTCCTAGTCTTAATTCAAGGGTTTTTCACTGGAAATATTTAAAGAAATCAAAAAGGGCAACCTCCAACAGTCCTATGACTCATGAACGCAGAGTTACATATGAAATAGAAAAATGTTGTTACACTCCGAGACTCATTTTCACTATAAAACTCAAATAAAAACACACCTCTGCACAGACGTCGGGGTTCCAGATCTATGCGTTTCACAGCGATACAACACGATACCCTGTTATATTCACTCATCATTACTTTCACTTAATCAATGTTTAACAAGCCCCCGGTGTTGTGTAACAGACAGAGGCTCAGCTTGCAATGTCCAAATAAAGACCAAGGATTACATTTTAGATGTGAAGTTGCTACCAGCTAGAATTGGCAGGGAGTAAAAAGCAGCGACATTTAAGCTATGTAGGTTTTCTAACATTTGTCATATATGTTATCCTTGTCTACTGAAGTATTGAAAGACTGTCTCATTGTGCACACTTAAAAAAAGAATGCCTTTTTTTGTTTTGTAAAAGCACATTTCTGTCACACGATTACTGTTTGCGAAATTGAAGAACAAGATTTTACTTTTATTAGGTAAATTACTAAAAGTCGGCCTCAATAAATGCTTCATTCTTGGATGTAATGTTAAAAAAGGACCTAACTTTTAGAAACAAACGCTTCAACTCAATTTCCCTATGTTCTAAATAAAGCCTGGGAGTTAAGATAAACAGCGCCCCATCAGATCTTTAAATCTATCAATTTCATGCTGAACCTTCAAGATTTTTACTAATAAAGGAAACAGAAAAAGGCAGGAGGCTCCTACAGGTTTCAAAGTCCAGGCTTTCACCAACTATTAACCAACAAAGCAGAGAAGTGGATGTGTCTAACCTAGACGGGCACTCAGCCAAGGCCGGTGCAACAGTTTTCCGCACCTGTGATTCAGATCAGCTCTTCCTTGGCCCATGCTACGCTCTTCCAACAAGAAAACAGGCCGGTTGTACTGTACCTCCCAAAATCCTGCTGACAAACAATCGGAACATAAAACCAAACATTCTTGGCAGATATATGGATAAATCTAGCATTTCTCGTCCATTTCCTTTAAATACAACCTCAGGCACTAAAAAATACAAAAGCAGCAATAAAGAATTTTGAGGTGATATTTAAAAAATACTGTATTTTGGGTCAAGCACTCTTTCAGAGCATCACATTGACATTTCCTTCAAAAACACTGATACAAACCAAAGACACTGTCTCACATTTAACATTCAATTCAACCTTTTTTTTATATAAACAGCTGTCCTAAAAAAGAAAAACATGAAAAATGCAGTATCAAATATGAAAGCATGTCGTTAAAGCAAAGCCCTTTATGGTGAACATTTCTAGACATCATGATGCTGGCAGCTGCAGCAGGTAAGTATTTACAACTCCAATTCTTTGGTCCCATTTGGTTGGATCAAAGCCTCAATTCTAAATGATGCCAATTCATTACATCAATTTGCTTAAAGAAAAAGCTGAATAGAACTGTTTCTAGTTCAGCGCTAATTCATATTAAACATCATGGATCGCAATAATTGAAACTGGTATTGTCACCTCTACTACTTCTGCTGCCACTGTCAGTTACATCAACATGCTGCTTACTGCTCTTACTACTACTGGGAGAATGATGTGAGGCCAACACTGTTTGTATAGTGGCCAACAGGTGCAAACGCGTTAGTGGCCAAAAACACTTCCATTAGGCGAAACACACTTTCAAAAACAAACACAAATGTGCCATAACACATGCAAACAAAGGAACATCGTCACCAACTTGACGAAACATGCGCAACGTTTATTTCTAACTTTATAATCTCCAAATGTCAACAAGTGCTCCGATCCCCGCTGTGTGCATCACTTTTTAGTGTCCCAGTTTGTGTCGGTTTTTAGCTTCTAGCATTTTGTATTTGCAGTGTGACGTAGTGAAGTAGGGGAATGTTTTATAAATGCTTTTGCGTTATTGAAAATGCAGGGCGTTTCTCCCCTAATGGAGATGTTTTGGGCCGTGTGGGTCGTCCACCTTATATTAGGGCTAAAATCTGTAAACATAATTCAAAAATGAATTTTCAATTCAAAAAGAACATATTTAGCTATTTTGGAATATTCTACAAAAAATTGTTTTTCATTTGTAGGAGAGTTAACAATTAATATAACATTTTCTTTATGTCTATACAATTTTGGCTATCATTAAAGAATCAAAATGTAGTTTTCCCAACAATTTAATATTATCCCTTCACGTTAAATTCTAATTGACTAACTAAAGATAAGAACTGCCATGATGACATGCTTCATGGATGCTACACATGCATTACACTAGCAAATGGTACAACTTTTTATATAAAAATGTTTCCTAAACATTGGAAATTATCAGTCAAATGTTACCTTTTAGACATTCTCTCAACAACAACTTTGTAACATAACTCAGAATCCCTTTAGCACATACTTCAGTATAACTGAAATCTCTTTGATCCCAAAAAAAGAGATTACATTTTGAGTGATTTCTAACATTCTGCCCCTTACTTATCTACTGGAGCTACTATTTTAAGGAATTTGATTGTTCAGGCGTACCTCATAAAATGGTAACCCAGTGTGTATTTTGAGTCTGGATTACAAACTAAGATGCAGCCACACAGGCCCATGCTAATGTCATGGGTCCTGAGATTTTTAATTACAAGTATGAGTACATGTAACTATGTACTACTAAGTATAATAATCCTTTAACCTAAATTCCAGGATTTTGTTGAATCAAAAGAATGCTCTTGTGCATACTTTCTGCACTCAGGCCAGATGTCTCTGCAGGGGGAGGCTTACCGTGACGAAAACCAGGACAAGAGGAGACCAAATATGGAAATGGTCAGATAAAAATAAGTGTTGTAATAACCGCCCATTCTTGGCCCAGAACAGCAAGGGGCTAAATATAAAACCTTGTGGTTTCCCGTGCCTCGCCTCCTTAGTGTTTCTTTAGAGTATTGCTACTCTCCTCTAAGGCCAGAAACCTCAAGAAAGAGGAAGCTTCTTGTTGGAGTGCAGCTGAATAAATACAGCAGTGTATCATTACCTACAAAATAACTTTTTGATTACAGCCTAAGTGCGCCATTGGGTGTGAAATGGCACATCAAATTGTTTCTACATTGTCGTCTGCCTCTGACATAGTTTCAGCAAAAAAAAAGGATCACAATACACCCTTTTTTACAAAGAGTCTCAGAAAAACCTGTACCTCAAAAGAAAATTGTCTGCCAACAATCACAACAGCACACTTTCCCTTCTCTGAAAAGTATATTGTGTCTCTTTCCAGGGGTTTGGTACCATGGAAGTATCCCCACTAGGCTTCATTTAGAGTGCTGCTCAGCAGAGTCTGGAGCCAGAGAGACACGGATCTTTGTGGATCTGCAGCCAAATCCGAGGCCTGATACTCTGTGTGCTCTCAGCAGTCCACGGGGACTTTAGGGGAAGGAGGAGTCCTCTTCAGCCTTGTCAGTACTTATTAATCCCAAAGATCCTCACGCCGTGCAGCTGGGGCAGCTTGGGGATGAGGACAGTGAGCAAGGAAACAGTGTTGACCACAAAATGGACCCGATCGTACTTGGTGTAGAAGCTGGTTAGTATGTACCTAAATCAGAGGCAAAAAGGAGAGGAATAAGTCATGATTAGGAGGGTTAAACAGATAAACAGTGTTTATGTCTGGTTTGTCATTTTGATAACAAGGCTGAAGAACACAACAAGATCTTAGTTAAAGGAAAACTCAAATTAAAAGATTAAAATGAAAGCTGTCAAAACATCACTACAATCAGCAGGATTTGGCAGTTGCTGTTGGTAATCCGAACGTTTGGAGAAGTAGAAGAGAGTCATAAGTTATTATTAAGAAAGATTATTTTAGTATAAGTCTCAGTCTATACATTATTGTTGTTTTAAAGAAAATCCTACATTGTGTGTCTTTATGTATGCAATAACACTTTCACTTATTTGTCCTCTGACTATCGCGGACAGATGTTTATCACCTCGGAGCTCTCACAGTGCAAACAAATTCATCTTTAGCACAGTTTCAACACGCCGAACAACAGAATTGCAGCACGAGTTCATTGAAATTGAATATGAAAATGTGATTATGTAATGCTAATCTACAAATCTATAAAGCTCATCTTTAATGAAGAACAACCAAATCAACAGACATGGAACGAGACAAACATTCAGATATGCTTCTATAGTGAGTTCCCAGCACTTCCTGCATGAACCCTGACCTTATTTTAGCTACACGCTGGCAGAGGAAGCACAGATGTTCCTGGCGAGACACAAGCCAATAAGAAACTACTCTGATCTGTTGTAAACAACATTTTTAGAATTAACTGTACACACTAGTTAAGGATTTTCTGTCGGCTAAGATTGAGGAACCCTGTTCTCTGCTCGTCAAGTGAGGACGTGTAATAAAGGCTCAAGAGACTTTCCAAGACGTTTTTCTTTTCCATCTGGAGCCTCGAGCCTGACCACATGTCTCCTGCTGCTGGCACTGGTTGCAACACAAGAGGCTTTGAAAGTAACTAGAAAAAAAAGTGTACACCTGCAAAAACTGCCATCACTACAATGTTTGAGCTGAGCTGGCAATTCAACCCCAGGGAACCAGAGTGCTTCCTGTAAACTGAACTCTGTCAGTTAATAAGGGAAGCAAAGAGCATGACATCAGCAAAGAGGACTGCTGCAAATACTAAGACCCTTAACCATTTGTGAGCTTGGCCAGCAGGGCTATCAAGTATCATTCAAAAAAAGAGGTGCAAGGGGAGGACAACTCGAAAGGAAAGGTACAGTTTCACTCATTGTCAAAATGAAGTGAAACAGAAGACCCGTCTCGTATATATGCAAAGCACCTGGAGGGCAGTGTGGGGGTCCGGTGCCTTGCTCTTGCCTTTACCAGTAGTTAAACTGGCACCTCTAAAAAGTACAAGTCCACACTCTGTACTTGGTCCATTTGGGGAATTGAACCAGCAACCCTCAGTTTCCCTACAGATATAGCTACTGCTTCCCAAAATAGTACAACTTTGCACAGAGTTATAGGTAAATATGCATCATTTGGTAGCAGACTGATTAAAGCATGGGTTGGCCCAGGGGGGAAATGACCCACTTATATAGAGATCCACACAAACTACTGGTGCCTGTGGATGGGAGGCCGGTGAGTGATCAAGTTATTGTGGCTGGGCTATCTAAACTCTCTTCTTCTGTTGACAGCTAACCTATACCAAGCTTTGGTTCTCCAAAAAGGTACAATCCTCCTCTACTCTCTTTTCGAGCTCAGATCCATCCCTTATGATCAGCTGCGCCCCACACAACTAAAGGCCTAGCATTGGGTTCAGTGGAGCAACTTACAGGACAATAGGTGTGATGGTGAGGAACTTGCGTGATGCAGTGAACTGCACCCCATAATCCATCTGCTCCCAGTATGTGAGGAGGCGAGCCTTGCCCTGATCTGGGGTCTCAAACGGCGTCCCTTTGACCGTGTGGAGAAGCAGGTACATGCACTGCAACAGACAAGGCACACATAGTCAGACAAAAAGGCC
Source organism: Notothenia rossii (assembly GCF_949606895.1). Classification (NCBI taxonomy): domain Eukaryota; kingdom Metazoa; phylum Chordata; class Actinopteri; order Perciformes; family Nototheniidae; genus Notothenia; species Notothenia rossii. The sequence goes on from NC_136910.1 coordinate 18,799,420, forward strand.
ATTTTACATATCAATAACAGATACATGTTGGGTGACATATTGTTATAATAGTCTTGATTAATTGACCTCAAAGCCATCAGGAAGTCCAGGAGCAACAAGTGGGTTCTCCCCAAAATCCAAAAATACATATTTTCCTCCTTACTTGTAGTAGCTTGATGGAACTAGATGGCACTTTTGGTGCTCAAAGATCACATTGAAGTTAATATTGTACTCTTTAAGGCAAGAGGAGTCTTAGGTTATCAAAATATATGATGCAAGGCTGAGTAATACCTCAGCTCTTTTAATTAAACACTGGTTATAACATTTCTGGCACCCATTTATTAACCAAGAACCTGACTAAGTGCAGTGACACAGCAAATAAAAAGTTTCTTTCTTCTTAGATTCCTTAGTTCAGAGATGTGTAACCCTCTGACTCAACACTCCCCAAGTCTTTCACCAGGCTTCACTGTCTGTGTCCTCCTCTGACCCGACTCATTCGACAGATGTTCAGGGAAACTTTAACCACTCACCAGATTGTGAATGAGGTTGGTGAGGGTCCAGACCACGGGCACGCTGGCGAAGGGAATGCTGAGTATGATGACGTGCAGGAGGCCGATGCCCAGGATGTAAGTCAGCCACATTCCTCTGCTGTTCATCACTCGGGTGTTGGGGTTCACCTCGCTGTGCGCCGTGCCCACGTTCATGATGGCGTCTGTCTCCTCAGAGCGCTCTACCTACCGTATAATCGTACAAACGGTCTTAGTTTGACCCAAGCTGGCGTGACTATCTGTCTACTGTAAGATAAACAGAGAGAGGTTTCCTGATTATTCAAGTCATTATCTTCAGGGCTATTAAGATTTATGGCAATTATCTAAATGTGATTGCATAGTATATACTGTTAACATTTATGGCCTACTGTCATTTATTTAAAACTCTGAAGGCTATAGAGAACTTCCCCTCTTCAGAGATAAATAATCTATCTATCTATTTTTATAACAATAGATATTCCTCCTGGGGTATACATAAATGTATTACAAATATAACTGTGAAAATGTCAGTGTACTTTAATTTACATCAATTGAATAGTTTACTATACTTTGAATACTGTTAAGCATGAAAATAAGTTATTATAGTTACAATATTAATTTCAAAATTGTATATGTTCTTTTATGTAATCCCCAAAGCCCCTGAATACAGCAATAAAGCACAATATGAAGATTTTAGCAGGCATATGTCAGCCAATCAAAAGACATAATTGTTTGTGCATAGAAATAGATAGAAATAAAGCACAAATAAGGCTAAAATTAGATAAGAGTGAGCTAAAAATTGAAGAAAAACTGCTGATGGAGTCAGTATCTGCCTGTTCCACAGCAACTGATTGACAAAAGTAAACAATGTAGAAAGCGTTGGTTAATCCAGCATGCTGCCTTGTGAGTTGCCTAAAGTCTAACTGGCTACACAGTTATCCATAACGTGGCTAAACAGATCCACAAGTGGACTAGCTAACAATACTTTGATTCAAATATTCTTATCAATTCAATTATAGGTGAGTAAATAATTGCACTCACAGCAGAGAAAAATGGTTTCAACTCTGACCTGTATTGGCACTAGTCCGTTATCACAGTTTTTGTCTTATCGATGCCTTCAGTTATGTAACTGGTTCTATAACCGGGGGACCAGCGAGGCTCCAGGGCTTTCATCAGTCATCCGGCGACCATCTTTCGGCTTCAAACTTGCTGCTTAGCGCTGAGGGTGTGCTCGTGGAGGCTCACTATCAATGGAGACACACTTCCAATTTTTCTCTTCGTCTTCCAGACAACAGCTGGTGACAACACAGCAAAGTTCACGATGTAACGTCACCGCTATTCGCTTTCACGGCCCCATATTTAGGGTGAGTTTTTTTACTCTTCGCATTCTGAAGTGATTGGTTTTTGTAGATCACGTGGTCAGAGCTGGCCAATCTAGAATTAATGCGTTTTTAAAAGAAACGTGTTACACTCCCCCTTTGGACGTCACATCGTAGGCGGGATCAGAGGAAACGGGCATGAATTACACTTGGGAATTGATAGAGAACAAAATAGAAGCTGTACAGTAGTCGTTTGAAACATTTACTAAACTGTGGGTATGTTTCGTGAAAAATCCTTTAAAATCCTTTTATAGGCATGCATTTTCCAAACATTCTTTGTACTTGTGATGTTAGCTTATTTATTTCCTTGTTAGTTAAACATGTTCGTTTTAACAGCCTGTGGCCTATGACCTCTCTTATGATCTTATTTGTGTGCAAAAATAATAATAAAACAACATGTATTCGTCCTAATTTATATATATTTTGATATATAAAAAATGTGTACATATTGCAACATGTGCAGTTAGAAATAATATGTAATATAAAGAGAAAGTTGTTCTCTGCATTATCTATATATATATATATATATATATATATATATATATATATATATATATATAGTATACATAAATATAACAAACAACAGCTGTACCCATTTTTCAAAAATTGTGCTGTTTATTGCCACTTAGATATATTGGTGTATGGTGTGAATGTATTGTGTAATTTGTATTTTAATGTATATCTACAGAATATTTGTAATGTAGGCCTATTGTGGTTTTATGATCACGAACTGTACCTTATGTTGCCTATTATCAAATGAATTGTCCCTAATGAATAACAAACATGAATTTATTGCAATAGAGTGCAAAATTGTATTATTCTATTTTATTTGTATTTACTTGCACATCTTTTTTTTGTGACCAACTTTTTATTGTTGTTTTTTTTTTTCGCCCTCACAAAAGGGACTTATTTACTTGCACATCTTGCAACATTCTCTTGCACTATTTTATTTCTATTCTGTTATTTCTTGCACTATTTATATTGGTTGTATCTGTTTTATGTCCCATATATATATTCATTTTGCATTGTTGGAGGTTACGTTTGTCATTGCCATATCTACACTATAACTACTGTGAATATGACAATAAAGCCTTGCATTGAATCTTGAAAACAATCAAACCTTCAATCACCCCAGCTAGTGACAGACATGGAATGAAAAATGGGCATGGTCTTTTTTTACTCTGACCTCCACCAAAAACACAGAGCAATACACAACCACTCATACAATTCTTGCCGCACATGTATATGGTCACACACTAAAGTATTGGCTAAATAAATAAACTTGCCAGGGCTTTAAACAGTTTGTGGATCTTTTCTTAGAATGTTTTGGTTTGGATGTGCGTACCCAAAATCATGTTTAATATCATCGCGAGAGGAAAATAGATGTTATCCTGATAGAGACAAGAATGTCTTTACTAAATGTCACGGCAATCCATTGAATACATGTTGAAACGTCTTGGTCTGGGCCAAACCACTGACTGAACAGCCATACTACTCTTTATTCCAATCAAGGTTAGGGTTATTCAGATCTAAATCAAATGGACTTTTTAAGTACATTTCTGTTTAATTCTAACAGCATCTGGCTCAGACATCGGTTAGCCCTTCATAGCAAAGTACAAAAGGAGGCCCTTGACTACTAATGTACCCTAGGTGAGAGAAGACCTGCTGGAGGCAATGAAGTATGACTGCCGGGCAGATGCTCTGGTCCCAAAATCAAAGACCAACAGTGTGATGTTATAGATCTTAAGATAAGACGTGATACTAATTTAGGCTCACAGTAGCCCAAGGCCAAAGGGGTCAGCTGTGTTCTACCTGCATGCGATGTTACCTAACACCCACTTTTTTTAAGGGTACCTCTGTGATGAGCGGCATGAAACAGGTTTGGACTTTCTCTGATGCTCATAGCCTTGGGTGCTCTAGCTGTGATAGCTATGTAAACCTAGAGCTCTGTACTAATGCGAACCATGGATGACAGTGCTGTGAGATCATTGCTGGCACAGGAACAAAGGCCAAACCCATGATAAAAAAGACCTCAGGTAGGGGGGAAATGATGACGCCTTCAGATGACACATAAACAAGACTTCACCTGAGTATGTTCATCATTGAGAGACAATTAAAGGGATTTAAAAAATATATACAGAATAATTATTTTCAGTCTGAAAAGTAATGATAATGATGCATATTTTACGATAAATAAACGCAAGTGCACTCTGTTCTCCTTTTATACTGCTTTCAGTACACTGCTAATATACACAAGAATCCGTTCTAGTTCAACCTAAAAGAAATAAATCTTTCAACTAATTGAAAATTAGGACAAAAGGTAAAATAAAAAAAAGAGTGATAGCTACATTTTAAAGTAAACTAAACTAAACTGTTAAGTGTAGTGCATAAAAAAACTGTCGTAATAACGCACTGACGCCAAAGGGGGGCGACATTAGACTACAAATAAGTGCCTTCACTTCCTAAAAATTACCCATGCCATTTATCACGTTATATTAACATATTCTGTACTTTTTTACAGTTCCTACAAAGCACAAACAATATAACGATTTAAAAGGACTCAAAATACCTGCAGAGAAAATATATTTTCAAGATTATCCCTTTGAACAGACTAGATACTTTGAAGTGTTTAAAGGTGTATTATAAGGAAAAAAACTATTTTCACCGTGTAGATCTAATCTATGTTCACATGTAAATGAAGAAAGACTAAATGCGGACCAGTCAACATACGGCAGATAAGAGTGTGTTATTTTTGTTCACTTACTCTCCAAATCGTCTAGTGTGTTTCTCAAACTGTATCATTGGAGGAAACTGTATTACAGGAGGCCCAGGTGCTGTCATGGACACTAAAGGATAAAGGTTAGTGATATTCATTCAAACGAACATTGTTTTGCATTAAGTGGCTCATTTATTCATGGTCGAGGTCGCATTATTTTTCAGATTTGTTAAACTTTGCTTGTGCACATCGTCTTTAGTTTCTTTTATATCAGGAGACCATGAGTCGAAATCTAGTTCTAGGAGTTTTTTTATGTGATGCTCCTAAGCTAGATATTTATATTGTAGTTATATTAAATTAAATGTAACAACAATATAGGTTGATATGGCCTCACGAGAGCTCCGAGCGAGACTTGAGGGTTCCATGGTTGCTATGCAAGCTCTCCAGGTTAATGCTCTTAGTTTGAACAAACACAAACTTCCTGACGGTCAGAAACTCAACATTTCTGCTCTCACTCGACAATTTCTCTGAAAACAAACCCATCAACCTGAACTTTTTGCTTCCGGACCTCTCCCTAAACCCTACTGTCAAAACGTACAGGAAGTTTTTCGGGGTAGATGTGACATTTATTCACTTTTTTCACCCATGTTGTTTTCAATGCATTTTACAACTGACGCTCTCCAAACCCCGTACAAAATCACCGATATATCTGAAGATATTGACAATTTCTTCTATTTTTATTGTTAATTAATCAAATTAGAGTGTAATAATCCTGTTGTGACAAAATACTGACCAACCGTTTCACCTGTTGAAAAAGTTAGCATGCTAACGTATGCTGATTTTACCTTTTTAGTGCTACAAACCATAACTGAAACAAGCTTACAAGTTAAAACATTATTTTATCCTTTTTATTGAATATATATGACTGATATTCACGATTGTCCTCGTTTCTTGATCATTACAGAGTAGATTAAGCGAAATAGCTGCAACAGAAATAGATTTATATTTACATGGCACTCCATCAGAAATCCATCAGAGCTTAAATTAACATATTGTTGAAGAAATTGGGGCGTAATTTTGCCTATGTGAAAGTTATATAAACCTGCTTAATGCTTTAACCTCACTGTAAAAAAGTATTGAGACATAGCAGTACAAACTAGGATTAGAAATAACATGTTGTGCATCTAAATATGTTCTCATAAATTCAGATTTATTGAGACAAAAGTTGGTGCATTCTTGAGTCCTTTTTTCAGCCTGTAGCATGAATATTTTTCACAGTTTTCTTTCTTTATGCCTTGTTCCAGCAACATATGTTAATAAGGCAATGCAAAGAAAGTGTGAAACAAATGCATCCATTTGGGACTTTGCTACTATTTTATACTGCAAACACTCTTTACTCTTGCTCGTGTTTAGTTTTCGTGCATGTTCTTTACGTTTTGGCATTGCAATATTGATCCTTTGAATTCAATATGTGGAAGTGATTCTGGTGTAACACTCCATGGTATATTAACCTGATGTGTTGTGTTTATCACCTTCAGTTGGTCCAAGCAAACAATTGGACAGCTCATCCTTCGCAGGATCCCAGCAGCACTTGGCTACTCACCTGGCTCCGCTTCATTCAGTCCACTGAGAACCACGGTAAGAAGGGCGAACACTTTCCAGAACCTAACATCACACATTTTACACAATTACTATAAACACATATGGATTTATTGTCCTTGAGAAAAGTAAAGGCAAGACATGTTTTAAAAAGTTTGCACATTACAGCCATGGCTGTTTCTTGCAAGCTTCCTGTCTTTAGCTCATATTTCAGTAAAATGCTCTCACGTGTTTCACTTTATGCAGCGCTTGTTTGAACAATGTATTATTGCATTGTCCTCCTTTTAATTCAGTATGTGATGAGTGATTATTGTGTAACCCTCGCTGGTGTGTCGTCATGACGTGGAGCATGGTCTGATTGTTGTATTTATTTTTTACCTTCAGATGGACCGGCACTTCAAGTGGACAGCGGTCCTCCTGCCAGACCCCAGCCGGCCCCGCCTCATCCTGCGCAGGACCCCAGCCCCCCCCTCCCAGAGTGGCTCCTCACCTGGCTCCCCAGGTACAGCTGCCTCTGGATCTAACACTTCTCCTTCTCGCACCCCCTTCAGGGTGGTCTGCAGCTCCTCCCCCGACTCCCACCGTGGCCCCCCAGCTGGCCCCGCCCCTGAGCCGAAGTGGAAGAAGAACCTGAGGCTTCTGATGAAGAGGAGGGACCAGGCTGGCAGCAGGGGGAGCAGGAGAGGCGCTGTGGATGAAGGCAAGTCTGACCCTGGCTCCTCCTCTCGCTCTTCCTCTCGCTCTTCCTCTTGCTCTTCCTCCCACTCCTCCTCCCACTCCTCCTCCCCCCCCTCCCACTCCTCCTCCCACTCCTCCTCCCCCCCCTCCCACTCCTCCTCCTCCTCTCGCTCTTCCTCACACTCCTCCTCCTCCTCCTCTCGCTCTTCCTCTCGCTCTAGCTCTTCCTCCTCCTCTACCTCGTCCTCTAGCTCTTCCTCCTCCTCTCGCTTTTCTTCTTGCTCTTGCTTTTCTTGCTCCCCCTCCCCTGTCCTCTCCTGCAGACCCCCCCCACCTGTTCCAGAGGAGGGCTGGTCTCTGGTGCCGTGTGCTCATGCCACCAGGATCGTCCTCCAGTGGCCGCAGCAGTCCGGCTCCTCCCCCCGACCTGAGCCCCCCCGTGAGCATCTGCCGGTGAGGAAGGTCCCAGAGCAGCAGTGGATGAAGAGCGCCCGACTTCTGATGAAGAAGAGGAGCCAGGTGGGCAGCAGGTGGCGCAAGAGAGGAGCTGAGGATGCAGGTATGTCAGCAGGTAACGGTGCTGCTAAGCGCTTCTGTCCTTCCACTTAATTTGTACATGTTTTTTTCCCCCCCGGCTAAATAGAGTAACATTTGTTTTTATTGTATTTCTTAAAATTGAATTGATTTGAGTTAATTGGAATTATTTTTAATAGATTTCAATTAAATTGAATTACATTTATCTAAATGTAAGCTGTTCAAATTGAATTGAATAATTAAAAAAATAATTTGTTTTTGTTTAAATGATTTGATCGGGTAAGTATTTTCTCATTTAATTGAGCTCAATTCCGTCGAAATGATTTGAACCTAAAAATATTTAAATTTGATGAATTAATATTTTTTAAATTGCACTCCTTTGATATGAACTATTTTGAAATGTAAACGGTAAGTATTGGATTGAACTGAATGAAAGGAAAGTGTATCAGATGTAAGGACCCTGCTCTGGTTAGAATCCTTGTTGCCAGTCAGGCAGGGTGTCTGCACAGAGTGGGGGGGATCTGGGGGGGACAGTGTGAACCTCCAACTTGTTTCACCCCCTCAGTGAAGCCCCCCTGTGCAGAGAAGGAAAAGGATGGCGACACCATGTCATAGCGGTCCATATGTCTGTCGAGGGCCACCCCAGCCAAGAAGAGTCTGCAGAGACAAGGGCCTCAGGGCAGGGGCCACACTGGGGAAGGGAGGGGGGGAGAGTAACTGTAGTGGTACAAACTATAAGATCAGAAACAAGGTGTTTAAAAATGGTAAAAAAACAACATTGAAAGGGTGGTAAAATGGGATAAAAGGTTTATTCAATCAGAAATAGAGGTTTAAAGAGCACAGAGGAGAGATGAAAAGGATCACAGCAGAGAAGAGTAGAGAAGAAACAGTAAGGGAAGACGAGGAATAAGAGAAGAGAAAATAGAAGAGAGGGGCATGTGGGAACCCTCTCATTATTACAGGTAAATATCATTTGAACATTTTCATCAGTACTACTTGTTTTTAACAGTGTTTGCACGTGTTGTTATTTTTCCAGAGAGGAGCAAAGAGGGGAGGAAAGAAGCGAAGAGGAGAGGAGGAGGGAGGCAAAATTAAGAGTGACATCTCACAAACAAAATGGTAATAATCAAGATATCCAATATCATTTCTAGATTTCACAAAGTTATTTACGTTTGTAAAGAACTTCACATGCAACGAAGGTAAAAACCAAGTTATTCAATCTTTTGTTTCTAGATTTCAGGAAGTTCAGTTCACTTGTTCACACGTTCTTTTTTGAAGATTCTAACATCACTTGTTTTTATTTTTAGAGAGAGGAGAGGGTAGGAGAGGAGGTGGAGGGGCAAAACTAGGCATGACTTCTCATGTAAAGAAGGTCAAATACTGATACTAGATTTCACAAAGTTCTGTTCATGTGTTATTTGAAGATTTTAACATGTTTTCCTTTTGTCTTTTAGAGACCTGAGAGGAGATGAGGAGAGGAAGGGAGGAGGCAATAATTAAGTTTGACCTCTCACAAAAAAAGGTATACATCATTTAATGTTATCACCACGTTTCGTTGAATTTAGTTCATCTGTACGACTTTTAAGTTTTTAATTATTATTTTAGTTTTTAGAGGGAGAAAATGAGAGGGAGAGGAGAGGAGGTGGAGGGCAATATGAAGGGCAGTCTTTCTCATGTAAAAAGCAAATAACAATGTATTTCATATTTTATTAAAATGAATGTGGTTGGATAACTCATCTGTTCATTTTTTTCTGGAGATTTTATTATTATTTTTTTGTTACAGAATTAAGGAGAGAAGAAAGGGTTAAAGAACAGGACATGTGAAGAGACGAGGAAAGAGGCTGAACAGAAGAGATTCTAAGTTTTGGAATAAAATGACGATGCTATGCAGTAATTATTTTAAATATTGTAAGGTTGCAATAAACTACAACTTGTGTAATTTTGAGGAGAATAAATATGATTTGTAATAAAACATTTTAAATAAAAATGCCTTGGTTTACAGAGTGTTGCTTGTATGTTTTGTCAGACAGCACCTATCTTTACAAATATTTAGTCTCAGCCAACAGGAGTGGGTTTCACATTTTACTGTAAGAAACTTTGGCTTCCAGAAAATCAAGGCTTCAAACTCCTGCAGTGTTCTTCATTTCTCACACAACCACACATATAATAGGCGTTCGGATATGGACTACATTTCTTGATGCTTTGGCTAATGCCTGCAGGTCATCTGGCTAAGCCTTTCAGAAGCAATGTGATTCCATTAGAAGGACTCATGCCAGTAATCAAAGCTTTTAATGATCAGATGCATTTCATGTTCTACTTTGTTCTGGCATCAGTGGCTTAGACAAAGAAACATTATTTGACTTCAGACTAGAAGGGATATCTGACTATTCCATACACTTGTATCTAATTATCTACGACATACTATTCCTAACAAGCATTCATTTCAGGGAGGAATAAAACCAACACGTGAACCATGACTTTCATACTCATCTTTGTTTTCTTTGAATTTGATGAACTGGTTGCTATAATACTGCTCCAAAAGCATTTCATACTTAAGAAGAGTATTATATTGTAAATATTTCAGTTTGTAACATTCCTTTTACTTGTTGAATCCCCCTGAAAAGAGCCAGCTTTATTGGTCTTCCATTCATTGTAGAAAATGGTTAATGATTTTAAAGCATTTAGTCTTTATAATATTCTTGTGCTAAAAGATTATTTAGAGTGATATGATATACTATACTTGAATGAAGCTTGCATTAGTCATAAAAAACCTACTTTATGACAAATATTTCAAAAATTCGAAGCAGCTTGTTCTTTGTTGTGGCAAATAAAGCAATATTGCAACGATTTGCCACTACAAACATATCACAATTATTTGATGATGAATTAAAGATTTAAAAGATGCTGCTTTTTATATATACATTTTATTGACTGTTGGCAACTACAAGTATGCCATTCTGTAGACATCATATTGCATTCTGGTAAATAATGTCAAACATTTGTTATTATTTAGCGTTAGTTGTTTTGCCACATAACTAGATCATTGCTCCATGTTTATAAGGTATTTATTTGACATGTACTTGACCTTCTGACTGTGTGACCAGCAGATGTCAGCATCAACACACTTTTAATGGCTGCTGCCATCCTGGAGTCTGAACTCAAACACCTCCAGTGAGTGGCTTAGACACAAGCAGTGGGGCAGTCAACTTCAAACGTATGATAGTTCAGTGAAGCTCACTCTCCTCTTTTCTATTTAATTCCTGTACATTTATTTAAGTGCATGTATTACTGTAAGGTCAAAGATTAAGATGTGCCAGTTTGTTCTATATACATATCGGATGAGGATAATTCAGCATCATTCACAATGACACAATTATCAATATATAAATGTTAATGGTGGAAATCAGACCATACCAAATATATTTAACCTAATGTGTTGCAATGCGGAATGAATGCTTCAGTTCTGATGGAGTGCCATACACAGTACTGGCTTCATTCAACACCTCCTTATATTAAAGTTAATGTGCAGTCTTTGTTGAAAATATGATTAAGAAGATTAGATTCTACTTTATGATCACTATATCTTGTGCTGCTGTTGTCTTATCCCATTTATGTCCAGGAGGGTAACATCCTGTATATTAAAAAGGGTAGACAAAGTGATATCTGGTTTAACTATCAAAATAAACTGCACTTTCCACATGACAATGGTGAGCTGACAAATCAACACACAGAAAGATCTTTGACAAACTAATACAGATTAGATTTCTTGCTTTTCTTTGTTTTATATCATGCTCATATCTTAGTAAATATCTCTGAGTATGGACTGTCATATAAATTTATAGACATCACATTGGATTTTGAGAAACTATCATGGACATTTTAAACTATTTTCTTAAATTGTATATGCCAAACATTTAAAAAAAATAATCGAACTAAATATTGCCAGTCTTTATTTTGTCATAGCACATTTGAAATGTTCCCAATCCAACTTGTTCTGTAAATCTAAAGGGTAAGGCATCAGATTATGGGAACGATTACCAGCTATCATTGGGCAGTGCTTGAAAATATAAAAATCTTTAAGGATATTGAAACAAATGACTCCTTACGCTCAGGGGCATGTGGGCTTGTGAGGCCTGCAGATACGCCGCATGCTACAGCAGGGACAGGGCCAGGCAGGCCTCTCCAACAGGACAGTGGACTTGTGACCCAGGCAGGCTTGGATGATAGCCCCGCTGGAAAAGGCTGACGCAGGGAGTCCATTATTGCCCCTGGAGGAAGCTGAGGATTAGAACACCAAAGAATTTCAATAAAAGAAGTGTCTGTTTGGGGGTCGGGGAGGGGCAGAAGGATGGTGGTGGGTTGGGGTTGGGGGGGTCCCCCTCATTGTCCCAACAGTGATTGAGAGCAAGAGGAGGGGAGTGGGACGGCATTGTGTTCGCAGCTCCTCTGAAGAAGGTGGTTATTAGGGGGGATGGCTAAGGAGGGGTGAGGGATGGGGAAGGCTGTTGACTCTTCATCTTGTGTGAACAAAATCTCTGGCACATAGCCCTCTTCTGTCCCTCTGTCCTGGACTCCCTTGTTTACGAGTGCCATGAATTCTGTCCCTCTCGGCGGGGACCCCCACCACCTCCAACCTGCACCGCGCACATTGTGGGGCTTAAGTGCCCTTTAATTAGGCCGCCTCAGTGTCCGGCTGAAGACCGCTGAGGGTTTTAGGCTCTTCCCTGTGGGACCTCGCTGAGCGGCTCATACAGCTTCCCTCACACAGCGCAGGGATGAAGTGTTTGCTGCTCTAATGAAAAAGGTTTATTTGGGGGGGAACAGCTCTTGTCCTCTTTGTCCCCCGTCTTAAAAAGTCCTGACAAAGGCATTGATATTATCCCTAACACTCTCCCATTTCCAGGACACATTAGCGAGGATGCTGAGGTGAGGCAGCAGTCCCTCTGCTACCGCATAACTTCCAAATTCTCTCCAGACAAATCATGACATTAGACACGATGCACTTCCTGTGCAGACGGAGCACATAGCACACTGGGTCATTATGACTATCTGGTATTAATTTATCAGGCAATTACTTCACAGATGGAGCCAAATGAAAATCTGGTTCGTGGTCATGCAATTAGAATGGGAGATTTAAATTTGCCACATGTGAAGAGAAGCGGGAATTCATGCAAAAATATGTAAAGGAGCGTACATTTAAATAAATACAACTCATAAACGCAGCCAAACAGATGAACAGCTTTGTCATTGTGATGGAGCACATTTCATTATCATAGCAGCAAAAAAAAAAAACCCACAGGATCCAGAGAATAATAGGAGAGGCATTGGGAATTTGCAAACTGCTCCGGCAAAATGAGTAATTTCTGGATGCCCTATTGTGTGAAGAGCTTACAGGGTGACGGCTCTGAAAGGAAGAGGCAAAGGAAGGATATAAACATGGAGGCAAGTGAAATAAAGTGAAAGATGGAGGGAACGAGACGGAGAAGAATGAAAAGAAGTTTGTGAAGGGAGCAGGGCGGGATTGGGCGTGTTCAAAAACTTTTTCGCTACAGCCCAGTGTGTGTAGATACCCTCCTAATCCTGGTTTTATTGGCTGCCTGTGTCCAGCCATGCTGGTCGGATTGAGTAGGGAGGGTAGAGTGGTGGGGGGGGGCAAACACATGTCCTTCTTTGTGGTAATACGCTGATTAGGCCTGAGAAAGAGCCGGACCTGGTTACGGCCTTTTCTCAGGTAACCGTAGAAACCAGCTCAGTAGGGGTGCGCAGTGTGGCCACTGCAAGGTAAAGTGATGAAAATATAAATAGAGCGTAAAGTTAAACCAGTATACAGTTGCAAGAAAAAGTATGTGAACCCTTTGGAATTACCTGGATTTCTGCATAAGTTGGTCATAAAATGGAGGAAGCCACTGCTGTCCAGAAAAAACATTGCTGCACGTTTGAAGTTTGCAAAAGAGCACCTGGATGTTCCACAGCACTACTGGCAAAATATTCTGTGGACAGATGAAACCAAAGTTGAGTTGTTTGGAAGGAACACAAAACGCTATGTGTGGAGAAAAAAAGGCACAGCACACCAACATCAAAACCTCATCCCAACTGTGAAGTATGGTGGAGGGAGCATCATGGTTTGGGGCTGCTTTGCTGCCTCAGGGCCTGGACAGATTGCCATCATCGATGGAAAAATGAATTCTCAAGTTTATCAAGACATTTTGCTGGAGAACTTAAGGCCATCTGTCCACCAATTGAAGCTCAACAGAAGATGGGTGATGCAACAGGACAACGACCCAAAGCACAGAAGTAAATCAACAACAGAATGGCTTCAACAGAAGAAAATAGGCCTTCTGGAGTGGCCCAGTCAGAGTCCTGAACTCAACCCAATTGACATGCTGTGGCATGACCTCAAGAGAGTGATTCAAACCAGACATCCCAAGAATATTGCTGAACTGAAACAGTTTTGTAAAGAGGAATGGTCCAAAATTCCTCCTGACCGTTGTGCAGGTCTGATATGCAACTATAGGAAACGTTTGGTTGAGGTTATTGCTGCCAAAGGAGGGTCAACGAGTTATTAAATCCAAGGGTTCAAATACTTTTTCCACCCTGCACTGTGAATGTTTACATGGTGTGTTCAATAAAAACATAAAAACATATAATTGTTTGTGTGGTTTTAGCTTAAGCAGACTGTGTTTGTCTATTGTTGTGACTTAGATGAAGATCAGAACACATTTTATGACCAATTTATGCAGAAATCCAGGTAGTTCCAAAGGGTTCACATACTTTTTCTTGCAACTGTAGATGTTTTGGTGGTGGGGTTTTCTTTAGAAAGGTAATATATATGTTGGTGCTGTTCCCCTCCACAGCAATAAAGTACATTGCTTTCCTTCAATGTTGGTTCACTTGTCTGTGGCCACCATCAATGGATTGTATCCCATCCAACCCCAGAAAAACATCCGAACTATCCCTTTAATTGCTGTTGACTTTCCAGACAGTTTGTGTTGCACTTGTGGCCTCGACCTGAGAAACGTGGTTTCAATGTTGCTCCGATATAGACCGCAGACTGATTCCTCTGCCTGTGCTCATAAATTAGACCAATGTCACATTCCCCCCCCATCCATCCCTGGCCCTGCACACCGTCTATAGCTCCTGCAGAGCAAGTGTCGTCCAAATCCCAGAGCTGAGCTCGGCACATTTCTGGCGATGCTGTAACACATGACAATGTTTATGATGGGAAACAGACCTGCCTCATTGTCAGCACCGCAATGACATCTTGACTCGAGGCATAGAAAAGCCATCTTTATTGGTATAATGCAGAAGACTCCCCACCACGACTGGCAACAGTGCAGACTTCATAGGAGCTCCACAAAGATATCGATCAATTATTGTCACATTTAGAGGCTCGGAGGACCCCCACCCTCCCCTCTCAAACAGGGCGGTAGGTCGAGTGCTGCTCACTCACTGCCTGTTTCCCTATCTTCTTTGTTATGGAGGAATAAAACACAGAAGGGGCGGTTGAAGAGGGGCCCTCCACTACTGACCTCCAGACTGTGGTCACTGAGCCCTCTCCCCACGGTGGGCACTCAGCCTCCTCTCTGCAGAGTGCACGCTCCCAGCCCCTGCTGAGCGACCTTCCAGCCCCCTCAGTCCACCGAGGCTCCCTCACGCCCTGGAGATCCTCAGCAGAAGGATTGCGGCCCCGAGGCAACACACAACAGAGGGACAGACAAGGGGATCTTTTTTATTTCAAGTATAAATACTGCTGAAACAGTTAAAACAACAGTGAACGTATTTCAAGTATAAATACTGCTGAAACAGTTAAAACAACAGTGAACGTACGATATTTTAGTCACCTGTCACTCTAACAGCATACTGAACTGAATCTGCAAAGATGGTCAACTTATTGAGGAGATTATGGACAGAAACAAAACCTAACTATTTTGATAACCAATTCATCTACATTGTTCAAACAAACTGTGCCCCTTAAAATGGAGATGACTGTCATTTAAAAGACCAGCTTTATAAAGCTGGGATGGACATTTTTCAATATTGTGTAACGTTCTATAAACCATTTGATAAATTAAACAAACAAACGTCTAGATGAATTAGTAAAATAACCTTCAGTTGCAAAGACGTACAGGTATCAAATGTTTGTAATTGTGTACGGGTGAAATGCTTCCTGAAAGTCAACAAATAATATCTCATTTTTGTTGTTGCTACAATAGTAAATCAGGATGACACCAACAAAACATCTCTTACTATGTTATTGAACTTATCATGACTTTCCTCACTTGGAAACAGATCTCCCAAAGGCTGGCTTCCACATGGCTGCACACACTTAATCTACAAATCTGTCAGGTAGTCCATCTGGTCTAGTTACTTGTTAATGTATTTCCAATGAGTGTCACATGTTTTAAATATGTGGTTTAAAAAGCCTTAAAGTGTAACAAAAGTGACATAAAAAAAAGCAGAGTTCTCTGCTACCCCTGACATAAGTCTCTTAAGGGCAACAAAACTAGTAGAAAACTGTCCGATACATCTGAATAATCCTGATGTGAGAGAAGTGTCAGAGCCTCACGGATCATAAAAAGTTATGTTCTGTGATGTATGAGCTTCATTCTGATGAACCCCTTCATTACTGGCTTCAAACTGTCTCCTGCAGTGGTTGTTAGTGGTCATTCTTTCCATGAGTGCTAATCCTTTGAGACAAAACTCTTAACAAGATTGTTATCACTACGTCTGGCTCTCTTTGATCTCTGCCGGCTATCTTGTTTGTATTCGTCCTGATCAGTTTCCTTGTGTGTGAATCAAATGCATGCTCACTTCAGGCTAAGTCCATCACAAGTGTCCCACCCTCCTCCTTCACTCTATCTGCCTCCCTATCCTCTCCCCCCCTCCTCCCCCCGTCCCACGGCTGCTCGCCCCGCAGCCCATCAGAATGACAATAGTATTGATGTAAAATGTGTCGCCTTTGGGCCGCTGAAGCATATAACCTTGCATGCCTGGCCCAGCCACCACCACAGTTTATGGCTTTATTGTGTCCCCTTTTATGTCCCCCCCTGTTGGGGTGGGAGGACAACAATTTAGAAAATTCACTGTATATGTCCCTGTGAGTCGGACAGAGATTATGTGTGTGTGTGTGTGTGTGTGTGTGTGTGTGTGTGTGTGTGTGTGTGTGTGTGTGTGTGTACATATATCCCATTCAATTAGTCAGGGCGCAACCCCTAAAAATCAATGTGTCAGAACGAACGTCAAACCCCGTATGGAAGAGAAAAGGAGAAACTGGCCTGCATCTCTTCACCTCCAGCCACTATTTTTTTTTTCAATGATCACACATGAAACAAGTTGAGTAACAACTCTGCTCTACCTTTCTTCATGTGTCCCTCCCTTTCTCATTTCCCTCCCTCCCTCTTTTCACTCTTTCCTTTCTTTTCCACATTACCAGGGGGTGGCGTGTGATTGACAGATGGGAACGAATAATAATTTTTTTTTCGTAACCTAAGGCCATCTCCTGTGATTGGCTTGCCAGCTGACATCTCCAAACCTCATTCCCCCCGCCTCTCCCCCCCTTTAATATTGGGCCTGTGGATGAGGCATCCTCAGGGAGAAAAAAGTAGAGAGAGAGAAAAAGATATCTACCTTAGGGAAGAACCTCAGAGAGAGGGAGGGAAGGAGAGGACGGGTAGGAGCGTGTGTGCATGTGTGTAAGAGACACTTATTCTCTTAACTACTAGGAGACAGACACACTTTCCTGGCCCGACTCAAAGAAGGGGGAAAACAGGAGGAAGATTTCTTTTTTTCTCAATATCACTTAAATATTCCCATCATTCAACAATCAAGCTTCTCTTCCTGGAAACTCTTCTTCATTGCTTGCTGGAAGTTCTATGTATTGATCCCTCTCACACACTACAAGGCTTACCTCATGGATTTGTATCTGATTGGATATTTGATGTGTGTGTGGTTGTCCAGCTCACGGGTGCTTGGAGGCTATCCCATCTGGTGGTGAGTACAAATCCACAGTTTCAGCATCAGACCATAGACGCATACAGAGAGAGAGGGTTTTTTGGGTCAAATGATTATTTCTGAGGGGGCAGAATGTGCACTTTTAGTGTGGAAAAATGTTCCGGCCCAGTCCAAAGAATCTTAACCTCAAATTCTAGTGCAACGGAAAAGGCTCTCCGTTCTTTTCCCCTCTATACTCAGATCCATTTATCATTTTGGAGTATGTTTTGATGCAAAGGGGATGATTTTTTTAGTTTGTGAGCATTTAGATAATTTTAAAATATGGAGGGTTTTTTTTATTTAAGGAAAAATACTTTGGCGAAGAGGTTGCCATGTTGATATGAATTGTCAACAGCAGTTTAAGGACTTATGAGGCTTTTCAGCCACAACAATAACTCATCAGATCATTCATTTGTACATAAATTGTAGATATCGCTCTCCGATGATGACAACGCTGTTGTTGCTCGTGACTACTCAACAAAGCCTCAAAAGAGGCTCTTCTTTCTAAACCGTAATCAATTTATTTCTTGAAGTACAACCATATCATTTTAGGAGAGCCTCAGGGAGTAGAACAATCATGACTTATAAGATGAGCCTCATTTTGTTTTGTTAGCTATTGTGCGTCACTGTTCTACATTCAGGCCGGCGGCTCCCAAAAATTGCACTAATTTCAATCTGAATTATATTTGCCTTTTTTTGGTAGATTTATGTGTTGTACAAACATTTTTGCCAGTGTTAAACATGAAAATACAAAAAAATTGCAATCTGCTATGAGGTATCGGCTGTAATTAAATTAAAACAGTTAAGCTTTACAGTTTGCTTTTCAATTGCACCACAATTCACCCCCTCCACCACGGATTTGCCAGGAGACAATATGTTTAGGTGCCGCAGGGTTTTATTCTTTGTTAAATTATCCCAGATCGCTTTTGGCACCAGTAACTGAAATGTAGAGGTTTATCTCATTACAAATTCAGCTACATGCAGCTGACCTCATAGCTCCTGGTCTTCTTTTGTAACATAAAGCTTGTATTTTGGAGATATTTGCGAGGGCGTATGACAAAGCTCTTTTGGCTCACAACACAATACTTGTCAGAGCCACTGCACTTTTAGTAGCCCAACAAGCATGTGGTCCCACCGTAGTGCTGTCCAAACCACGAGCATCTTCTGGTTTCATTTACAGAGCAGGCAGCTGCCAAGCACACAGGCCACAGGGCTGAAGTGTTAATGGCAGAGAGGACTTTACACCCACTGCTGGCTTCAGCAGGACCCATCAGACAACAGTGACAAAGAGCTTGGGATTCTCTCTCTGTGAATTACCTGCAGCTGTTCTGTTCAAGGAGCTTACATGACACTGGTGTAATGTTCAAACCTCAACAAAGCGCACCACCTTTGATTTGGGTAGATGATTTGAAGTGTAGGCCATGGAATGGGTTACTGTAAGGGTGGAGGGATGAAAAGCAGTAGCCGTAGCTCCAGGTGACTGGGCAGGTGCTGAGGAATTGATGTCAAACAGCGCTGTCAGTGGCGTCACCCTGCGGTGTCCGAAAAGAGACAAAATAACGTGTTGCGTCAAACAACAGGGTGCCGAGTTTCAGCCAGCCAAGGCCCGAGCAGGCCCCTCTCAGCTTCTGTCTCAGGGGCGAGGACTTGGCCATAAATTCTCCAGCCAAGGTGGGACGGGTTGGAGGGAAGAGCACTTTTGACTGCTTTATGCCTGGCAGCTTTGCTTTGACAAGATGGGGTGTTGAAAACAAAACAGAGCATAAATAACTCCGCTGATATGCACATATGCGTGGAGGAAAATGAAGTGTAGTAGAAAGACACAGAAAGCTAATGAGGTGGGTTTGGAAAAGGCGCGACTGAGCAGTAAATTGCCTCCTTGAAATGGAAGAATGTTGGGGAAACGGCAGCTTTAAACAACAAAGTTTGCGAGAATTTATGACATCTTAAAGATCCCTACGTAATCCACAGGTCTCTGTCCAATTATCTGACAACACCATACAGCCTGTTTGGTTAGGGAATGAAAAAGATATGTTTTTTGACGTATTGCTGTTATTCACCTTTTAACCTGCATTTAAAAATCAAAGAATATCTGAGAACTTGCTGAGGACTATGACATAAGCGTTGTTTATAAAAGTCTCGTCTAATATTGTATTAAGCCTGCGTGGCTTAACTGATAAACTATTTTCAGAGCAGCTTAAGCCGCTCTGTCAGCCAGATGTGTGTTTGTGTTCTTTGCGTAAACAGCAGCGGTTTTAAGTGAATGATGACAGTCACTTTCAGCAAGGAATTACCTCAGCTCAATTTACTTCGATGCCAAACATCGAGCAACGGCAGAGATCATCGCTTTAACTCTGTCATATCACAGCCACTAAAAGGTTAAATCCAATAACTGTTATTCTCCTTACCCTCTGTTATCACAACTGTTAAATCAGAGACATAATACACTTGATGTACATTGTTCTGCAATTTAAAGTAGGGCCATCAATTTTCCTCACAAATATTTCAAATGCTAAACTTAAAATGTACATAAGTGTGGTTAATGGGAGGGATAAAGAAGACAAAGGCGGATAAAAAAAATGGCGCAAGGGTTATTTGCTTTAAAATGTTTTAAACCATAAAGCTATTTTGTCTTCTTTTGAGATAATGTCAGCATACATTATCAGCTTTAATAGGCAAAGGATGCAGTCCTGATCAACCAAAGTTTCTTGGATTAGTGCACCAGACAGGGTTTGTTTTACTTCCACTCTCTGAGGAGAAACAAGATTGCCAGTCTGACAATCTGAGTAGGAAACACAAGAAATATGAGGAAGTCAAAACTGTTAGCAAGTAACTCGACATAATGGACAAAATCTAGTTTTACCATTTGCCAAATCTTAAGAAAAACTATTTTACCAGTGTAAATACTATTGTACATTTTTTTTCTTTCAAGGATCAATTTCAACATCTTTTAATTAAAATTTGAAGCACGTAGGCTATAAGCCTAAATACGGCTTCCTGACCAACATTGTGTTCGCCGTCTTGGAGTAGCCTTAATATTGTCATACCTCTCGGAAAATCTCACGCAAAGCTATCTAGATTTACCAAACTGCCAAGTCTATACACAGACCTATCCAGTTCAACCTGAGCGGCTTAAATGGGGCGCTAGAGTCCATCTCTGGGTCTCAGGAATGTCATTATCTGACTGTGACACCCCCCGCCTCCAATCTTCAATCCAATCTTCAACCCCAAAAACCCCTACCATTGGAAAAGGGATCACTTAAATGATTCTTACTGCGGGAAAATCCTCTGTCTGCCGCCTTGTGTGAAAAGATCAAGGATGTTCGGGTATTATTCTCAGCATTGCGGTGGAAGGTAGAGAAAGGAGCAGGAAAGTCCAGAAGAATGTCATTCATAAGAAACTTTGGGGTTCCATTATGAATGGCTGAGGGCCGCCATAGGGCCAGGGTCAAAGGCAATTTTGGGCTAAAGCCAAAGAAAAAAGTCTCCGCAGAAAGAGACATCCACAGGGATACAGGAGATAAGGAAGCAATTCCTCAAAAACATTTATGACTTAGGCATTTGTTGAAAGAATAAAATAAGTCAATTTACGTAGGTAAAGTAGTGCTACTGTGAAAATAATCACAAGTCCCGCATTCGAAACCTTTCGGAAGTGAAGTACACATTGTGCAGTAAAATGTTCCCTACCTTCTTTGAGAGTTATACTATTATTAATATTGCTAAATAAAAGCGTATTCTCTCATTAGATTCTTATTTGATGGACAACTCCCAAAGATCAACTTTTTAAAATGTTTCTTTCAACAAAAGAAGCTAGATCTAGATGGGCAACAATCCTACACACCAAATCAAAGTTGTGGGAAGCAATATTGTTTGATTGGTCGACAAATTAAACAAAACACCAGTTCTACAGTGTTTATTTTCTTTTTTTCTAAGATTGGCACTGAGCCTCAGTCTAACAATGTTATTGGTCACATTAAGCATTTACTTTGTATAACTTGAATTTGTTAGTTATAAACTAACATAAAGTCAACTAGAATTGAGAGTTTGTGCAAGTTCAGCATGAATAAATGTTACCTTTGTCTTAATGCACTAAAACCTGCACCAGTCTTTAACTGTACAGTCAGTGAGAGTTACCTTCATGTTCTCAACAAACATGTTTCGTGACAAAAAAAACTAACAAAACTGTCGTCACTGAACAAGCATGTGGGATGACATTACAGTCAAACCCAAGCTAGGCAAGAGGTTCAAAGGAGAGTGGTATTTCAAAGCAGCGAAGGTGAGTTCTAATCTTCACACACTATCAAAGGACACCCAATGGTCTCTTGTGGGAAATGGCAAAGTCCCCCAGTGCACAGCTATTAGCTGCACTAAAACACAGGCCAGGGCAGTTCCTCAAAGGGAAAACGGCAACGGCCAGAGGCAAAGAGATCATTAGGGGACACACACGTGTGGAGGCACACACACACAATATTTAAAGTCTTCATTACCTGACTGATCTCACCTGTATGGCTTGTTTCAGAGGTTAATTATTAGCAGAAAGCAATGTCTCTAACACACAGGGTCACTAACAGAGATGGGTTGCTCACACCTGTACAGCCTATGTTCAGTGGAAGCCCTCAGGCCACTGACCAGGTCAACCAAACAACAAATCAGAGTGCAGTGAGGAAAGGAAGACAGGGCCAGCATTCAAAGTCGCTCAATTACAGGGAATAAGGTTTAAATAGTCAGAAAATATAACTATATTTTTACAAATAGAATATGAAAAAAAAAGCCTGGATCTCAAAATCATAATTATTTTCTTAGAACAAGCAACCTTGCTTTTCTTTTAATTTAAATCAGGCAGAATCAGATCACTGATTACGAGACAACGTTTGCTTATCTGCTTAGCCTTGCAGCAAGCTTTGTGGAAACTGGAAAGTTTGGTACAGTTCAGCCTGCACCGAAAATATTTTGATGCACAACACCCAGCCCTGCAGAGGGATTCAGAGCAATAAAAGGGAGAGGCAAAAGCATGCATGACATGTCATTCATTCTTTGACATGCTGCCTGTTAGAGAAATATCTGCAGACTGGCAAGCTCATTTTCACCGGGTTCGTTTCCAAATTACCTAAGCGTGCGAAAGTCAAGAGCAATTAGCAATTAAGTACTATCAAACACACAATGTGGTGTTTGAAATTGCGACAAAGAAACTCCAGACATACAAAGGTAGATTCCAGACAATCCACCACGAGTTATGATTTGCCTAGAATGCATTACTGCTGACAATTCAAGCAGCAGTGTCAACAAGCTGGCCCTAATGAGCAGTGGCAGGGAACAATGCTCTGTTTGAATGTGTGGTTCATTCACACAGTCCCTCAAGACTCTCATTCAAACCAGCTCCATCCTTTCAAGACAACAGATCAGACTCTGTAGAGTCCACCTACAGACACAGAGCTTACAGTCTGACGCTCATTTGTCGGTGCCTTGTTCTCCGCAGAGCTACTGCTGCTCTCATTCACTTTCTGACAGGCAGGTTCACAAGTTTACACCCTGTTAAGCTTCCTTCTTCACGTCTCCATACTTGTGACTGCAGGGCTTCCTTGTCCCAACTCCACACTCTTTGCAACAGTCTGCAGAGAGGGGAAAGAAGGGGAGGTAACAGAGGTAAAAAACAAAGAACAGGTTGGAACATTTTTCAGGGGTCCTGTCATTTTTTATCTGATCAGCCAGGAGCTGTTGGACTACAAATCAAAAGTGTGCAGAAAAAAGAGAGAAGACAACAAAACACAGACAGGAGCTTTGCATTCCATCCTCCACCAGGAAAAGTCCCATCCTCGGGCAAAGCCGGCAAGTTTCCTTGGCCCACTTACTCTCTTCCGAGTGTCTTTATGTCTCTGCGGACGCTGTTGTGGGACTTATAAATAAAGTTGGGATGGCAATGTTCTCAATGTACGCTTCTGACTGCTCTCTTTTAGCAACACGATGTCCTCGGGGTGAATCTGACAAGTTGAGCTGCAGCGTCAACATATAGAGGTAAATTAGAGGTAGATTAGAGTTTAATATATACATATATTTAACATATTCTGCAGAGGCCTTTTCAGGAGCCTGGCACTCACAGAGAAAGTCACAGCACACACTCAGGAGAACTCAGCGCTTAAGGCACAAACCAAGCATAAGCTGACATTATTAATTTATCTTTAATGAAATAAGTTACCTTGTTCAGACATGGCTGAGAACGACTGGCACCCATCATCCACAATAGCAAATACATTGGAATGTTATAGCACTTATCAAATAGGATCAAATATGTTACTCAAGACTAGGGCTGTTTTAAATCATCATCACAATATTAACTTTCCCAATAACCCGCATGGCAATATCGCACACGTTTTTAAAAGAGAACTAAACTGCACTATGTAACTGTAAACACTTTTCTTTTATTAGTGTGTTTTGTGTTTAGTTAGATGTTCATTTTCTTTTAATTAAATAATATTGGATACAACTTTTTTGTATTCAAGCAATATACAGTACTTAAAGCAGCGGAAAGACAAAACTATCACTTTCATATATATTTGTTTATCACAATTCATATTGTTATTGCAATTATTTTGCAATTTTACATTAACAGATATGTTTCTCATAACATGCAGCCCTACCAAAGAATGAATTATTTCAAATTCCTTGTTAAATCTACTTATCTGTATTCTTTAAAGTAATACTTTTTATATAATGCTCTTTGCTAGTAAAATAAAAGTAAAATAACATAGAAACCCTAATTCCACATCACCTAAAAACACATCCCAGTGTCCTAGCTTGTGATGAAACAAAATGGATTATATCATTATTGGCAGTTTTCAGCATGTCGTGCAACAAGCAACAACCTGGTGCAAAATTAACACAATTACAATGGTTGCCCAGAATGAGCAATACTAATAAGGAGTTCCACCTCTTGCCATCATCTCAGTGATAACCTTGTTGGAAGTGGGAATGTACAAGTACCGACAGAACCAGGTAGCTCTTTCTGCCTTCATACATGCATGCAGGTTTCCATAGGTTTTTCAACAGTGCCTAAGGAATAATGCATGCAGGGATGGATTGTGACAGGCTATCTAATCCCTCGCTTTTCCTCCCTGCTTCACTCTCATACTTCGGTTGCCACTTTAACACTCCAATTTGTACTACAAACCACTAAAAAACTCAGTAAGAACAACCTGAAGGTAAAGCATATTTCAATGTGTGCCTTTCTGACCAGTATACAAGGTTAGTAATTACATTAATTTCCATTAATTAATTAATGGAAACAAATGTCACTAGATCCCTTATTCTTAACTAGTATATTTTCCAATGTATGTTTCCTTCAATCACTACACAACTATTTTCTAGAAGGAAATGTAGTACGTTTTACTTCATTATAACAATTTCAAAGCTAAAGGCATAGTTATTATCGCAAGCTCAGATTTGACTGCATGTGATTTGCTTAGAAAAAGCTAATTAAAAAAATTAAACAACAGCAGAAGACTTTTTGCCTCCATGAGTTCTATATTAGCGAAGTATCTGAATGGAAATGTTTCTATGTTGTGATTTTGCTGATGTACTTTAGCAAAGTAGCTGGAAGCCCGATACAAAATATTATTTAGCGTATTTCACTTCACTTGTCATTAATTAAGGACCGGGTGGGTGCGCGAGGCATTAAGGAGTAGGCTACTATGTGTAGTTACATGTGCTATAATATTCAGGATACGAAATTAAAACACAAAATGTTTCAAAAGACATATTAGCAATGTTTGAGGAAATCGCCATGCATCAAAAAACAACATTTGATATCAAAAATATAACGCTACATTTGAAGAAGGGCTATTGTTAAAGAGCAACTTCCAGGTTAAAGACACCTGTGAATAAATGTGTAGGAAAATGATGAATACACTAGATTTTCAAAAAGATATACAGAAATATACACGACAGTGACATCTGGCGTCGTTTTTGTAAGAAATGTTCAATTCCGCATAAAAAAGCCTCGGCACGTGACCTCCCGCGTGTGACGTAACATGGGGGAAACAAGGGGGAGAGCGGCCGGTGTAAGGTATTAATAAACATGGATCCCAATGCTAGTTTCGACCATAGACTGTATATATAAAGGTTTCGACACAGTATAAGTTGAACATGAATATTCGAATGCATATGACGGACAACAACCTTATAATTATGAGCCTGCTAGGCGTCCAAGAGAACAGGAGCAGCCAAGGATTAGAAGAAATAACGGCCATCGGAGAGAAATTGAGCTGTGGTGTGAGGAGAACCAGTGGAGAACTGGGCAGCTATCTTGGTGAGTGACCGGCGTTAGCTACAGAATGTTAGCTAACGTCACATCACAACATTGTGAAGTTAGCTATCATATATCAGGCTATAACTAAAGTAGCATTGATAATATAGTAACGTTACTGGCAGGACTGTTGATACTGATCCATAACAGAAACTAATGCGCAAGTATCAGCTGTATCTCGCGTTACCTAATGCAACTCCACACTACGGTGCTGTATACCGGAGGAGAGACTCGAGATACGGCTGATACTTGACGATCTGGCGGAGAAAGGTTGTGGAGCCTCCGTTGATATGTCGTTGTAAATGGCTTGATGGAAAGCAGGTGTGTAGTCGGGGAGGGTGCACAGCTGATTGCAGCAGGTGAGTGGAGGTTGAGCCGTGAGCCAGGAGTGACAGCCACCACGCACACACAAAAAACACAGGCAGGGGGAAACAAACAAACACAAAGGAGACAGCTGGAGCAGTACAGCCACCACAGCGTTACCTAATGCAACTCCACACTATGTCTTACAGTGCCGTGTACCGGAGGGGAGAGAGAGAGAGCAGCGAAGGGGGCGGGGGGAGAGAGAAGTAATACGGTTTCCTGATAAAGCTGTGGAGAGTATGTGCTGCAGGGAGGTGGATGCACAACGCACCCAGGAACGAACTCTAGCTCCGGTCCTTTTTAGAGAGACAGCAAGCGCATTTCGTGGCATCTGCGGGCAGTGGCAAGTACTTCCGGCATCTGCCACGGAGGCCGCTACTCCGTGGTATCTGTGGCAAGTATATGCCACAGATGTGGTATCTGTGGCAAGTATATGCCACAGATGCCACAACTTGCCGTGGCAAATATATGCCACAACCATGCCACAACTTGCTGTGGCAAGTATATGCCACAACTTATATGCCACAACTTGCCGTGGCAAGTATATGCCACAACTCGCCGTGGCAAGTAAATGCCACAAGTTAAGAGTTAAGAGAAGGTTTACGGTAGCCGCCACTTGCCTTCCATGGCAAATGCTGATATTTAAACCCGTGGCCTATTTATCGCGTAAAATGTCGCTGTTTTGGCATGACTTTATCGGACTGATCTATACACAAGACTGATAATCTGTTACTGATGGTCCGATCATATATTTCAAAAAGATTAAACATTATATGTTCTATAGATTTTACTTGGAGAACGTGGTTTGTTAAAATAAATAAACGTGCTATTTTTATGATAATACTCAAGATATATTATTGGTAAGTTGACATAAAAATCTAACATTGTTGACCAGAGGTGGGAAATAGGCTAACTTGTATACTCAAATACTGTACTTGTGATTTAGAAATAGCCTACTTGTACTTTAGTTGAGTATGTAAATGGTATGTTACGTAGTAGGCTACTTACCCCACTACAATTCAGAGGTAAATTGTGTAATTGTAGCCTACTCCCCTACATTTATTTAATACGCTACCTTTAGTTACTTACTACAGATTCTGATTAATGATGATACATATAATCAAGTCTTAAATCAGACTTTATAGTTACTCCTGGAATAAATTCACAAGATACCCTACTACAGTATACAAAGTCATTAAAACTAGCTGCACCTTTACCAGCTTTGAGAACACTTTCATGATCAATCATTATAATGAAAACATGTAATATGCACTTTAAGTATATTGTTTTGCTAATCATTTTTTGCTTTTACTTGAGTAACATTTTAATGCATGACTTTACTTGTAACAGAGTATTCCAACATTTAGGTTGGCTACTTCTACTTTCACTTCACAATAGTAACCGCCAGGGGTCGCTGTATAGCCTACCTAAAACCACCAACGTGTCAAATGAACGAATGCATTGATTTTCAAGGTATAATGTTATTTTATTTATCATACTAGAACACAATGAGTGTTGCCACTACTCGCCGTGGCATGTGCCTTGGCATTTGTGGCATCTCCCACAGAGGCCACTACTCTGTGGCATCTGTGGCAAGTATATGCCACAGATGCCACAACTTGCCGTGGCAAGTATATGCCACAACTTGCCGTGGCAAGTAAATGCCACAGATGCCACAACTTGCCGTGGCAAGTATATGCCACAACTTGCCGTGGCAAGTAAATGCCACAGATGCCACAACTTGCCGTGGCAAGCATATGCCACAACTTGCCGTGGCAAGTATATGCCACAACTTGCCGTGGCAAGTATATGCCACAACTTGCCGTGGCATTTGCGCATGCTGAACGGGAGTTGCCACAAGATGCCAGAGTTAAGAGAAGTTTTACGGTAGCTGCCACTCGCCTTCCGTGGCAAATGCTGATATTTAAACTCGTATTTATCGTGTAAAATGTTGCTGTTTAGGCATGACTTTATCGGACTGATCTGTAGAGGACTGATGTGCGATCTCTATTTTTCAAAAAGATAATAAATTATCATTTATATTCAATTTTACTTGGAATAGCCTACGTGGTTTGCTAAAATAAACAAACGTGCTATATCTATGATAGTAGGCTAAACATAGGCCTATATTGTAATAAAAAAAGAAATATTGGCAAGTGAGCGTTGCAACGCAAGCCCTTGGCAATTGTTGCTTCTTGAGGGGAGTTTCCACTGCTTGCTACGATAACCAGGTGTATTGTTACTAGTAAAGACAAATAATTAAAAAATAAATATCTGTATTGACACAGCAACGTGTACAAGGGTGTTATTAGACTTGGCTACAGACTTAGGGCAGCTGTAACTGATTGCAGTTGCCACTGCTAGTGAGATACTAAGATTTATATTTTATAAATGAGGCAAAGGACAGTTATATTTGATTGTACACATGTATAAATGTGTTATTTTAAATCCAGGCATATGTACTTAATTTGTATTATTTTCGTTGTTAATAAACAGATTAATGTCATTGTATCTGTTTTGTTGTTTAATATTTTAATTCTGGTTGAACATTTTTATTTAAATGCTTCAGATTATTCTTATTAGATATTGATATCAGTGATTCTAAACAAACCATGTTAAGACAATCATGAGAGTATATTAAAAATCAAGACACAATGCATGCTTTTTTATCCACCCTTTTATTGCATTTTGAAACTGGCGAACAATTTATATTTTGTTCGAGTTCTTGACAGAACGCTGAGTCATGCTCATCCGTCTCCCCTTGCCAGCTTTTCAGTGCTTGTAGGCTTTGCGCTTGGTTTTCCTTATCCTTATCCTTGTCCTCCTCAAAAACTGTGTTTTGGCACCAAACAGCAGCAGCTGTAGTAAGTAACTAAAGGTAGCGTATTAAATAAATGTAGGAGAGTAGGCTACAATTACACAATTTACCTCTGTATTGTAGTGGGGTAAGACTACGTAACATACCATTTACATACTCAACTAAAGCACAAGTAGGCTATTTCTAAATCACAAGTACAGTAGGCTACTTGAGTATACAAGTTAGCCTATTTCCCACCTCTGGTCAACAATGTTAGATCTTTATGTCAACTTACTAATAATATATCTTGAGTATTATCATAAAAATAGCACGTTTATTTATTTTAACAAACCACATTCTCCAAGTAAATTCTATAGAACATATAATGTTTAATCTTTTTGAAAAATAGAGATCGGACCATCAGTAACAGATCATCAGTCTTGTGTACAGATCAGTCCGATAAAGTCATGCCAAAACAGCAACATTTTACGCGATAAATACGGGTTTAAATATCAGCATTTGCCACGGAAGGCGAGTGGCAGCTACCATAAACCTTCTCTTAACTTGTGACATTTACTTGCCACGGCAAGTTGTGGCATATACTTGCCACGGCAAGTTGTGGCATCGTTGTGGCATATACTTGCCACGGCAAGTTGTGGCATCTGTGGCATATACTTGCCACAGATACCACATCTGTGGCATATACTTGCCACAGATACCACGGAGTAGCGGCCTCTGTGGCAGATGCCGGAAGTACTTGCCACTGCCTGCAGATGCCACGAAATGAGCCAGGCCCTACTGCCTTTTTACTGTGGACTCGATGTCCTGACAGGCTGGTATTTGTGCAACCTGCACAAACACATACTGCACCATGATTACAAATGGTGAAATACAATGTAAAACTACCGAAAAGTACCAGCTCACTAAAACACAACCGCTCAACTCAACGCAACTACTAACTATACCCGCGGTCAGAGCGGAGATGTTTACCCTTTGTGATGTAATATGGCGCGTTTGAGTATGACCTTTAAAAAAGCAGAGCTCAAAATTGCTCCTTTCCCTCTGAATTCCTGCCCTTACGTCTCGTAAAACATATCAAATCCTACATTCACTTTTTTTTTTTTAAATTGTAATTTATAAGCAAGTTTAAGCATAAATGTAGAAAAAAAAAAACCCTGCAAGATGCTCACTAGCGCTACTTCCGTTTTCATCTGAAGGCTAACGTAAACACATACCTACATTATAATTTGAAAGTTACTTTAAACAAGTCAGCAGGTTGTTCAAGAACACTTACCTCTATTTTGAAGACATGTCCAGATTCCTGAGAGTCTTATGATGTTTTCCAAAAAGTTAACTGTTAGGAAAGAGAAGATGAAGAAGCAAAGTAGTCTACATTCTGACGAAAGATGGCAGCCGGAATTGACATATGAACAAATGATTTGGTAGTTAAATGTAGGCCTACCATGACCATTTGTTACATTGTCAACACATTGTCAATGTTTGACTTAAATACAAAAAAAGCGACATTTAATTTATATTAAAATAAAAATGCAATCATAGAAAAAAATCAATCACATTCTAGATATTTGTGCCTACTAATTTAAATAGTTTAATTATTCCATATTGAAAATGTAAACATTATATGAGGCACATACTGAGGCTAAGCAAAACTTTAATGAAAATGCATGAAATGATTCCTTAAAGTAATGTAATCAGATGTACAATGTTCATTTGAGTGCATGCTTATGTGTGGAGGTCACAAGCCATTGCAAGGTTGTTTTCGTGCAATTTAAAAGCAGTTTTTCAGTATTAACACTAGAACCGCCAGAGGTCGCTGTATACCTAAAACCGCCAACGGGTAAAATGTACCCGCTATTGATTTGCAAGGTACAATGTTATTTTATTTATCATACAGAACAGTGAGTTTTGATCGCACAGGGATGAAACTTATACCAATAGAATCTGTTGACTCTCAGCTTTTCATATGACATAGTTTGTGCAGATAGCATGAAGTATAAAATATCGCTACAAGTGCTGATTTAAACGCTTGGTGTTAGACTTGTGTTTTGTTTAGGTACAAATCTCTCAATCTCTCTCTATCTATCTATAACTATCTATCGATCCATCCATGTTCTGTTCTCTGGAAATATAATTGTCTACATAAACAGACGACGCGGACTACTTCTCTCATTCCGAGTGTCCATCTTTATTCAACTGGCACGTAAGCTGCACACATGCATTACGTCCTCAACGTGAGCTCAGTCATCCAAGATCTTGTATTCTCCAAGATGTTACACTATCTATAACTATCTCTCTCTTTCTCTATCTATCTCTCTCTATCAGGAACCGCAGTAGACAAAAGGCGTTGCTATAGCAACACGTCATGTTTACGCTGCATTTTCTATGAGGTAAATATTACCCGCTGGCGGATATGGGTATAAATGGCAATTTATTTGGCGATTTTTTCAATCTGACTTTCTATTGACAATTTTTAACAACAGAGGGGGCTGTATAACACACTTTCAGGAAAAGTCACAGACTGGGAGACTTTAATATGTTATGGAAAAAAAGTTACATACAATAAAAAAACAGCTACGGGTAAAATTTACCCGTTGGCGGTTCTAGTGTTAAACATGTTTCACAACAAGGTAAGGACCAGGAACCAAAATAGTGTGTAGAGGACCAAGATCAGGTTGGCCCAAAAAGATATGTTAATATAGATTTTCCTCACTTTAAGATAAGCAGCATCTCTGACACGTCAAGTTTTAACAACTGTAAAATCTGAATATGAGGATGCACTTGGTTAATATAACTAATGATTAATGAGGAAAAGCCATAGATCAGCACCCCTGTCTTTAAATACGTGTATAGAGGCCCTGGTCATGAACTTCAAACTGTTTCTGTATACCATCAAGCTTAAGGCAGTGAGGTCAGATGTCATGTTCTGCTCAACAGGTTCAGAGGGTCACCTGGTAGTATTTGTGCCTCTGGACATATGAGGCTGTCACACGAAGAAAGCTCATCTGTGCACAGACATGTGCTACACACTGACTCCTGTAATGCAGACCTCCAACAATAGCAGCTGAAACATATAATACATTGCTTCTCAAAGACAAAATAAAACTATAAGATGCTGCCACTTCACTTTTCCATCCTAGCAGCAGAGTGCATACTGTATTGCATTGGGAGGGGTTGAGCCAAAAGTTTTTGTTTACAGTGCTTCTTGATTGCGTGAATTTCCACTCTTCAGCAAGGTGTGTGGTGGAATCCCTTTGTTTCCTCTGCTTCATTTTTGTGGTTTCCAGCAGCCCGTCATACTTTCACATCAGCCCAGTTCAGATACTGAGAAAACCCCCGACCAAGCTGTAAACCCCCCCAGGCCAGTAGAGGCCCCATACGGACCTGCCTGGGCATGCACCTGCCAAGCCCTGCCGCTCGCTGCTGCTCTGCTGCTTGTCTCGTCCCCTGCAGCAGATTCCCCCGGCATTCTGCCTCTGTGGAGGTCTCTGCGTCTGCTGCTCCCTCACTCGGTTGAGACACGTTGCTCATGGCTTCCGAGAAGTGAGGCAGAGCAGGCAGGATCAGCATGTGGTCTGCATGCATGCATCTTATGTGTGTGTCCGTTTGCACGATACGCCTCATAACCCCTAAGGGTTAAGACTCTCATTAGCACCTAGCCAAAAAATATATCCCTTTCATCTCATCTATCCATACAGTATGGATCAAGTGAGGCACATCATTTGCAAACAAAGACAAATAGCCTGACAGACCGTAGTCTAAACATGCTATGTCCACCACAAAGTCCCATGCAGTTATATAATTGATTCCATCAGAAATCCCAAGCTCATTTGCTAAGCCTGCATGTCAGAGTGGTGGGCAAGAGGTTTAGCTGTCCTGTATTAAACTCGAAATAGCAGAGGTTGGCACAGAGGTCTCAATAAAGAGAGTTTGAGTTTTTGTTACTGATGTTGTCGGGGAGCATGTCACCCCAGGGTTCAAATTCAAGCTCCGTGCATGGCAGCACTCACTCTGGTCCACCCTTTGACTTAGAGATTAATGGGCAGTAACCGAGCTAGCAGACAGTGTAATTAAGGCCCTTAGTCACTCAGTCACCAGACAGAGTGAAGTCAGCAACACTTGAACTCAGTGATGTTGGAGGGATTGGGACTGGCAGATGAGCTAATGTGGCTAACTTCGCTTGGGTAAACTTGAGACAAGAACATGAATGAGAATGATGAGTACTCTTACATTTCAGCATGGGAACATGAAATTGGGCAAAACAGCATTTTTAGGTTTGAATTATTAAGTTGGATATAAAAGAGAAGACACTTATTTGTTTCCTGTGCATAGCAGTGTTTGAAAGTTAAATAGTTTGACGTAATTTCACTTTTTGAGGAACTGCGATAGGACAGGATTTCATATTTAGAATTGTTTGTTGTCAGTGTCAATCAGGAAGCTGCTGCTAAATACACATGTGGCTAATAGCTGATTATGTAATTTTAATATATTATATTGCACCAGCTGTAAAAGCAAAACAACTTGATACCTGGGAGCCTTTTGCAACAATGCACTCCTGAGATCAAAAACATTGTTTGCGAGGTTTTGTGGGGGCAGGGTTTTGGTGGTAGCCATATGTAGAAAGCAAAAGCGCACATGAGCTGTGAACCTATCTAAGGGGGCTTTTTTCCCCAGTGACTTCAATGGTTTGACTTTTGTGTTTGGGTTGGGCACTGCGCTGCACTCATCTGTCACAGTCAGTGGCTGCTGTGATTGGGTTGCGCCCTGCGGGGGTCCTGAGGTCATCCTGAGTGGCGGTCTGATCTGATCAGCGTCAATTGTTCCCCCATGATCCTCTCATGGCCTCCAGCGTCACGTTGTTCGCCCAGACTCAGCCAAGTGCTGGAGAGACTGCTCGACACTGGTGAAGGTCTTTTCTTATAAATGTTGGCAACAGCTCTTCAAATCCCTAACCCTGTAAACACCAAAATCACAAACATTTATTGTCAAGCCAAAGGAGATTTTTCTTGCATTCATTACCCCAGAAATGAAAATTTATATATCAATTTGTGTTACCCTTACATTCTTGAAGAAAACCTTTTATGGCAAGCCTTCAAGGTAGACAAGGAATCACAAAACGGAAAAAAGTGTTGAGGATTTGTAGTAAGTAGGGGCTGCGTTTAACAACAGGAAAAACACAACGGCATAACTAGTCTCACGCTTTCACAGGCGCAATTCTCATTCATGCGAGTCTGGTAGATTACAGTGATTTAAAATTCATGTGTTTTGGAAGTAGTGAGAATATGACGATGAATTAGACTTTGATTATACTGCACTACTTGCGCGAGGGTTTGTGAATGAATGTTTCTGCTGTTGTGACAATGGTTGTCACCATTTTCATGCATTTCTCAAGACTTACCCTTTGAAATTATTTGATCAAGAGGCATGCAAAATAAGTTTTCTTCTCAAATTCAAGAAAACAGGGGTGGAGTAATTGATAGGCAAATCAAAATCTTTAAAAAGGCAGACCTGTATATGGTTCTTCAGGTGATAAACTGTATGCCTGGATATACATCAACAAGACATTTGTGTCTGACATCCAACAGTAGATGCATGACTCTCTGGAAGACACGGCACAGTTTTGTTTTAGCTTGTAATAACAAAAAGCATGTTAAAACATGGGCATGGCAAACATATTTTCAGTCTCTCTGTCTATTATTCCAAGAGAAATAGAAAGCAATTAAAATTAATTACCAGAGTGAAACTATAATTGTTTCTGGCATCACAAGCTGATCTTGGCCGCCTTGTTGTGGTGCTGAGGCACATCTGCACGAGCCTACTGGTGAGGCACACATGTTCAGATATGCTGTTTTTGTCCAACAGCAAGCCAAGCTGTAATCGCTGTCATTGTTATCAAATCAGATACCAAGGAAAGCCACAAATTAAAATGGAACTGTAGAGGCAGGTGTTTTCATATATTTGATATGTATCAGGGAGTTTTCCCCAACCTTAGCAGACAGGTTCTTGTGTGTTATCTGTTAGATCAGCAGATCTGTGTATGCTAACAAGTGGGAACACTTTGAAAAGTCAGTGCTAATAGCTTGTATCCCTGCCCTGAAGTGGGCCTATTAGCCCCCCTCTCCTGCTGGAGAGAAAAAGACAAAATAAACAAGAGCTCTTAGTATGAACTACATTAAACAGATAAGTAATATAAATCACAGTACTGTCACAGAGCTAGGCTTACAGTTAAACCTCAGATTAATGAAAAAAGACGAAGAGCCTCCAATGGCAGGTAACAATCCTTTCTATTGTGGGGCTGAACTCAAGTAAGGCACAGACTTGAACTGTGACGCACACAGTCTTACTTGCTACATCCTACGAAATAGGTTCGTAAGACAAACAAAGCCAAAATGATCAAATTGTAAATGTTGTCTCAACACAAGCAGCAATACAATAATTTGCCCTAAAACAAATAACATTAAGGTGATTAATTGATTCAGCACTATGCTGTTGAAATAAATAGAGAATTATGAAATCTGTGCCGTCCTCTCTCTTCAACCTAAACAAAATCCTCAAAAATTGGCAAAATGTTGATATAAATCAAGAACTATCTGAACAAAGAATCCCTTGGCATACAGAAAGTTTGTCTTACCTTATTTTTGATTACTAATTTGACAGACATCCCAATGTCTGCTTTCACCTCCTGATAGTTGTTTATTCAAATTATTTCAGCCAATAAAAAAAAAGTATTGTGGTACAATATGTACTCTAAACATTTTAAAAGTTACCATTGTATGTCATCTGAATTGAGCCGGTTTTATGTTTGGCAGTGATTGCTGTGACACAACTCCCTTGACCATGATGCAGTTCTTTCTATATCTTGTCCGCTATTGTGCTTAAAGGCTCGATATGTAATTTTCAACCACTAAGGGTAGTCTCAATCTTTTGATTGACAGAAGTCAAAGTTTGGTGGCATTACAAAGTAGCATGGGAGTTTGTCATTGCAGTCAACTTATCTCGGTTTGTTTCAGAAGTTTCCAACATTCAGGATATAACAAAAGCCAAATTATGTGCAGAAGTCTCCTCCTAATCCAAAACAAAAAGGACATGGTGTTGAATACCTGTAAAATGTTAAAGTCAAAATTAGTGTTCACCCAGTAAACACAGGATGCATATGACTCAAGCTAAATGCTAACATTTACCAGACATCCAATGACATATATGTCATGGATGTCCAAAGTTGTCCAATGTCAACAGTATTACAGGCTACCAAATGATTTCCAATACATTCTAAAATAGCTGGAAAAAACGTTGGATAATGCAAGTACACTACTCAAAATACATAAACAAAATATAACCGGCCAAGTTGTTTTCAGAAATATAAATGGGGAAATTTTGCATATCATATCTTTAACCAGAATGCAGAGATGTGTTTATCTCCCGCAGTTCTCTGTTAATCCTCTCTGTATTTCGCAGGTCCCTGGCCCTTGGGCAGCAGTACTCGTCTCTGGGCTCCCAACCCATCCTGTGTGGCTCCATCCCCGGCCTGGTGCCCAAGCAGCTGCGTTTCTGTCGCAACTACATAGAGATCATGCCCAGCGTCGCAGAAGGCGTCAAGCTGGGGATCCAGGAGTGCCAGCACCAGTTTAGGGGCCGGCGATGGAACTGTACCACCATCAAGGACAACCTGGCCATCTTCGGCCCTGTGCTAGATAAAGGTACATTATCTAGAGAGACTTAGAAAAAAGGCATGCATTTTGTAACAATGTAAATATGTACAGTTGCAAGAAAAAGTATGTGAACCCTTTGGAATTACCTGGATTTCTGCATAAGTTGGTCATAAAATGGAGGAAGCCACTGCTGTCCAGAAAAAACATTGCTGCACGTTTGAAGTTTGCAAAAGAGCACCTGGATGTTCCACAGCACTACTGGCAAAATATTCTGTGGACAGATGAAACCAAAGTTGAGTTGTTTGGAAGGAACACACAACGCTATGTGTGGAGAAAAAAAGACACAGCACACCAACATCAAAACCTCATCCCAACTGTGAAGTATGGTGGAGGGAGCATCATGGTTTGGGGCTGCTTTGCTGCCTCAGGGCCTGGACAGATTGCCATCATCGACGGAAAAATGAATTCTCAAGTTTATCAAGACATTTTGCTGGAGAACTTAAGGCCATCTGTCCACCAATTGAAGCTCAACAGAAGATGGGTGATGCAACAGGACAACGACCCAAAGCACAGAAGTAAATCAACAACAGAATGTTTTCAACAGAAGAAAATAGGCCTTCTGGAGTGGCCCAGTCAGAGTCCTGACCTCGACCCAATTGAGATGCTGTGGCATGACTTCAAGAGAGTGATTCACACCAGACATCCCAAGAATATTGCTGAACTGAAACAGTTTTGTAAAGAGGAATGGTCCAAAATTCCTCCTGACCGTTGTGCAGGTCTGATATGCAACTATAGGAAACGTTTGGTTGAGGTTATTGCTGCCAAAGGAGGGTCAACCAGTTATTAAATCCAAGGGTTCAAATACTTTTTCCACCCTGCACTGTGAATGTTTACATGGTGTGTTCAATAAAAACATATAATTGTTTGTGTGGTTTTAGCTTAAGCAGACTGTGTTTGTCTATTGTTGTGACTTAGATGAAGATCAGAACACATTTTATGACCAATGTATGCAGAAATCCAGGTAGTTCCAAAGGGTTCACATACTTTTTCTTGCAACTGTATAAGGAGCTGAAAAGAAATATTGATTTAAATGATCTGTGCCAAACATCTCGCTACTGTTAAAACTATGAAAGAGGCTATTGCAAGCTAATAAACCCTTAGGCTTCTGATTGGTGGGCTTTACTGACAAACTATGGCAATTACAATAATATACACCTTTCCCGGCTGCAGTGAGAAATGAGCGCAGGTACAAGCACTTACACATTATTCAACTTCCATCCATCTTTACCTTCAGTATCACATTTGTCTTCAGACCTATATTTCGGATTTCCCAACCGTGTTTACACTCTCAGGCATGAAAGAGGGTCAGCTCGGTAACTCCATCAACAAAGCCTGACAAGTAGGGCTGATATACTGGAGACAACCATCAGGCGCTTCACACGCAGAATACTAATTGTAAGATGTATCCACACTAACTGTGTTCTTTAAACAATCCTGCTAAACCTAGGACAATAGGCACAGGTGTCCTGCTTAAGGCCCTGCAGCCCCTAATTATAAAGGTAGGAGTTTGTGTGTCGTGATTGGAAATGAATTACCCTGTGTGTCAGAGGGGAAGGAATCTGGGCAGAAATGGGCAGTGTGAGCAGTCCAAGCTCCTCAGTCAAATAAAAGGGAGAGGGGAGACCAAATGAGATTACAGGCAATAGAAAAGGGCCGGGGGGCTCCGCAAAACCCCTACTGTGCATGAAGACCAGTGCGCGCCTCACACAGTCCAGCTCCCACGGACACCCCTTTCACACGCCCTTTTGACTCTGTCATGAAAACAGGCTGAAAGGGGATCTCTCCCAACCTAGCCCGGCTGAACACTTCAGGGATAGGGAAGTGAAGAAAGAAAGAAAGGAAGGAAGGAGGAAAGGTAGCGTCTCACTTTGGGAAATGATAAATGGAAGAGAAGCAAGAGCTACCAACCACCAGCCCCAGCCACCTCGGGCTGCGTGTTGGCCATGGTGGTGCAGTTGGTGGATGCCATGGGGGAAATGGGGGGTTGAGCTCCTGTGGTGGGTGGTGGTGGTGTATGGGATTTCAGCTCAGGGTGTTGGCGGAGGGGTGGCTGGAGAGAGAGGGGGGTTAGGGAGTTTAGGGAATGCCAGCTCCGGGCAGAGCGAGGCTGTGGGGGCGCGAGTCGCTGGGCCCTTTGTGTGGGTAATACAGTGTGACACAAGGGAAACAAAGGCGGATTGATGGACCCAGCAGGTAGCAGAAGCAGCGCTAGCCATGGCTAACAGCCAGAGCTCCAGGGGCCCAGGGCTCACAGGCCCCTGTTGTGGATGGCCTAGAGCGGCTTGCCAGGGCGAGCAGGGATGCCCAACCAGAGGACAGAGTGGCATCCAGTCATGCAAGGATCATAGGGATATTGATCCAAACAGTATCCAAAACCAACTTAACAACAATTTTTTGCTACTTATCATTAATTGCCTCAAAATTGAAGCTTAAGTCCCAAAAACGTACATGTCTTGTACCTTTTTTCATGTATAACATTGTATTAAGTATTTACGACTGGTATCTTTGTTTTGACCAGCCAACAAACTACAGATGCCAATAAGCCAAAAGCTATGATTTGTTATACCACATGGTGACATTCATGCATGATTAAGGTGTGAATTTTTGGATGAATGATGAGATAAAGATGCAAGAGTAAAGTCACTGTTTCATTGTTAGATTTAATAAGGGAATTCTAAAAAAGCACATTATTAACATGTTGGTTGAGTATGTATTTGAATAAAGCTGATTTACAGAATTTCGTAAAGACCCTAAAAGATGATAATCTTACCATCTGTAATCTCAATTATTAGCATCAGAAATACGGATATATTGAAAAAATAAACATAACAGCACAGATATTGTCCCTTGGGGAATCATAACAAGCTAACATGTTTTTGTTTTTGAAACTCTGCTTGCAGATATCTTCAGGGTGGGAAAATATGACTTGCCTCCAGCCAAACATTAGTAAACTGTCTGTGGCTTGTAAAGTAGTCTGAACGGTTCTCGAAATCCTCATTGGCAGTGAAGCTGGTCAGGAATGTTTGGCTTTAGAAGCCACTGTGGTCTACAAACGACTGGTTTAATTTTCTGGTCGTGTCCGTACAAATTTCAAAAAACTCAATTGTGTGTATCACAAACTCAGGCCACTCAATGCTCTTGAGAAGTAAAACCACTGCTTAAGGACACCTTCCCTTACCTGTGTGTGTGTGTGTGTGTGTGTGTGTGTGTGTGTGTGTGTGTGTGTGTGTGTGTGTGTGTGTGTGTGTTGCACAGCTAGTGGAGTGTAATGGGTGAGCCACGGTAAGTGTGCTATGATTGTGAAACAATGGTGTCTGGTTACATAATAAGCTGTTGCCTTCAAAGGAGGCGTAACTCCATCCTTCAGTGTGTAAAAAAGAAACAGGCCGACACACTGCTAGGTTTCACCAGAAGGCCTTGGGCCCTGAACAGGGACGTGTAGGAGGAGGAGGGGGTGGGGGGGTGACAACATTCCTGAAACACTATCCAGATGCAAAACAGCACACCTCAGGGATGACAGGAGGTCACTGAGATCCCACTGAGCGTTAGGCCCTCCTGACACAACCACAATGGGCTGATGTCACTGCAGGGACTCTGTTTTTTTTTTGCTCATTCATATCCTTCCTCAGCGCTGATGGTGATTATATGGTAAACACTCTGAACCATGTTTACATATTGTAAAAAAAAAAAGAGGGTTCTCATTTTTTTCTCCATATAAGGCTTCTTGTTTTTCACAGTCGTACATAAATGTGCCTTCTCAAAAGATGAAATGCTGTGTTAAAAGGTTGTCGCCTGGGGGTATCCCTTTCAATACTTCTGTCTGGATGTTGGCAGCAGTAAAGATTGCCGGGTCCGTGTTAAACACAAGATTGACACACTCTCTATATCTGTCTCCTCTCTGTCTGTCTTCACCCGTCTCTCTCAGCAACCAGAGAGTCAGCGTTTGTCCACGCCATAGCTTCAGCAGGTGTGGCGTTCGCGGTGACACGCTCCTGCGCCGAGGGCACCTCCACCATGTGCGGCTGTGACTCCCACCACAAGGGACCCCCCGGGGAGGGCTGGAAGTGGGGCGGCTGCAGTGAGGATGCAGAGTTTGGGGTGCTGGTGTCCAGGGAGTTTGCAGACGCAAGAGAGAATCGCCCAGACGCTCGCTCGGCGATGAACCGCCACAACAACGAGGCAGGACGCTCGGTAAATACATGTAGACACATATGAGGAATGTGCCAATGTCTGTTAGGTTTCTGTATTCCATATTAACATATTGTCAAAAGTATGTACCCATCTGAACATCACACTCCTATTTGGTAGTTCCAAATTCATAGGCAAACATCTTCCGCTATATCAGCCTTCAATTGTCTGGGAAAGCTTACCACAAGATTTCGGGAAGGTATTATTGAATGGATTTAACCACAAGATATACTACACTGACGACAGCTGATCAGGTCTGGCTCACTGTGAGAATTCCAGGTCATCTTGAAGGTGTTGGAAAGGGTTGAGGTCAGGGCTCAGGTCAGACTAGTCAAGTTCGTTCACACCAAACTGGGAAAACCATTTCCTTATGGAGCTGGGAGTTGTCATGTTGAAACAGGCAAGGGACAAACACAAACTTTTGGAAGCTCTATGCTGCAGCATTAACATTTCCAGCCCATTCTTCAGTCTGATACCAATTCACAAAGCAGCATTTTGCATATGTATGAATTGCATCAAGCATTCAACTAACTCTAATGTAAACATCTGTTTTCTTTGTAATAAGTTTGGATTGAGAACTGATCAAAATGTCCTTTCACTTAAACTAATAAGCCAAGCTTAATCAGAGGTGGTCAGTCCACATACTTACTTTTGTCCAGACACAAAAGCAATTACCACAAGGATTAAGTGATTGGAAAGCACTGGTTCAATAACTGTACAACTGACTCAATAGAGAAGGTTGCATTGTTGAGCACATTTTTTGATAGTACTTTAAGTCACTGTAATACATCACATTAACTGGAAGGTCACTGGGAGAGCGTAGACCTACGCCAAAGCCTTATGCCCCAGTGACATTTTTTTTCTTCCGTATCCACACTGTAATTCTGATCTTCTCCAAATGTTATGGGGTTCTTCCTTTGTCCATGGTTATCCTTTCCAGTTTTTCCTTGATCCTTCTGAAAGACATCCAAACCGAACCGAAAACATAACCTTGTTTGCAAACCTCAGCACACTTTGTACAACTGATTTTAGCAAAAGTGGAAAACAGACACGGAGATGCAGTCAACAATGGACAAAGGTCTGACTGTGCTGCTAAAGGAGAGAATTTACCCCGACAACATTACAGTGTGGGATTACTAATTGTTCGTGTGACTGACAGGGATTTGGTATTTGACTTGCATATTTCTGAATTTCCACCTAAAAATGAGCACTTGACTTTGAATGACTGGTTAATTACTCATCTAAGCAGCACCCTCCCTCCTCACCTTTCCTGCCTTGCATCCCAATGAGAAAATTCCCTGACAGTCAAATAACCCGAGTGAGTTGAGGGGAAAAGAGAGGAAATCAGCCCAGACTTAAAACATCACTGGCTGCTGTCACCGCTAAGAAAAAAAAATAGGCTCCCCGGCTGCTCGCTGAGGGGCAAATGGAGGGACCACACGGCAACAAGAGGGCCCTTTGATGTGAGCAAACAGGAGCAGGGAGACCACAGGAGCTAGCTGAACAGCAGCAATGTCAGGAGTCTCCTCTCCACCTGGCCCTCTCACGCTCCATTATTTAGCCTCAAGGGCCTTTGGGACTTGATGTTGGCATGACAAGCTCACAGGATGATGTCACTACAAGCCCCCCCCCCCCTTCCTCAGCCCCACTCTCCCTTACTTTAGCCAGAGGTGCCACAGCCACCTGCCTTCCGCCCCAGCTGGGGGAATTCGGCAGCTAAATATAGCTGTTGAATTAAAGCACAAAAAGAAAAAAAATCAAAACACAAAGGTAAAATAAGCCCTGCAGCGAAACACTCATGATGTGAGCCAGTGACTTCAGAGAGAATTAGCGGCAGCAGAAGAGCCTCTGTACTTCACAGCTGCATGACACTTAAATAAATTGCAGCCATTGACATTGTTTTTCTTGGCCTGCTCTTCAGTGGTCTGCATTACCTAATTACCTGCACATTTCTGACCATAAAAATTCCAACAGATCTTGCTTGATGTTGACCGACTTACCTGCCCCACAAGCATTGAGTCACCTATCAAATTAAGACCACTACATTTTTGGTTAATTACACTTTAAAGGAATACTCCACCATAAACAAATCTAGCTTTTCAGTATCAAATTCTCACTGCCTGTAGGCCTTGGTCCCAGAGGATAGTGGGCGTAGTCAGCTTGAATTCACAGCAGCTTAAGGGGATTCCAGTGGTAACAGACGCAGCAAACAAATGTCAAAACCTCCATAGACACTTCTCACCACCTCACTCCAGAAG
Organism: Notothenia rossii; assembly: GCF_949606895.1. Classification (NCBI taxonomy): domain Eukaryota; kingdom Metazoa; phylum Chordata; class Actinopteri; order Perciformes; family Nototheniidae; genus Notothenia; species Notothenia rossii. The sequence goes on from NC_136910.1 coordinate 18,842,454, forward strand.
CTCTGCCAAGAGAGGTGTATTCAGGGATTTCTTGGCTAAGGCAGAAGTGGTTTATGCATTTAAGAAGTTATATTCTATATATTTGTGTCATGACTCTGGATTCCCTTGTAACTATACAGTAAATCCAAGCTGATGGAGCAAGCTTCAGATCCACCTTTAAAGCCTGCAGGCATTAACTCTTTAGATATATTTTTTGTTGAGAAGTGCTTAAAGGGATCATGAGGAAATGCGTTATGAAGGCTTACAAGTTGGATGCTTGCCAGGATGATATCAATGCCATATTGGCCTTATCACTATGATCCCACTTTTTTGGGGTTTGGCTGTTCACATTATTCGTTAAACGGTGGCCAATTGAAGGTTCCAGTGTGAACTTGATAGTCCTGAACTGACCCATGTGCGGAAAAGATGTAAAATGCTGTCGTACAGGAGTACACATGAAGGCCAATGAAGTCAATGTATACATCATTTTCCTACACATTTATTCACAGGTGTCTTTAACCTGGAAGTTGCTCTTTAAGCATTCACTTTTTAAGTTGGTGTGCACCGGGATGATAATACTAAAACGTACAGTTTAACCATTATTATACTTAAAAGCTTAATCACATCACAGTCCGTCAACTGTTTACTTTCTTTCACAGGCGTCTTCCATGCTTGTATTCTCCTGCTAGCTAACAAAGGTAGCATAAAGGTCATCTTGGTGAATTTGTAGGCCTAATTTGTTTAAACCAGGAGAGCAGATATAAGCTTTAAATATTCCTACAAGGTGAAAATAAAAGTGTCTTGTGTGTTTCTCAGACCATCCTGGACCACATGCACCTGCGCTGTAAGTGTCACGGCCTGTCGGGGAGCTGCGAGGTGAAGACCTGCTGGTGGGCGCAGCCAGACTTCCGCATGCTGGGCGACTACCTGAAGGACAAGTACGACAGCGCCTCGGAGATGGTGGTGGAGAAGCACCGCGAGTCCAGAGGCTGGGTAGAGACGCTGCGGGTCAAGTACAACTTCTTCAAGCACCCCACCGAGCGCGACCTGGTCTACTACGAGGGCTCACCAAACTTCTGCGAGCCCAACCAGGAGACCGGCTCCTTTGGGACGCGCGACCGGGCCTGCAACGTGTCGTCGCACGGCATCGAGGGCTGTGACCTGCTGTGCTGCGGCCGCGGACACAACACCCGGACTGAGAAACGCAAAGAGAAGTGCCACTGCATCTTCCACTGGTGCTGCTACGTCAGCTGTCAGGAGTGCGTGCGCGTCTACGACGTTCACACGTGCAAGTGAGAGGCCGGTGCTTTCAGAAAAAACTGGACTACGAGTGCTGCCCATCCACACTTCAACTCTTTCACTTCCTGCACGACTTTCCCCGCATCCCCAAACACAGACTCTGCATCTCAAGCAAACACATATTCATCAGCACACACACTCAGGCCCTAATGGGTTATGGCACATCAGCTATGGATACTTCCATACCTTTATTTTTTGTAAAAACCCTTCCTTGAATCCAAACCACTACATTACCATAAATTCTGAGGGAGAAAGCGTCCTGTGTTGACCCGGCTGATCTCTAATCTGAGGTCAAGGAGTTGTGTCACTTCTTCCTTTCCCTGCAGCATCGGCCCCCACCTTCCCCCTCGTCTTTATTTATTTCCCCCCTCCATGCCTACATAATGTCCGTGGCATGTACAGTAACACTTATTACCTGGGAGAATAATGCAGTAAAAAACTATCTTTGCTTTTGAAACAAAGCAATTTCTAACTAACACCTCACTTCCCCGGCCATCCTGGCTGGTTTACCTTTTAGTTTTTTAGACTAAACCGACCTCCACACCGTCACTCCGCGGTAAGTGAAACTGAAAAGCCCCAGGAAAGCATCACTTTGTAACTACTGAACTGAACAGGTGCTGGAAGTGCCCCCGTCCTGTCTTTTGTAAACTACTGAGCTGATGAAATCCTCAGTGTTGCTTCTCTCCCCGCTGACTGACTCGACTGCACCAGTCAACCTGGAAGATATATGCTACAGTCGGATTTTATAGCCCTGCATTTCTGAAATATTACCATTGGGCTGGGACTGGAGGTATGCAGCATGTGTGTGAACAAGCATGCTCATTCCACCAACTAACAACCCTACACATTTATATGTATGCACTATTCAGCTACTCCAGGTGGGAAAAATGTGAGCATTGTTTATGCGAGCAAATTCTCAGTCGTTACAAGTTGTTGTGAATTATGACTTTCTTCCTCCATACTGTAAATTGCTCATAATTTCCACACATGTGATGCAACGCAGTCATACATCATTATTATATGGAATGAAAACTACCAGGGTTCAAATGATATGTCCAAGTAGACAGATCATTTGTTTCATTTATAAATGTATGCATCAAGTGTGGGTCAAGTTTCAGCATGCTTTTTATTATTAATTCTGGTCTTCTGAGCAAAGTGTTATTGGGAGATCTTATTAATTCAACTCTTCTTGCATTCACCAAGTCCATCTTAGAGACTTTTGTACGACTCAAATCTTTCACTGTAAAAATGGAGAAGGGGGACATGTGACGACATTTGGAGCCTAAAGTGGGTTCTGATTGGCTTTTACACCCGGCCTTTCTTCTCTGAGTATTCTTTACTATTGTCAGAAGACCCCAAAAACACACCTGCCTCAAAGATTTGGAAATGGAGATATTGTACGGAAATACTATTATTTAATCTAACACTGCTTATTGAGAGGCATCAGCCTAGTTGAGTTATTATTTTATCTTTTTGAGGTGACCAGGTGTGATTTTTTGGTCGACAGTTCACCTTAAAATCAGAAATACATATTTTACACTCGTACCAGTGGTACTTTTAATCAACATAGATTATTTTGGTTCGGTAGTAAGTGTTGGAGATATTGGCCACAGAGATGTTTATCTTCTTTAAAATATAATTCAACTAGATGGCACTCGTACAGTGCTCAAAGCTCCAGAGGGACTATTTCTACTGAACTACTACTGGTTGTACACGTCATTTTGTGTGGTTATGTGGTTCTTTAGAAAAATCACTGCTGAGTTTTTTTAGATGCCACCTAGTTGTAGAGAAGGTGGTCAATACTTCCATTTCAGTACTAACACCAAAACAATGTAGAGGGAGAAATTGTATTTTTAGTTTTGGGGTGAACATTCTCTAAAGCAAAAGAGCATTGGGAAACTTCATGAGAAGATGATTTATGTCTGCAAGATGTGGATGTGTGTGTGAATGACAGCTGCCTGTGACAGTGGTGAATGGAAAAAAGACGGATGGTTGGACGGATGGATGGCAGGATTCACACTGTGAGAAGTTTCCACACAACATGTTCTGACAGTCCCACCTGCTTCCTATTAATTATATTCAACAAACATACCCAGTAGTGTGTAGGCTGTACTCTTTGCGACATAGCTTAGCATTTGTGTCATGTTCTACACAGCCCTGCCTACCTGGGCCATACCTTCCTATGTTCAGTACCCCCCCCCCCCCCACCCTTCCCCCGCTATATCCAAAGTTTTGTACAAATGTTTTAAAGTGAATAATTCCCTTTTTATTTTATAATCGTAAATGTTATGTTTTTATAAATATTATTTATTATACAATGTATATATCTGTATGACTGAACTAAGATTATATATTTGAACAACAAATCTGTGTCATGTTATTTTTCATTGTGTTATAACTTCCTTTTAAACAGCCAGCTTGGGCAGCAAGTCATCAACAACTGTTTCAGTAGCATAAGTATATAAACTAATCTTACCTTGTCTGTTTCAAGACTTTTTTTATTCATTACCAAATATCAAGTTAGGCATAATACAAGATGAATAAATCCAACTTTTTGTTCACTTCTGCCTCCATCAGGAGGGACCATTTTGTTGTGAAATGTTTGTTTGGGAGGGGAAAGGGAGACACCATTGGACTCCTTTGTTTACTTTAGTAACATTGTGACATCACTATGTAACACTAGTGCATCTATTGGCTAGCGCACCAACACATTGTACATATAGGCTAAGGAGTGGGACATCTCTTAGCTGTTGACTAATCACAACAGAGCTGACCAGATAACCAATCAGAGCAGACTGCGCTCTGGTTTCAGACAGAGGGTGAAAAGAGGTGCTGCAGCACAGGCAGTATGAGAAAAATAAAGAGCTTTTTGAACATTAAAGCATGGAGACATGTCCCAGTAGAGGCACACAATATGAACCTGAAAAAGAGCATATTATGGGCCCTAATATGGGAAAATCAACCAAACAAATGTTTTAATTAACTTTTGATACAAAAATTACTGTGGCCAGGTGTTTAAGGAAATAAATAAGCCTTAAAAAAAAAAAACGTTTATTGAAGTTACACATTGGTCTTTTTGTGGGATTTGTTAAATAGTCCTTTGCCTAGAAAACCTACATCCACTGCAGCGCACAGACCTGCTGCAGTAGCTACTGTGTAAACGGTTAACTGTGTTTACTTGTTGCGCTGAGCAGTAATTACACAACATTGACGCTGTGGAGGTTAACCGCGAATGTCTGAGAAGGTTCAACTCGTTACGAGATGTCACATTTCTCATAATTAAATGATAATTATGACAGATCATGATTATAAAGACCTCTTTATGATTTCATCATGATAATTAAAACAACTGGTGGTACATCGTTGTCTTTCTTCTTGTGTGGCCCAAGGGTTTACATAATGACTGGTAAATTGAGGAAAGTTTTAGAGAAGGCATAATGATTATTTTAATTATCATTTAATCTACAGATCATTTTCTAAATTAATCTATCAATCATTTGGTTTAAAAATTGCCAGAACATAGTGAAAATAACCATCCAAGTTTCTCGTAGACCAAGATAATGTGTTTACATTTCTTGTTTTGTCAAACCTTTTATATAATATTAAAGATATTATCTTTACAATTATATAAAAACAGAGTAAAACAAGACCTTTCCGTTTTGGAAAGGGTCTGAAAACATGATTTTATGCTCATTTTCAGGTTCATATTTGTATGTAGTGTCTCTACTGGGACATGTCTCCATGCTTTAATGTTCAAAAATCTCTTTATTTTTCTCATACTGTACTGCCTGTGCTGCAGCACCTCTTTTCACCCTCTGTCTGAAACCAGAGCCCAGTCTGCTCTGATTGGTTAGCTGGCCAGCTCTGTTGTGATTGGTCAACCACTTAAAGATGCCCCACCCCTTAGAGTACCATGTTCAGTGTGTTGGAGCGTTAGCCAATAGAAGCGTGAGTGTTACGTTGTGATGTCACAATGTCACAGAAGTAAACACAGGAGTCCAATGGAGACGTTTCAGAAGGGGGTGGGGGGGGGGGGGGGGGGGGAGTGTGTAGGAGAGAAACTCCGTCTGGTGTGAAATTTGGAATGTTATCCTTTGCAGACCATTTACATGCACACAAGCCTTTATAACACACTACAGAACAGGGGAAACCCCCAAAAGCGTAGTAGGGCTCCTTTAAAAAACGTATTTTTCTGTCAATAAATTACGGATTGTAGCTCTTCTTTTTAGCCCCCTGTTGTAAAGTAACTTAATTTTTAACATTTGGTGCACATTCATTCCCTCATTAACGCCAAATAATACAGTATCTCGTTAGTAATATAATTAATTTATTCATAAAATATAAAGGTCACACACAAGCAGATACATAACATGATAAGAATAAAGTGAGATCTTTAAGTCATGGATATCCTGGAATGATCGATCTGTGCATACACATAAGGCCAATATCAACAAACTGTTATGAGTAGTGTTTGTGCATGCACTTGCCATAGAGACATATCTTCTGCCTGGACTCTTTTACTTATCAAATCCTGATGGAGTGTGAGGCATGACATGGAGATTACAGCATTAGTTTGTCTGCAAATGCAATATACACAGACACAACAAACACAGCTCATTTCTCTTATTTCACATGCTCACATAGCGCTGAAGAAGAGGAGGATGCTGCTGCTGCAGTGCAGAGGAGAGAAGAGCTTCAGGGATAGGAGGGAAGGATGCAGAGAGAGAGAGAGATGGAAACTATCTCCTGCCTGCTTCCTCCTGCCAGCCTCTCTCAGGCGCTGTTCCTCAGCAACTGTGTGATCAGAGACAAATAAAAGTGAGTAGAGACAGGCATGCTGCCACAGGAGAGCACCTGTCTGGGCCACCTATTTTTAGACACGACGCCGCGCGCTAGCTATACCATAAGTCTCTGAGGCAAAGTGAGAAGCAAAGTGTAGGCTTGCAAGTTGAAAAGGTGTTCAAGTTTTTGTTCTTCATCCTCACCGTGGCAGCCTATCCTCAGGCTGAATCTAACAAGGCAAGATTAGCTAGTAAGCCAGATAATTTAAGAAAGAGAACATCTCTTCCGCCATTTTCAACATGCAGCAATAGGAACATTTTTAAAGTTATCTAAAAAAAAAGTTCTAATCCTATTTTGTGAAAAAATCCCCCATGACAGTGATGCAGAATGCACTAATACTCATTGTTTTAAGAGTTAACCTATCTTTACTTCAGTCTATGGCTACCCAGAGACATCAGGAAAATAAAACAGTCAAACAATAATTTGAGAAACATTTACTTTGGTGCCAATAGTTTGCAGCTGGTTAGCTTAGCTTAGCATGAATACTGTTTGATAATTAAATGTGTTTAATCCATACAAAAATAGAAGTGTAGAAACGACTGATGGAGTATTTTAACCGCAGGGTACGACTCGATTAAACTGGGTATGACTCACAGAATTTAGTTTTCCACTGCGGATAATATGACAAAGTGTAGGTGGGGCGATCAGCTGTTCGCTGTAACAACGCCAATGGGCGTAAACAGGAGACTTGCTCAATCCTTTCATTGGTAAACACTGGATTGTCTGCACTTCCACAAATGTAAGGCATATTTTTGACAGCTGCCATATATTTGTAATCTTTGTTACTAGAAATATAAAAATTACAAACATCATTGATGGTAGTTTGATTTAAAAAAGGATAGATTTTTGTAGGATGTCGCCTACCAATCAGTGGTATGCAGTGTTTTTGCATCAGTGTTTTATTGGCTTGGAACCAGGCTGAGGCGATACTGAAACATGGACCAGGTACAAGGTGCTATCGCAAGCAAAACAACTCAAAAGAGCCGAGTCCATTCGAGTAGAGCCGTAGCAGTTAGAATGCGCCAGTAGCTCCCCACAATATACACACCTGCTTGTTTTTATTCTTTAACTTTTGTATGCTAAGCTGTTCAGGTGCTAAACTAAGCTAACATGTTAGCTCTAACTTTGCATTTACCATAAACATGGCATTGACCTTCTCATCCAACACTGAGCAAGAAAGCAAATAAGTGTATCTACACAAATGTTGATCTATTAAGGCATTTCATTGATTTGAACGTGTGACTACTTTTATGTATACAATGCAATAAAACAAAATCTTATAATGGAATCTTCATCACAAAACGACATATCTATACATAAAAAAAACATTTTTCTAAGTAACACAATTCGCACATTTACCCATAAAAGTGAGATGTATATACACAGTACAGCGACAACAAGAGCTAACACATTGTAATGAGGCTTACAGCCTTCATTACTCTTTGATTTCTGCTTAACACAACTTGTAAACATTTGATTTGACGCAAGAAATCAAACGTTAAGGGCAATACACTACTAAACAGAACCCCCAGTTGACAGATTTTTATGCTAGCTCTCTTCACACTGGACAGGAAAGGAGCGTGTCGCCTGATGCCGGCCCTGCAGTCTTACCGTTGAAGGATGCCTCTTTCTCACTATGTGGCTCCGCTGAGTCTAGATTGCCATTAACATATCAGAATCCAGTCTGCAGGGAAAAGCGACAAAATGTCTATAATTAATCACACTTGCTACTAGATCAAAATGTAAATATTTTGTGCTTCCATGTTTCCCATGTCTGCTACATTTGAGTAGTAAAAGTGACAGATGTGTGCGCGGTGTGAGTGTTCAGTGTCACCGACAATCGGACTCAAAGTAGTCCACATGGAAACAGGAGAAGAATACTTACGCTCCTTCTTCCTTCAGTAGACTCATGAACTTGTTCACTCTGAAGCCAGAATCCACCTGAAAAACATTACTTCTTATTCATTTAATTTCATAAAGGTACTTTTGCTAACAAGCATCCGTTTGATTGAGAATTCAGAAGCAAGGTGTTGAAACATGAGTGTGCAGGTCCTGGAGTTCACGCTGATGGGATCGTGGAGAAGGGGAGGGGGAGAGGAAGTCAAATTAATGGCAACCTATGCAATAACTTACAGTACGTCTGGAATCGCCTGTAGCTACTAGAGTTAAGACATGAGAGCAGTCAGGAACATCGGAATGAGAGGAAAAAAGATAGAGAAGACAGACTGTGTGTGTGTGTGTGTGTGTGTGTGTGTGTGTGTGTGTGTGTGTGTGTGTGTGTGTGTGTGTGTGTGTGCTGCATGTCTCGGCAAACACAGGTTCATACTTCTTCAGGCTCATGGTGGGGTGTGGGGGGGGGTTTGCAGAACATGGCTGCGTTTGTGCATACCACAGCAATTACACAGCATCTAGCCTCAACAAACAGGCGGTACACATCATCAACATACCACAGACAAACAGTCAGGAGGAGAATTAACACCATAGAAACCACTGAAGTCACTTTCTGCTGCTGCATGTCTGCTCCAGTACCTGTTTTGTGTTGATTTTTTTAAGATGAAAAGGCAACATCTGACCCAATATTTTTTCTTGGGAGCATTCCAGAAGACACACAGCATCTTTGGATCATTCAGTTGGAATTTGATGTAACTGTTCATGTTTTTATGTCTGCTCAAGATCAAACTAAATAAATTGTTTTTACTCCCACAACAACTGTGTAGCATGTTGTGCTAGATTGTCGCCGACGGGCCCGTATCTTATAAACTCTATTCCCCAGTTTGTGCTCTATGCCCCAGACTTTCTGTCATCATGGGGAGTCTCCCTGCCTGAGCAGACATGGCCCCTATGACATCACTGTGACTTTATCAAGATTAGTTTCTCAGATTTGTATCAGCTGAGAGGCACATAGACACTCTACACCTAAAAGCAGGCGTATGCAGTATGCTTGTCTTCACTGGTCAATACACCCATAAAAGCCTTCAGTTTTTTGTTATCAATCAATCAATCAATCAATCGGATACGGCTGTAATAGGCCTAAGGCCTTTTAGTCGCTCATAAATAAATAAGTAGATCACTGATTCTTTATTTACTGTGGATGCTGGCAACAGTCACATAGTCCAAAGTGAAGGTGATGTTTGACCAGTAATGGTCGAGGCGGGATTTGAGACAGTTAACCGTCTTGGATGTGACAACGCTTTCTGGCAGATCATTCCACAAGTCAACCACACGCAGGCTGAAGAAGTTGCGGCGGATAGCCAGTCTTGAGTACTGTTTCTCCAACTTGAGGCAGTGTCCACGAGTCCTGGTGTTATAATCCCGTTGTAGTGGGCATGATGTTTTGTAGATGTTGTGGAGATATTTGAAAACTTTGATCATATCTCCCCTCGTCCTTCTATAATACATACTCGGGATTTTAAGACTTTGGAGTCGTTCTTGATATGGTAGGTCCTTTAGTTCTGGAACCAGCTTTGTTGCCCTTCTCTGTATTGTCTCGATGAGCTCAGCATCCTTTTTGTACATGGGGGACAAAGCGACATTCCCATACTCGAGGACTGGCCGTACAAGAGAGATGTATAAACTAAGTACTACGTCAGAGTCCAAATAAGTGTATGATCTGCGGATCATTGCTAGGATACCATTCGCTTTGTTACTTGCCCAACGGATATGGTCACTAAATGTCAGGGTATTATCAACATTCACACCAAGGTCCTTTTCATTCTGAGTCTCGGATAGGTTTATAGTGTTTGAATTATCACCCATATTATACTCATATTTTTTATTCAGAAAACCTAAGTGCATTACTTTGCACTTTGATGCATTGAATTTGAGCTGCCAACACTCGGACCATCTTTGCATTTCTCTGAGATCTGACTGGAGTTTTTCTGCATCCTCTTTACACTTAATTTCCTTGAAGACTTATCAAAAGTTATCAAAGTTGTACCACAAAGTAGGTTCTCCAGAAACCTGCAGATTGACCCAAGTCTCCCGTCACAGGACAGAGTCTGAAAACAGAGCAATTCGGAGTTGCAGAAGCCTACTTTTCTCTAGGAACCCTTGAATTATAATATCTTGAAAGGTTATAAGGAAATCTTTCTCAATGCCCCCCGAAAATATTCTGCCTATCCCAGCTTTTAAGGCACGTTAAACAATATATTTATTTCAATGGAATCACTCAACTAAAGATGGATCAAAGAGCTTAATACCATCAACAAATATTTAATCTTGTCGAATAAACCATGTTAAGCAACAGGTGTTTCCTAAAAAGCCCTGCGATAACTTCCAACGTCACTGAGCTTCTAACACCGTATCATTTTGCAGTAAACTGACTTTTACATGTAAAACCAAAAGCATCTATGTTCCCGTAATGAATTCCAATCACCATCAAAGTTGAAAAGAATACAGGTTGTGTTGGTGTGTTTAGGTGAAGGTGACTTATGTAAAATGCTATATTGTTATTTTTAAAGAATGCGCATAGTTGTGTTGTTAAAGCTAAAAAGGCAGCTTTTTCCCAAGCAAAAGAAACAACACGTTTCGGGAGAACGCTGCCTCTCAGGGAGTTATGTATGGCTAACTTTCACAGAACCAATTGTATTGATTATGTTTTACACGACAGGGTTAGGGCCTTCAACAAGGATTTGCAAGTAAATCATTCAGGTACTGGGAACACTGAAAGAACTTAAGCAATGTCAACAGTTCTAAGAAACATGCAAACATAACTGAGGCCAAACCACAAAACCCCTAAAGACAACTTCAAAGGTTTAGTATACCAACTGCTCTCATCTACATAGGTACAACTGATGTGTTGACAGGAAGCCAAGACTCTGCTGTGAGTTGGTGGTTTTAAGGTTTTTCTGCGCTTCCACAGTTGGATTTAATATACCTGCCATATGTGTCGGATGACTGTTACTGTTACTAAAACCACGGGGTGAGTATGATTGTTCTCATGAGTAGCTTCGCTCTGATTCAGAACATGTGCATGTAACTTGGAAGGCTGAGCAGAACATGGTTTCATTAACAATGAATGGATTGGACCTCAAGTTTGGAGAAGGGTTTTGTGAACTAGAGAAGTACTGGATCCTTCTGCTCAACAAATCATCAGGAAAGCCACACAGATTCTCCTTCCAGCTTTTGGATGACAGTTTATCATGACGGAGGCAGATTCTGTTCCCTGTTGAGAGTGCCGGCCAGATGTGGAGGAAGAGGAGGGACAGGCTGCACGAGCTCACAACGTATGATTAACTAAACAATAAGATACGAGCCAATGTTGTTTCTGCTTCGAAATAAGAAAAATGTAAGCAGAAACACAAGGATACCTTGCCTTTACAGCAGCAGTGTGCGAAAAAGCACACGTCCGATCGTCCGGGACGTGTTATTTACAATAAGTACATCTTTCCATTGACTTGTCTGATGGACAAGTGACATTTTTCGCCCATAAATGTTAGTTTAGGTTCTGCTTGTCGATCCCTGAGGAAATGCATCTGGCCGCTTTCTGTACTGTTAGACGGGGGCGGGGCGGGACCTGTAGCACAGTGGCAGGGTTGGGAAGCAAAACTCAGTTCCGAGTAAGAACAAATAACAATTGTCCGGTACCGGGATTAATAACAGTTGTGAGGACAGGAGGCGGAGGCCAAGCCCGGCGTACTGCAGCTCTCTCTTTCTATGCTCCGGATTAGCTGATCTATGAGACTATGAGACAGGCTCGGAGGAGCACAGGGATGTCAGTATTGCTTATGAAGCAGAGTATAGAAAGTACATTATTGAAATGAAAATACTATTTATTTACTTTTACAAACACTGAATAGCTGGGCAGCTGCAGCATGTGTGTTGCAGGACATGTGTTGGACAAAGACTGTGTGGTTGACTCTGTCTCACAGGCAGATTGCAGTGTAACATCAGAGGAGACGGGGCCAATTGTACATTCTCAAAACTGCACCACTTAGAACTAACTAAACAAAGCAGAGATTATTTTTATATAATTTTATTTAATAACCGTAACAAAATTAAACAGTATGAAGTGATTTGTAAATAGGAATACAGATTTGACTTAATGCTTTCATAAATATATCTTTCTCCCAATGAAATTTGCATGGGACTTATTTTTACCCTCTCAAAGAACCGGAATCAAGAACCGAAAAGCAGAACCGGAATCAGAACCGGAATCGTTATAATCCAAACGATGCCCAACCCTATGTGTGATGCAGTAAAATCTTACCGCTCACTTACGTTAGCGTTGTCATAAAACCGTGGGAAAATGTAAAATACGATGCCGAAGAAGAAGACTCCAGTGGTCCAAATGTTTCACTTGTCCAGATTGAACAAGTGAAAAATGTATTCGGAAAAGTAAATTGCCAAACTCACTTGTCCATGGACAAGTACTCTCTAAAAAAGTTTTCTTACACTGAGCAGTCCACTTGACCTTGCTATCATTTAACCCCACCTGTGCAGATGAAGCGGGGACAGCATAACAATAACTATAAGAACATCTTTTAGCCAGTAAAATGTTATCTAAATGCTAATATGATATAACTTTAACCCTGTCCACCATCTTAGTTTAGCCCCTAAACATTCGCTTATCAGCACAAAACATCGAGTACAGCTGAGGCTCATGGGAGTGTTATTATTTAGCAGGTATTTGTTCATAAATCAAAGTTATACAGCTCATCCTGAAGGAGACATGAATCTATATACACATGTAACTTTCAAAGTAATTCATTCAGTAGTTATGAAAAAAGTGTACTTAATTCGTAGTGCTTTAGGAAAAGTGAGGTGAAATTGATCCGAATCAATCTTTTGGAAACTATGAATGTATGTACAACATTTCATGACAATCCATGAAATAGTACATTACATGATTACATAGTACGTGACGCTTTTACCCAAAGCGATTTACATACTCAATACTGTGGACAATGAAACAAATAGTAGTTGAGAAGTTTCCTCCTGGATCAAAGTGGTGGACAGACCGTTAGAATGACATCGACATCAGTATGGTCATTCTGCTTCTGTGCGTCTAAGAAACGTAAAAGCAAACTATATTATTTCTTTCTCACCTGTATGGACATTTCAATCAGCATGAGCAGCTTTTTGACGCCGATCCACAGAGTTTTGTCCTTCACCCGTTTGGCTATGTCGGCCCGCTCCGCATCCTGAAAACTGCCCAGCAGCTGAGGAGGAAACGAAGAAAGAAGAGCATGGGATTAAAGGAGGTTCATTCATTTCTATTGGTAAACTCTTTTAGGAATTCTGAGAAAAATGGTCACTACAGAACTTAAAACATCATCAATAGGGAGTCAACATGGAAGCAATGCACATTATAGGATCTGAACAAACACGATTAAAGCCTTTACTCAAAGTAAATGTCCAGTGTTATAAATAGCCTGGAGTTTAAAGGAGGCAATACATGCATTCAGTGTATGCAATGTGTGTGTTTTTCAGTTTCAGAGTGTATGTGTGTTACCTCCAGGGCTTCGACCAGCTGCTCCCCCCTCGAGATGTTGGGAATGTGGATGGTGGTGCTGAAAGCATTCAACATCTCCATTTCCTGCAGGACGTCTTTCCGACTTGTGGTGCCGATGATCAGCAGCTTACGGCCCTGAAAGAGAAGCAGACAGGAGCTCAGACTGTTATTCAGTTATCTAACCGTTCAACTGTTCAGATCAGACCTGCGTTCTTCTTAAGAGTCTGAAGACTCAGGAATAAAAGCAAGAATTATGGGTATTTGGCTCATCTAAATAAAAATATATGGCTTCTGCTCAAAAGATGTATTTGATTTTATTTATAGAAGGACCATGCATACAAAAACATTAATCTCAGCGAAGAGATGCAATATGCCAGATTATAGCTAATAGCTAATTTCCATCTGTGGTCCTCAGACAGGTTCATAACAATCAATACAAATAACATTGCATGATCTCTATCAGTCAAACAATTTTAAAACCTGATTTAATTCATTTATATTAGCTTTGGTGCGGTTAAACCAGAACCCTAGAATAGTTCTTCCTTTGGAAAAAGGTTATTGTTGAATTATGTTTGTGGCTCCAAGGGCTTGATTGACGGAGGGTTCATCCAATCACCAGCCAAACATTGTTTTTGATATACTCTGCTCTTTTCCAAAGGTTTGGATAGTTCCCTATGAAGGCTCCTCAGATGGTTCTGTGTAACAAACCATCTAAAGCGTCAGGTTACTGATTTGGGGATGAAGGTTGACAGTGTACATGGCCTTAAGCCACAACAAGAGCACAGAGAATAGAAATAACATGAGACAGGAGAGGACAGAGCACAAACACAACGGGAGACAACAGTACAGCGGCGAAGAAAGAAGAGTAGCGACGGAAAATGTGGCTGCACTAAGCCGACAAGTTGGAGAAGGACCAGGGGAAGACGGCGAGGGACGAGAGGCAGAGCAGTGGCGAGTAGACAGGGGGATTATGGCTGCCGGCTGCCCCCCCATGGCGTGGGGGGTTGTGATGCTGCATGCAGATGAGGTGCCACACAGGCGGCGGTGCTGCCAGGTCCTGGCTCTCTCACAGAGCCCTTTCTCCTCCCTGTCCCCCTGGCCTCCCCCGGCCCCAGGCACCCCGCTGGGCTCAGGGCTTTACAACCCCAGAGGAGCACTGCAGCCAGCATTCAGCAGCCGGCCCCGCGCCACTTCTCATGCACATGCAGCCATATAGTGGGCTATACTCTCATTCACAAACCCATCAACAACAGACACTAACTACAAGCAAAGGAACTATGAGAAATGGGTCTCTACCACCACCATTCACTGTGAGCACAACAGGCCCCGAGCAAAACACTCGCTTAATAACCGTACACTCACACACACAGGCGCTCACACACATGCCAGTCGCAGCCAAAGACCTCCAACAATTCCTCTCAACACTCTGCGCTGGCATCCAGAAGATCTGCTGCCCTCTCTCTGCCACCTCAGGTCTAGCATCTAACAGTGGGCATGCAACAAATAGATATCACAACAACGAGTGTGTTACCTTTGGAGGAGTTTTCTTCAGCAGCACCAGTAGAGCTTGTAACACCAGGTTGGAGAAACGTGGGCCAATTGGGACGTAGTCTAAAGACAATGATGAGACATGTTAGATTCACAGTTAAGTATCCATTCAAATAAAAAACGTTTGGTGTGCGTTGCCTTGTTGTACAGTGACTCTGATTGGTGTCTTACCCAACAAACGCTCAATGTCATCCACAACCACACAGCTCAGCTGGGACTTGTAGGCATCTTCAAATATCTATCACAGGGAATACAAATTGAAAACAGTTTAAAGGTAGGGTAGGTAAGAATGGAGAAACCAGCTTGAGTGCGCTAGAATTTGAAAGTACGCAGCCGAAAAAAATTCTGCCCCTTCCTTCAGACTTCCTTACAGAGCCCCTCCTCCAACACACACGAACGTGCACATGACCAATGAGGGTACGAGATAAGTTTGTGCACAGATGGAAGGCTGACAGGCAGGTAGACCATCCAGTTATTTTAGCCGGGCCGGCTAAAATGATTGGTCGTGCTTTTTACAGCGCCACGGCTTCCACAGATGAGATTTTTCTATGTATTTATTGTCAAAGCATTTAATGTATTCATTGCTATCGGGATGTTAAGAGCATTCCATGGAATGTAAAAAAAAGTGTTTCTGAAGTGAATGACCTACCCCACCTTTAAGATCAAAGCAGAATTAATAAATTACACACAGCTAGATCGCACAGAGAAAACAAAAGAAGAGACAAACAACAACAGCTTCAACATGAATCCCAGTTTGTTACACTGAGTATATTATCAATGTTAATCAGAATAGGCATCCAGACTTTGTCCTGTGTTTTCTATATTAAAATGCTTCTTATTAAATGTTTTAAATTGTCAATTTTTACCTTTTTGATGGCCTGGCATTTGGCGATCTCAGAGTGTCCGATCATTGTGTCGGGGGAGCAGATCTTGATGAAGGGGAACTGGGATTCTTCAGCGATCTTAGCAGCCAGCGCTGTTTTCCCACTGTTAGGCGGGCCTGAGGGCGAGCATCAATCAAACATCAGCTGTTTATGGTAATACAAAAAGTGGCTAAACTTGAAATATAACAGCCTTTAAGAGAGTTAATGATGTGTTCTCTGTTGTATACTGTATACATGAGGTCATCACTTGGAGCCCTACCCTCCAGCAGCACAGACACCAGCGGAGTGCGCTCGCTGTTCTTGGTCTGCTGCACCAGCAGCTCCCCGTCCTCCAGCACCGCCGACACCGGGTCGCCCCATCGGATGATTCCGTTCATGATGTAGCTGGCGTAGTCCTCTTGATTGGTACCAAACGCCTGGACAGGGGAACAGAATGATAGAGCTTTTCTTTGAGTGTCTGAGGTTAAATAAAAATGACATTTATTTTCCTTCACCTTCTATTTAAATCCAATAGGAAGGTCTTTAACACAGGAAATAGAGCCAGACTAACTGTAGTCATAATTTTATTTTAAATATTTAAAATCCATTACGTTTTTGTGTTGCTGATCAGATAATCAGTGAAATACTCAACATCTTTATTGGACAAGAGTTGAGGCCGAATTTGAAACGGCATGGTAACATTTAGCCAAATGACTTAGAACGGGTGAATAATAAAGCCAATCACTTTTTTTGGAGTCCAATGAAAATACCTTTCTGTGCAGTTTCACAAAGTACCGCGTTCTTTTAAGAGGAGCGTTTTCAGGCAGGGTGTCCGGATGAATATATGTTTTATTTTATTACCCGCTTGTATAAAACTCTCACAAAGTTCTTGAATGCCCTCAAAATCAGGATTCATTTTAAATGTTTGTCCCTAGGACAGAGGGAGGATGGTAAAATGTTGGGATAGTCAATTGTTTTGTATATTGGGTTATTTATATCATTAGGATGTAGATTATATTGTGTATCCTTCTCTTTTTTATCAAACGTATTTGAAAGAAATCGAGATAGTGATGCAAAGCAACTTACAGGTTTGATGTCGTTATTCAGAGAGCCCAGGAAGTCCGATCTGCTGACCTGCAGCTTCTCTGCTGTCTCCAGGTTCACCTCCACTGTGGCACTGGCCTGCAACAAACCACACAAACATAACACAAGTTGAGCGACAGCTGATAATGAGTTACTTTCATTCCTGGATGAACTCCACGGCCCTCGCTAATGAAATCCATTACATAAACCATTGCACATTTAGATTGCACAATGTGTCAGGAGACAATGTACTCCCTCAGAGCAGAAAGGTCAGAGCGAGAGGAGGAGGGAGGGAAGAAAAAGTGTTTGGAGGAGTGAAGAGAAGCGTCACAGCCTTCAGACATGTGTAAGGCCCTTGTCTGTCATTTATCAACACCCTCTAATATCTGCTGCGCCGTGTGTTTGTGTGGAGGGAGGAACACTTAACAGATGAGAAATTCACCTTATCTGTGTAGATTTGAGCCTATGCACCTGATAAAACACTTAAGTGAGGACACAGACATACACATACCTGGGTGGCTAGTTATACTGGTACTATACAACAGTTTACCATTCCTGCACCTTACAAACACACATGGCATTACTCCTCTGATTGCTTTCAACAATATTCCGAGCAGTTTACCATGACAGCTCAGCCTTTTCTAACTCAAGCTTTGCAGACATTCTTAAAATGTATTTATTTAGCATTTCCTGTAACTTACTATTATTTTCTTTCTTTCTTTATATCTTGTAGATATTCTGCTGTTCCTTGCCTACATGTTCTTGCTATTTGCTGCCTCTTATGATGTGATTTGAATTCACAGTATATGCACTTATTTTAATCAATTCTCTTTTTTCTTCTGTTAACCCCCTTTAGGAATGGTGTTACTTGTTATGTTTTATTATGTAATGTTTTATTATTATTCCTATTCAGAGCATGTGGCTTCTAAAACTCAAAGATATGCAGCTCCTATGTTAAATATGAATATCTTCTGATGGGAACTTTCTTGACTTTTTTCGGATATCTTAAAAAGATTTCTTATAGAATATTCATAAAATAGCCAGCCAGAGTAATTGATAGTACTTACCCATATAACTGTTCTGTGGCAATCATTGAAAGTTAATGGACATGGACTCACAAATAAATAGAGAATAACTGTGTGCAGTAAAGTACTTAATGTCCCCGGAGGACTCTGACCTTGATGTGTCTGTTCATGGCCGTGGACTGTGCGGCCCGGACCAGGCCCTCCAGCTCGGCACCGCTGTAGTTCTTGGTCTCCACCGCCAGCTCCTTAACGTCAACATCAGCGGACAGCAGATCATTCTGACGCATCCTCGCCGTGTGGATTTGGAGGATCTGAACGCGGCCCTTTTCATCAGGTAATCCTGGAAGAAGAGACAGGAAATGGGGGACTTACAGCTTCAACAACAAAAAACAGAGTTCTTATGTGTCAACTCAAACTGATTGGACATAAATCATGAGTATTTGCTTATTGTTAAATCCAATTGAAAAGTATTCTATGACTGGATCATCCATTGCAGACATAATACACAGCAAACAGTGGCATCTGTGGTGTGATGAGGTTTATCAAGCTTTGCAAAGTGAAGCGCCGTGTGAAGGAATAAAAAGATGTGATACCTTAACCCAGAAAGATACAGAGAATTTGGTAATTTTTTCTGCATTTTCCACTAATTTAATCTTTTTCATAAATATACAAGTTTAATCTTAAAAATGTATCCCAAACCCATGCTCCATATTATTATTTTTATTAGCAACGATTGGCCCTGATGTGCCATTGTAAAAACGTTCATGTTGTCATTAATTTTAACTTTTTTATTCCTGTTTCAAGTCTGCTAAGAATGGATTAAACATCAAAGAGTGAAAGCTTATCAGTGCTCTCTTCACTTCTTACCAATCTCCATCTTCACCTCCAGTCTTCCAGGTCTCAACAAGGCGTCATCTATCAGGTCAGGCCTGTTGGTCATACCTGAGGGAGGGACAGATGGACAGTTAGTGGAAAGGTGGGAAAGCAGAAGAAACTGATAAATGAGTGAGATGAATAGAGTGCAGATGTTCAGAAATGACACCTGTGAGTCTATAAGTGTGTTACTTTGTGGAAGAGGAGTTGAGAACGTGTGTGTTTATTTATCACCTATGACCAGGATGTTGTTGAGCTGCTCCACTCCGTCTATCTTAGAAAGCAGCTGGTTGACCACGGTGTCGTGGACGCCTGTGCTGCCTGCCATGCTGCCACGCTGTTTGCAGATTGCATCAATCTCATCAAATATGATGATGTGAAGGCCACTGTTCGCTCCGAGCTGTGCAGCAAAGAGAGGACTGAAAATTATTTTATTTTGTTTTTCAAGATCATAATTGGTGTGTTTGCCTAATATTCTGACAAATTATATTTTAAAATAATTTCCAAATCAAGAAGTGTTATTTCCTAGGAGGTTTACAACATGCAAGGAGAATGGCATGGTGTTTTGGTGCATAACAATATAAAGGAGTTGAAAGATACAGAAAAATAAGAATATATATGAGAAAATATATATAAAGAAATACATTTCCGTTTTTCGAAAATAGGAGAGCCTGAGAGTTTAGTACCACAGCAGTGTCCTTAGATTTAACTAGACAATTTGGTAGCTAAAATACATTTCGCAAAGGAGATTTCACATGACCTTGTGAAGTTATTATAATACAATAAATTCTGAGGATTTGAGTAATGTGACAATTACTTCTGTGTTAGTAAAAATCCATTGAATTCCAAAAACGTTTCGGCAATTCAATTAAATAACATTTAAGTGTTTAGTTACAATTCAACTAAAGCAAAGGTAGAATAACAGAAACAGAAAACACATAAAACCATCTACTGGCTCTCCTTACAAATGCAGATATGTTTTTTAAACAGCCAACTTTTTCAATGACTAGCTTTGGTTTGGTATCTTGCATCCTGACCTGAGAATCCACAGTGACCCTCAGCACAGAGACACATATGGAAGAATTGACAGAGCAGCAGGGTGGGGGGTTATCCCTCCATCTACAGACCTGTCAGTCTCAGCCGTAGCATTTAAAGCAGGTGTGGAGCTGTCCTAATTACACACTGGATGGTGTGTGTGAGTGTGTGTGTGTGTGTCTGTGTCTGTAGCTAGGTCTAATAGGGGGTCAAAGACAGCCAAGCCCCTCATTAAGTGGTGACGAGTGAGTGTCTCCCCGTCACTGCTGTGTTTCAGTACAAAACTGCCACCCCTCTTTACAAAACACACACACAGAAACACACAAGAATTTTACCAAAGTTATTACAACTATGTCTGGCTAAATGGCAGATCTTTCCACTCCTGGAGAAATTAGTTTTTTTTTGTTTAGATAGCAATGCTTATCTGTGTTTCATAAGGATGAAGAGAGAATACTGTTCCAAGGGTATGTGTCAAACTCATTACTGGGGTGCCTCAGGGCTCCGTCCTGGGTCCGCTTCTTCTTGTCTCTGTACACTAATTCGCTCTCATGGCTTGTCCTACAACAGGGCTCATTCCTGGGCCCACATTGTTTTGTCTCTGTACACTCAACTCATTCTGTCTTTTCCGAAGTCTGACCACAAATGTGGTCAAAGCTAGCTGAGCTTGTCTGGCTAACATATCCTGGAGGTGTAAACATTACTTGTTTGCTATCATGGCTTGAAAATGCTCGAAAAAGCTCATGTTTGATATCAGGACAGCAGAATGTAAAATCTACTACTGCAGACGGAGAAACCCGGCTGTTTTGAATGCACATTGGTTAAATAACCAAATACACTTTTCATTTCTGTATGTAACAGTTTGAAAGATTTGACTTATATGAAGCCAGTGCAGTAGCACTGAAGGTGGGTTGGCTAGTTGAAAGCTGAGCTTATTGTAAATTGCTTTGGATTAAAACTTCATCACATTGTAGTTTTTTGCAATTTGGGTTCATCTATTATTTTGTGCATGAGAGTATATACTATAATGTGTCCTCCTCCTCACCCTCTTCTGTTCGTCCTCTGCGTCTGCAAACAGCTTCCTGACGTTGGCTTCAGACTCTCCAACGTACTTGTTCAGGATCTCGGGGCCGTTGACAATCTTCGGCTCCCGGGCCTTAAGCATGTTGCCAATCTGTCGTGCCATCAGGGTTTTGCCGCAGCCTGGGGGTCCGTACAGCAGGATACCCTTCACATGCTTACAGCCTATATAGGACACACACACACACACACACACACACACACACACACACACACACACACACACACACACACACACACACACACACACACACACACACACACACACACACACACACACACACACACACACACACACACACACACACACACACACACACACACACACACACACACACACACACACACACACACACACACACACACACACACACACACACACACACACACACACACACACACACACACACACACACACACACACCATTTTGTTATACTTACACAGAACATGTTTCTACTAGCTATATAGCTCAAACCTTTGCTACTGTAGGTCAAGCCCGTGCTGGAACATAACAGCACGAAGGGATAAATAGAAAGTCACTGGTACAGCTTGGACGTAAAATCTAGGAGACATTTTTTAAAGTGTAGATGATTATAACAATCTAATTTTCCCCAGTATGTATCCCCTTCGCCTTTTGAAGTACTACAATGGAAATAACTTCCTACATTGAGGTGAAATAATTGATTATGTGGATAAGGCTTCCTCTACATTTCTTTTCTCTTTTTTTAAATTGTTGCTATTAAAATCTTCAAAAAGTGATGTGTCGCTTTGATTGATCACTTTATTGAAAATGTTCAAGGTTCAATAAAGTGAAAAACAATTTCTTTAGATTCAACCTCCAGAATCTCGGAGACTAAATGCCTCTGTCCTTTCCATGGGTTGACAAATGGACATGACCAAAGAAATATTTGCATTATCCACCGTAACCGATCCATACCCCCTTCAGCAGTGAGTGATGAGAACCAATTAAATCAAGACATATATCATAAAATAAAGAAACTAAAACATTTAAATCCACATTTTGTATTGGCTTTATTGGAAGCCAAATTGTAGTTGAAGATTACTTGGCCCTAATAAAGAGTTGTCACATTAAGAGTCCAGACCATGATTTTAATACAAGGTAGCATAATCTGGAGAGTTACTCCAGTCATTCTCATCACTACCGACTTATTTTTTTAATTCAACCTCCATAAAGATCAAGTATGGAGACTGCAAACTCTCCACTCAAACAACTTCACAGTGTAGGTCTTGTAATGGCCTTTTGCACCTGCATTAATGACATTTAGCCCAGACTAATTGCGAGGCCCCAGATAACCATCTGAGCTGCCATTTGGGCTTGCTGAAGGAGAAGCAGGCAGGCTGACAGACAGGTGGAGGTGGGGTAAAGGTTATGTGGCTGTGTTTGGGAGAGAAAGCACTGAAGCTTCTGTCTGTCTGCTTCACCTCTCTAGGGAGCAAAGGGGAGACAAGGTGAAACTCTCAAAACTTTTGCTTCGCCACACACGCAAAATGTGCAGCGTACACACACACGCACGCCACCTCTCCGTCAGCACCCGCTCCCCCCCGCCCGCCAATTACAGCTTTACCTTTAGCTGGACACTCTATCAGGGCATGCCATCTCATTACAGCAGCCAGCTGGCCACAGCCAAAGGCCGACTGCTGCACACAAGCGGGCGGCTAAAGGTCAGCTCACACACTGCTGGACGCTGGACGCTGCCACAGGCCCCGGGCACTGTGCGTATGTGCACCAGATTTAAGTAGTGTGTGTGTTTGCCAAGCTCAGAGGTCTTTACAACAGGTTTTCACAAGACCTTAGGAGTGAGGATTAGAACAGATGTGATTGTATGTGTGGGAAAGGAGGTTTTTTTTGTGTGTGTATGAGTCACAAAGAAGACTACCTGATGGACTTTGCAAAGTGAATCACTGCGGTAATCTGACAGCTGTCAAAGATCTATTAATGAGTATGAGCAGGGATCACCGGCAGGGTTTTATTTATGGTCGAGTCACAACAATCTGCCTATTGTCGATTGTTGAGTTTCACTGATTCGGGTAAACATTAATTCGTCAAAATAATAATTCATAGTTTGGTTTGTCATAATATTGGTGTAAGGATTAACCACAAGCTAAATATAATAACTGAAAACAGCGATTATTTTGTTGGCAGGTACAACTAATCTTGTGAATGCTGAAAGACAGAGAAGAGACACAAGTGTTTCTCACAACTTAACTATTGTGTGGTTTTCTGCTCCTTGCAGCTGTTAAAAAAAGCATGATGAGGTAATAGCCATATCAATTATACATTAGTTTTGTACGTGAAAGGTAACACACAATTATAAATACACATTTGTCCTCTTACCTGTTTGGAAATATATATTATGTTTTGTGAGACTACATCAATTCTCAAAAATAATGTATTGATTTTAATGAATAATGTTTGATTTTGCATTGGTTTTTTTATGTTGGGTATTGCAGAGACTCAGAACACAGATTCCACTGTATTGCAAAAAAAATGAAAAAAACTTGACTCAAATGTTATGCATATACGGGCGTGTTCTTTATACTATGCCAGCTTTCCTAAAATTAGATAATGTTTTTGAATAGCTATATTTTGCCTTGCTTATAGTATCGCAACATATTGAATAGTAAGACCTATCCTATCAAAAGACTTTTGCCAATAAACAACCCCAATTATTATCATCCCTTTTTATTATTATTTTAATTTGTCAAGTTTATATATCTTATTTGATCTTTTTATTGCACATTCTTATATTTATAAAATATATTATATTTATTTGTATGCATTTTATTCATTTTAAAATGGACAATCTTGTAAAATCACCATCTGCCTTCCATCCCGACTTTGAAATGAGGAAGAACAGGCACAAACAAATAAATAAGTGATGGCTGGTTAGAGAGAAACGAGGGAAACTCACCCATCTGTTCTACTATGTCCGAAGGGAAGACCCTGGAGGCGAAGGCTCGGCGGAAGATGTCAGAAAACTCTCTGTCGAGGCCGCCAATGCCCATCTTCTCAAAGTTCCAATCTGGGCTGATGATGGCCTGGCGGGACCCTCGGGTCTTGGCTTTACCTGAAGGGGTGACACAAAAGAAAATAAATGATCAACTTATGATCAACTAGAAAGCCCTATGTTCTCTGATTGAAATTGCATTTTGTCTTTAAATGAACTGTTGTTGTTATGAGTGCCAAAAGGATTGTTCGCTGAGATCGGGTTAGGTTAGGAACTTTGTCTCTACACAAGGTAAGTTCAAGGTTATACCTTTGAATAGATTGTTGTTATATTTATAAAGACAGAACCTTTTTCAATATTAAACATTGATATGAAGATGAACTGCCCATCAGGTAGACTTGTATATTGAGCCACTTCGACAAAATGCAAGAGGAAAAAAGAGCAGAGGGCGCCCCCTTGTGATATTGTGGGAAATCGCCCTACAGCCGGTAAATGTAAAAATACACTTTTCTAGTTCATAAATAAGTGTGAGGTTTGCAGGGATTTCAGAAAGGCACCATCTTCTAATTTAATGTCAGCTTTAGTGGCTGTATTTAACATTTGCACAGGATGTAAGATAAAGGTTAGAACCATTGAGAGTTTCTGAGCATTGTTAAAAAGTATTTGTTTATTTGGTTAAGTTTTGCCTATTTATTCCATGTTATTTATTAATTCAACCTGTGAAGAAACTATAAAAGAATAATGGACAATCACAAACAATTTCCTGGAAGATGATGAAAGAACATTTCAAGTGTTTAAAAGATATTTTGTTGATACTTACCAACCAGGGTAATGGATGAGGTCTCTGACTTCTCAAAAATCACCTGACTGTTTCCTAGCAACAAACCTATCTCTATCTAGGGAAGAGAAAAAAAGGAGGATTATCATGTTGGAAAAGGACAATGAGCAGTAACCTATACATATACACAAAAAAGAGTCACATCCAGTTGAAACACTTATAAATTCACTACATGGGGTTTAAATTGTGTACATTAGTAATACTATGTATTTAGGTAAATAGTATCATGAACATCATGAGAAAAAGACGCTTTGTTCTCCAGATACCTTTGGTTTCTTGCCAGACTCATTCTCTCCTCTCAGGATGCTGGGGTCCATGGCCTCAATATCCTTTATCAGCAAGCCAAACAGCTTATCACAGAAACTAAACACCAGCTGGAAGATAAAGAACGGAGAGAAAACAACAACATTTAGAGTCCATACGAGATAAAGACAAAACAAAAACTTTGAATGAATCCAAACAAAGGGAACAAAGTTGTGCTATTGTATTGGGACATTAAGTAAATAAATAAAACCCAAGCATTTGAAGCAATTCATTTGGCTGGTCTTGTTAAGCATGTTTGTGTTTTTGCTGATAACAAACATCACATTCTGTTTTTTTCATTCTTGTGTGATCGT
The DNA here is from genome assembly GCF_949606895.1 of Notothenia rossii. Classification (NCBI taxonomy): domain Eukaryota; kingdom Metazoa; phylum Chordata; class Actinopteri; order Perciformes; family Nototheniidae; genus Notothenia; species Notothenia rossii. The sequence continues at coordinate 18,867,956 of NC_136910.1, forward strand.
AAAGTCATTCTGACAGCGACAAAACGGTCGTCAGTAATTCCCAAATATGGGAGCAAGTCTGGTTTTAATGAATATTCAGATGGCTTATCCCCTCCAAGCCCCCGGCACCTGCTGGCCGACGCTGAAGGCCTGGCTGTTGAAGTGCTGGATGAACTCGCAGGCCATGTTGTCAGAGTCGTAGGGGTTGCTGTCCACACTCTTCTTCTGCAGGAAGTCAATTTCCACCGTCATGGTGCTTATACAATGTTTGGACTTGTCAAACTTGTAGTTTGTTACTATAAAGGGATGAAAAACACAATAGATGGTGAGTTTTGTATTATAAAACAACCACATTTACAATATTACTGAAGGTTAATTATTCCTCTTCAGAGGCTAGCAATTCACAACATGTTTTTTCCTTTAGGTTTTCATGAGAATACATCTTCCTTTCTCCCACTGTCGAATTGAAATTTAAGCCGCATTCATTTCTTTTTATGGCCACTAGGGGGAACAGAAATAAACTGAAGGACTAACATCTGACATATATATGAAGAATTGTTCCTGCCGGAATGAGTTGCATAGAGTAGAGTTTAAGGGTCGGAAAACAAAAAGGGCATTGCGTTCCAAGAATGCAGGGCTGTTGGTTGTTCCTAGAGTCTCTAAAAGTACAATGGGAGCCAGAGCCTTTTCTTATCAAGCTCCACATTTGTGGAATCAGCTTCCAGTTTGTGTTCGGGCGGCAGACACCCTATCCGTTTTTAAGAGTGCGCTTAAGACCTTCCTTTTTGATAAAGCTTATAGTTAGGGCTGATTAGATTCAGCCCCTAGTTTTGCTGATATAGGCTTAGTTTGTCGGGGGACATCTTACTTCTTCCTTCTCTCTGTCTATACCTGTGTACTCTCATGTTCCGATTAACCCAGCTTCCCCAAATTTCTTTCTTTTTGGTGTCTATATACGCCGGGATCCGGAGTCATGGATGATCCTGTTGCTGCGGTCCTGTGTCATGGATCGCGAGCCCTGGATCTTGAGTCGCGGCTTTGCCTATTGCTGTGGTCCCGGATCATAAGTCCTGGATGGATATCCTCGTGGATTCATCTTCCTATTATACACACATGCATTTCCAAACATTTGGACTACCTATGTTGCAAATATATTATCTCTTCGATTTACACACGGCATCTATTGCAGGTCTGTCCGTCCTGTGAGAGGGATCCCTCCTCTGTTGCTCTCCCTGAGGTTTCTCCCATGTTCCCCTTTAAACTGTGGGGTTTTCTCTGGAAGTTTTTCCTTGTACGATGTGAGGGTCTAAGGACAGAGGGTGTCGTATTGTCATACTGATATTCTGTACAAACTGTGAAGTCCACTGAGACAAATGTAACATTTATGATATTGGGCTATATAAATAAACATTGATTGATTGAAAAACAATGCACAATAAGGAGCTAAAGAGACCTCATGAAAGACGACACACGATTCATCTTCCGGTCCGGCACAGAGATGGAAGCTTAGAACAACACGCTCCCGACCTAAAATATCTAAAAACACTGTCCGAACAACGCAATCCAACTCTTTGAGTGCATTTAAGTCAATGGGGAAATATCGGACTAACGAAAGATGTCCAGAAAAGGAAAGAGAAATACAACACAAAGTAAAAAGCTTGACGAGGAAGAAATCGATCAGCTGTCTCAAGTCAGCAACAGCATGGATGATGACACGCAGCCAGATGACGCAGTTCCCAGCGGGGAATGTCATATGAGTTTAATTCTAAAAGAGCTGCGAGACTTTAGAAAAGACTCCTGCCAACAACTCTGCGGAATAAAGGAAGACATCAATAAAATTAACAAAAGAATGGAGGAAGCAGAAGAAAGAATTGACGCAGCCGAGACCAGGATCCAGTCATGGGAAGAGGTGGTATCTGGCCTAGTGAAGCTACAGGTACAAACAGAGGCTAAACTGACGGACCTAGAGGGACGAACACGCCACGAGAATGTAAGGATATACGTAGTAGAGGAAGGAGCAGAAGCCATGTCGACATCGGTGATCGCATTTGTGGAAGAGCTACTAATTAAAGGCCTGGAACTGACCCCCTCTACGCTACGGATTGAGAGGGCGCACCGTGCGCTCGGCCCCAAACCTCTGGCCGAGGTCTCACCGAGATCTCTGGTGGTGAAATTTTCAAGTTTTAAAATGAAAGAAGACGTAATCAAAAAAAGCCTGGGAGAAAAGGGGTTTTTATTTCAAAGAAAAAAAAGGTCAACGTGGACCATGATCACGCACCTGAATTGCAGTGAAGGAGGAGGCAGTATGCGGAAGCCAAAGCGGCACTTAAGGAAAGAAACATAAGATTCCAGAGCCCATTCCCGGCCAGATTAAAAGTATTTTATGATGATAATCCAGTGGTCTACAACTCGGCTGAGGAGGCAACAGCAGACATGGTGAAGAGAGGGATAACAGTGACTGTCCTAAAAAATCAGAGCTCGCTACTGGACCAGATTAACCGGCTGACCTGGGAACCCAGCAGAGCGAGGAGGTCAACTACACCCGAGCTCCATGCAACATTACAAGGAACGGCTCCGAAGCTTCGACATCGGGATATCTGGTAAGTAGCCTATGTTTCATAGACGCCCTCTTTAATGGATACTCCTTTCTGAAAATCTTGGTTAAAAAGAAACAAGAACAATACGGCTATTTTGAGGCAACTGAGACTATTATTTTTTCTCATTTTTCCTTGCCTTTACTACTATTATTTTTCTCCCTACCCAAAGGTTGAGATCAAATTGAATAGAAGGCTCATGTGAGCCACATTTTGGGTCGGTTTGCTACTCTCTGTATTCTATGGACCATTGTATCAGCTTAAGGGCTGAAGAGGGCCCCCTTCCATCACTAAGATGAAGAGACTTTCCCTCCACACTACAACACTCCAAGGCCCAATATGTGGCCTTAAACCTGGAAGTCAATGTCACTTATGTTTGTGGATATTACTTTGTTATACTTTTTTTGGTTATAATTTTGGATTTTATTAATGTTATATATACAACAGGGGATGCGAGAAATGATTTAAATGTAGGAACTCATGGAATTAAAATAAAGGCAAATAATCACCATAATGTGAACGGTCTGGGAAATCCAATTAAAAGGAATAAAGTAATGTCAAAATTAAAAAGAGTTGGAACAGAAATAGCCCTCCTGCAGGAAACTAATCTAACAAAACAGGAACACCAAAAACTTAAAAATTGGAACTTCAGTCCATATTCATCCTCTTACAGAAAGGGATCCAGGAGGGGCGTAACAATCTTAATCTCCGGTAAATTAAATTTCGAATGCACATATGAAAAAAAGGACCAAGATGGGAGATATGTACTTATTCGGGGAAATTTGGAGGGTACTTTAGTTACCCTCCTGAATGTATATGCCCCCCCGGGATCTGAATGGTCATTTTACAAACACATTTTTGAAATAATAACATTGGAGGCCCAAGGAATTCTAATTTGTGGGGGAGATTTCAATGTTCGACTTAACCCAACTTTAGATACATCAAAACCCCTTTCCTCAGGAGGGAAAAAAATCACCATGAACATTAAATTGATCTTGGGAGACCTAGGACTCTCGGATGTATGGCGAGACCTAAATCCGTCTACGAAAGATTTTACCTTTTACTCACACCCAGACTCAGTATATTCAAGGCTTGATTATCTGTTTATGTATCAGAAAGATTTTTATAGGGTTCAAAATTGCAGTATAGGGACCATGGACTTATCGGATCATGCTCCGGTCTCCATGGCATTAAATCTAGGACTACAAAGGAAAAGCACAATCTGGAGACTGAACACAGGAATTCTTAACCAAATTAGGCCCCAAATCAGGACCGATATAAAAGATTATCTGAACGACAATGATAATGGAGAAGTGTCTCCAATAATCCTGTGGGATGCATGCAAAACTGTCCTAAGAGGAAAAATAATTGGATATTCCTCAAACATAAATAAGCAAAGAAAAGAGAAAACAAATCAGCTTCAAACAGAACTAAAACATCTAGAAAATATACATAAGAAAACTCTAAATACAAAAACTAAAATGGAAATAGATAAAAAAAAGAATGAACTCCATGAAATCCTCTCAAACATAAAAAAAAAAAAGATCTTTCTAAAACAAAGTTATGAGGTAGGAGGTAAATCAGCAAAACTATTGGCTTATAAACTAAAAAAACAACAGGTAGAAAACACAATTTATAAAATAAAAGACCCTGAAACAAGTATTATACATAGCAATTTAGAAGACATACATCAAACTTTTGTCTGTTTCTATAAAAACCTATACTCACAGCCTAAAATAGATAAAACCAACATCAGGAGTTTCCTTGATTTGATCACTTTTCCTAAAGTGAGGGATGAGCAAAATCATAAATGAATTATAGAATTTACGGGAAAAGAAGTAGAAAAGGCAATCGCTGACTTAAAACCCAATAAAGCCGCAGGCCCAGATGGTTTCCCTTCTGAATGGTACAGGGAAATGAAGGATCTACTGATCCCAACAATGAGGGATGCTTTTAACCATTTCAGACAGGCATAGCCGCCCCCCACTCATGGGGGGAAGCAGTCATTTCCCTGATACCGAAGGAAGGGAAAGACATATGTGACTGTGGAAGCTATCGTCCAATAAGTGTGCTAAACCAGGACTATAAGATCTTTACCCACATTTTGGCAAAAAGACTCGAAGAAATCCTCCCTCAGATAATAAATCTAGATCAGACAGGATTTATCAAACAACGGCAAACTCAAGATAATATCCGCAGAACTCTACATATAGTTGAACATATATCCAAAAACAAACTCCAGGCAGTACGTTTAAGCCTCGATGCAGAAAAAGCCTTCGATCGAGTTAATTGGAAATTCCTATACCAAGTTCTTGAAAAGTTTGGCTTTCACAAGATCTTTATTAATACGGTTCAAGCACTGTACGACAACCCTTATGCAAGAATAAAAATAAACGGAGCCATATCAAATTCTTTCTACCTTGAGAGAGGGACACGACAGGGATGTCCAATTAGCCCTCTGCTATTCGCAATTTATATCGAAGCTCTGAGTTTGGGGGTTACTCAAAATAACAATATTACCGGTATAGAAGTATATGGTCAGGAACATAAATTATCATTATTTGCTGATGATATATTAATATACCTGTCAAACCCAGATGAATCATTCTTGAGTTTACTGACTTTTTTGGATACAAACTCAATATAAAAAAAAAACAAATACTGAGCTTTAATTACAAGCCAAGCCAACATATAAACTCACTCATTGATCTTAATTGGGATCTGAACCACTTAAAATATCTGGGAGTAAGCATCTCTAAAGATTCAGAGGAACCGATACACTACATTTCAACCCTCTAAGTCAGAAAATAAAAGAAGACATAAATAGATGGAACTTGATCCCAGTGCTGAGCTTTGAATCTCGAATAGAATCAGTGAAAATGAACATCCTACCTAGACTCTTATACCTTTTCCAGAATCTACCAATTGAAATCACAGACAAGCAGTTTAACGAATGGGATAAAGCCATATCAAGGTACATTTGGCAAGGGAAGAAACCAAGGATTAGATTCTGTACTCTTCAACGAGCAAAAAACAAGGGAGGAGTAGCGCTCCCCTGCTTGAAGGACTACTATATATCAGCCCAATTAAGAAGCTTGTTCTGCTGGTGCAAGCCAGACTAGAGCTAGATGGAAAGAAATTGAGAATAATGTATCAGGAGGAGTACCCATCGAGGCAAGGTTAGGGGATAAAAGACATGTTAAAAACTTACTGGAAAAAGATAACCGCTGGATAAACCTCTCTTTCAAATTATGGTTAAGGGTCCTTACCAGGAGTGACTTGCTGAAGGAAATGAAGATATTAAGATGTTGCTCACATGATCTTGATTTCACCCGGAGCAAGCTGGATAAAACATTTAAAGATTGGGCCAAACATGGCCTTACTTCATATTGCACATTTTTCAGCAAAGGAACCATGTTTGATTTTCAAACACAAAAAAAACGATATCGATTGAATAACGGTGATTTCTTTAGATTTCTACAGGTACGCCATTACTTAAATAGTTCCCTGTCAGACAGCCAGAAAGCCCTTGAAAACCCATTATTTATAGTTTTCACAAGTGCATACACATCAGACACAGGGATGAAAGTAATCTCAAAACTTTACCAAGCTCTTCAAGATATTAAAAAGGAAAATACTTTCTATATAAAACACAAATGGGAAAACGAAACCAAAAAAACCATCCCTGACGAAGTCTGGACAAATTACTGTACTTTTCAATGGAAGATCTCGAGCTCAGGCACCTACAGAATGTTTAGTTGGAAGATGCTGAGCAGGTACTTTTTCAGCCCTGCTCAGTCATCACATCATCTACGACCCCCCAGCTGCTGGAGGAAATGTGGTTCTCAGCTAGCACATCACTACCATTTATTTTGGGCTTGCCCTTTAATAGTAACTTTTTGGGAAAAGATTCATATCGAAATTGAAATAATACTACAGGAAAAAATCCCTTTAAACTGGGACGAATTTCTATTTGGGCTCGTACATTCAATCCCCACAAACTCCAAAACAAAACAATTATTTGGAATTCTTACTGTTGCAGCAAAAAAAGCAATAACTAGAAAATGGCTCAAAGCGGATATCCCTTCTCTTGACAACTGGTACGACAAAATCCATGAAATCTATGTTATGGAAAGAATCACCTTCTCAATGAGGCTTCAGGAAAACACATTTGAAGAAATATGGAAAAAGTGGAGAATTTACATATCCCAAAGACGACCATCCCTTGTTTGACTGTTTCTATACACCGATTGAATGTATATGTATAGATATGTATGTATGGTTACATGTATGTGTATTGAATGTATATATGTATGTTGATATGTATGAATATGTACATGTGTAGACATTTGCTATCTCAAACAACCCCTGTGTACTTTTTCGTTTTTATTTTACTTTGATTAATTTTGTTTGCTATTTCATTTGTCACTTTCGGGTCTCTAAAAATATATGATTTGAAAAACTGTACTTGTACTATAATGTGACCCCAAATAAATAAAGAATTTAAAAAAAGAAAGACGACACACGAAGTGAGGATGCCCGGCCCGGAGGAAGCCTGGGGTCCCCTTCTGGAGCCAGGCCCAGAAGGAGGACTCGTCGGCGAGCGTCTGGTGGCCGTGCTTGCCACAGCCCGAAAAGGCAACGTGGGCAACACCTCCGCTTCTCCGTCCCGCGGGCCCACCACCTACGGGAAACAGCGATGGGGTGGGTGCGCTGCCAGAAGGGTGGCAGTGAAGGCAGAGGGTCTCGACGGACCAGACCCGGGCGACAGAAGCTGGCTTTGGGGACGTGGAACGTCACCTCTCTGGGGGGGAAGGAGTCGGAGCTTGTGCGGGAGGTGGAGTGTTACCAGTTGGATCTGGTTGGGCTCACCTCTACGCACAGCGTCGGCTCTGGAACCTTACTTCTGGATAGGGGTTGGACTCTATTCTTCTCCGGAGTTGCTCAAGGTGTGAGGCGCCGGGCGGGTGTGGGGATACTCACAAGTCCCCGGTTGGGTGCTTCGTTGTTGGAGTTTACCCCAGTGGACGAGAGGGTCGCCTCCCTACGCCTGCGGGTTATGGGGAAAACTGACTGTTGTGTGTGCTTATGCACCCAACAGCAGTTCAGAGTATACAGCCTTCTTGGAGACCCTGGAAAGAGTCCTGTATGGGGCTCCTGAAGGGGACTCTTTAATCTTGCTAGGAGACTTCAACGCACATGTGGGCAATGATGGAGACACTTGGAGGGGAGTGATTGAGAGGATCTGAACCGGACTAAGGATTGCACCACTGCTTTTTGCAGATGATGTGGTTCTGATGGCTTCATCGGTCTGTGACCTTCAGCACTCACTGGATCGGTTCGCAACCGAGTGTGAAGCGGCTGGGATGAGGATCAGCACCTCCAAATCTGATGCCATGGTTCTCAGCAGGAAACCGATGGACTGTCCACTCCAAGTAGGGAATGAGTCCTTACCCCAAGTGAAGGAGTTCAAGTATCTCGGGGTCTTGTTCTCGAGTGAGGGAACAATGGAGCGTGAGATGGGTCGGAGAATCGGAGCAGCGGGAGCGGTACTGCAGTCGCTTTACCGCACCGTTGTGACGAAAAGGGAGCTGAGCCAGAAGGCAAAGCTCTCTGTCTACCGTGCCATTTTCGTTCCTACCCTCACCTATGGTCATGAAGGATGGGTCATGACCGAAAGAACGAGATCGCGGGTACAAGCGGCCGAGATGGGTTTTCTGTCATCCAGGAGGGACTCGGAGTTGAACCGCTCCTCCTTCGCGTCGAAAGGAGCCAGTTGAGGTGGTTTGGGCACCTAGTTAGGATGCCACCTGGGCACCTCCCTAGGGAGGTGTTCCAGGCACGTCCAGCTGGGAAGAGACCAAGGGGTAGACCCAGGACCAGGTGGAGGGATTACAGGACTGTCTCAGAAAATTAGAATATTGTGATAAAGTTCTTTATTTTCTGTAATGCAATTAAAAAAACTAAAATGTCATACATTCTGGATTCATTACAAATCAACTGAAATATTGCAAGCCTTTTATTATTTTAATATTGCTGATTATGGCATACAGCTTAAGAAAACTCAAAAATACAATCTCAAAAAATTAGAATAGTTCCTCAGACCAAGTAAAAAAAAAAGATTTATAACAGCAAAACACAATCAAACATTTGAAAATGTCCATTAATGCACTCAGTACTTGGTTGGGAATCCTTTTGCACGGATTACTGCATCAATGCGGCGTGGCATGGAGGCAATCAGCCTGTGGCATTGCTGAGGTGTTATGGATGCCCAGGATGCTTCAATAGCGGCCTTTAGCTCATTAGCATTGTTGGGTCTGGTGTCTTTCAGCTTCTTCTTCACAATACCCCACATATTCTCTATGGGGTTCAGGCCAGGGGAATTTGCAGGCCAATCGAGGACAGTAATGCCATGGTCAGTACACCAGTTACTGGTGGTTTTGGCACTGTGGGCAGGTGCCAGATCATGCTGGAAAATGAATTCCTCATCTCCATAGAGCTTTTCAGCAGACGGGAGCATGTAGTGCTCTAAAATCTCTTGGTACACAGCTGCATTTACTCTGGGCTTGATGAAACACAGTGGACCAACACCAGCAGCTGACATGGCTCCCCAAACCATCGCTGACTGTGGGAACTTCACACTGGATTTCAAGCAACTTGGATTTTGCTCCTCTCCAGCCTTTCTCCAGACTCTGGCGCCTTGACTTCCAAATGAAATACAAAACTTGCTTTCGTCTGAAAAGAGGACTTTGGACCACTGTGCAACTGTCCAGTGCTTCTTTTCCTTAGCCCAAGTCAGACGCCTCTTCCGTTGTCTTGAGTTCAGAAGTGGCTTGACCATGGGAATACGGCTATTGTAGCCCATTTCCCGGACACGTCTGTGAACAGTGACTTTTGATACCTGGACTCCAGCTTCAGTCCACTGTCTTTGAAGCTCCCCAAAATTCTGGAAGCGACTCTTCTTCACAATGCTGTTAAGGCTGCGGTCATCTCTCTTGGTTGTGCAGCGTTTCCTGCCACATTTCCCCCTTCCAACAGACTTTTTGTGGATGTGCTTTGAAACTGCACTCTGTGAACAGCTTGCTCTTTGAGAAATTTCTTTTTGTGTCTTACCCTCCTGATGGAGGGTGTCAATGACGGTCCTCTGGACAGCAGTCAGATCAGCAGTCTTCCCTATACTTGTGATTTAGTTTACTGAACCAAGCTGAGTGTTTTTCAAGGCTCAGGAAACCCTTGCAGGTGTTTCGAGTTAATTAGACGATTCAAGTGATTCGTTGAACACCCTACTAGTATACTTTTTCATGATATTCTAATATTTAGAGATAGGATATTTGAGTTTTCTTAAGCTGTATGCCATAATCAGCAATATTAAAATAATAAAAAGGCTTGCAATATTTCAGTTGATTTGTAATGAATCCAGAATGTATGACATTTTTGTTTTTTTAAATTGCATTACAGAAAATAAAGAACTTTATCACAATATTCTAATTTTCTGAGACAGTCCTATATATCTCTTCACTGGCCTGGGAGCACCTTGGGATCCCCCAGTCAGAGCTGGTTGATATGGCCAGGGAAAAGAAAGTTTGGGGCTCTCTGCTGGAACTGCCACCTTCGCGAACCGACCACGGATAAGCGGGAGAAGATGGATGGATGGTTTGCCTCTACAAACCACCAATTTGGAATGTTAACAATATTTACTGCAGCTTTACATTTGAAGATCTTGAGTCATCTAATTTTTTCCTAATATAACAATCTTCAGCTTTTAAATAAATACGTTTTATTCAACATAATAAAAATAATAACTGCACCCATAACAGATTTCTCGACACAGCTTTAAAAACAGCAAATGAGACCTTGTTAAGTCTCTAGACATGTTCCTTTCATTCCTGCTCCAGTACATTTTCCACAGTATTTAAAAACAGAGCTGCAGACTGAATCTTGTGATTAATATAACAAGCTTTACTGCACAAGATACATTCTGACTGAAACCCTTTCACATTTATCCATCCGCACAAATGCATTCGCAGTGGTTTTGCCAGCAGATGTCGCCACTTGCGTTAATGCATGGAAACAGAAAACTATTTCCAGTATGTTTACTTCATGGCTTCAGAAAGCTTTTTATCGCCGATCACTACTGAATATCCCACATATCTACTATTTTCTTTTAGATTTATGGTATGATTATGTTCATTTAGACACTAATTAAATCTAATCCTTTCACTGCGATAAAACTAAATCAGCAACACAACATGTAGTTCTTGTTCTTGACATGATTTGTGGAGCCCCTGCATGTGTTTTCTAACGCCTCATTGTGGAAATGAGATATACTGTAATTGTCTCGTCTCTAGTTTAGCAGGATTTATCTGCCACTGCCAGCTAATTAGACAAATAGCCCTTACAATACTGCTTCAATAATCTTGCAGGAGGCACTGCTATAAACATTCTATACATGTAACGTTCAGATATTCTGATATGCTTGCTTTATACTAAAAGAGACAGGGGATGTTCCTTTGATCACATGATAAAAAAGGGCCATGGCTTTTTTTAAGACCATGTCAAAAAAGTTAAAAAGGTACCATGAGGCTTTTTCACTCAGTGGATTATATCTTCATTCCTCCCTTTCACTCCTGATATGCAGACAGTATCATAATGGCGCCCATCATTTTGGGCATCGTTTGGCCTAAGGGAGCGGAGTGTAAATACTTCATCAAAGAACATCATATTCTCTTTCTCTGGATGCTGGCCAGCTCTGCGGTGACACCACCTGCTCATATTGTTCTATCGTCTCTCCCTGCGCTGGGTAAAGCATGTTCAATCCACCGCTCATGACACCTGAATAAAAGCTCAAACCCCTAAGCCAACGTTTAATTAGTAATGTGAAGGATATGACCGTCACAAGTCAGCACGGTGAGACGTTTCACAGACTGCAGACTTTAAAGTCACTCACATGGAAGTAGTCTGAGGGCAAGGGTTGGGATATAATGTTTCTACTGCAGCCAGGTGTCTGTGACTCAAAAGATATTTCGTGATAAAAGAGAAAGACCGTCTCGTCAAAAGATGACAAATGAATGACATTCAGTACAAAAGGCTGAAAGGCCGTGGTGGAACAATCAGAAGTCTGTGAGGCAAGGATACCCTGTTACCAACAGCAAAACCTTTTTAAATATAGTCTATAAGCACAGTAGATTAACTGTGATGTCTTCAGTTGGGAAAGAAACATGAAGACGCAGATTTCAAGGAAATGTATATAATTGAGTTATTATTAAGTAAATTCCATGAAAAGACCAACAGTGTGTCCATCTCCCAATACTTATCATTGGTACCCAGCTCTTAGACCATTTGTGCCAACTGTAAATTGTTAAAGTGGGTCATAAACAAAGCATTATCCCAATTTATAACTGTTCTGTCATTTTCTATAACATCTGGTCACTGTAGTTTTTAGCAACATTTATGGTAGCATTACTTAAACAGAAAGAAATACGGTAGTTTTTCTCTTGGGAAACAAATACTTGAATACATTTGATGCTATAGTGACTATTAATCGATGCATGACAGTGTATGTAGCATGGAGTCTAAGCTGACTACAGTATGTGTTCATGGTGATAAAGGAACATATTACCCAGTGCAAGTGTGGCTTATTAACAGTAAAGCTTCATTGCTGGTTTTGGTCTTTTTGTGCGATTTGTTTGGGATTGGAATAATCTAGAAAAGTAGCAGTTTTATACTATAAACATGAAGCCTACCTTTAACCTCTTGTCCAATCGATAGGCCGGCCCATTTTCTCTGTTTAGAAGAAAAGAAAGTTATTAATTTAGAAGCATGTCTCGTCTTTTTCTTTTTGTATTAAGACACAATATTGCCAAAGAAAAAAGGCAATTTTTTACCATTTTGCCATAAACAAGGAAACTAGATTTTCCAGAAGATTTAAGCTATACTTTATACTTGACGTGTTTTAGAAACATCAGTGTAACGTTCCTCTGCAACTTGGTCTTATTATTTCACAACACATCTTTATTTGCCTGTTGACATTTCACACAATCTGGGTTTCTGACATGGGGACCAATGATGGCAGCTATGTCAAATGATAAGCCAATCAACCAATAGATAGTGTTTATTGAATTCTTGTGGTAAAATAAGACCGTGTTGAGGAGGTTACAGTAGTACCTGTGAGCCGTTGTGGCTGCCTTAAAGACGGCGGAAGAGCAGGCAGAGAAAGGCGAGGCAAAAAAGGAAGAAGCAGTAACACAGATTGAGACAAACAGAGAAGTCCGAGCAGAGAGCGCACAGCAAAACACACAAGAGAGTATATGAGGTTACATATTGATATCAAGATTGAGATAATATAATGTTTGCAAAACTGATATTTGAATACATTTTGCAGCTTTCAACTCCATGCAAGTGTTGAACAGTGCTTTGTTAAGTTCAAATGCTAAATTAGACTAATATTTATTTTATTCTACAAGTAACATCAAGCAACTGAGATAAATGGTTAGCTACAGTATGTCAAATTAATCATTGTTATTATTTCCCCCCACATAATCAATATATTTTAGATTCATTCTGCATAACACAGTTCAGCAGCGATGCACAGCCACCCTCAGGCAACACAGTAACCATGTGGCAGGCAACATGTTGCCATTGCATAGTGAGGCGTACCTGTGGCAGGCTGAAGGCGATGGTCCCGGCGTTAACACTGGGATGCTTCTTCAAGGTGAACACGTACATGTGGGCTACATTGCGCACAGTCACATGTCTGTATTGAGGTCAAAACAGAACAAAGGATTAAACGTGATATACAGTAGAGATAGCAACCCAGATGTTACTGTTTTTCCAGATGTTCCTACTCACTGTTCAAACTGTGGCTCCTTGTCATTGATGACGGCACAGTTGGTCAGTGACAGCTCGTCTGTAGGGCACCGAGCCGCTTGCATGAACTGGAACGAGAGCAGAGACATGTAAACAGTGAGTCGACTGGGGAGGTAGTATCTGAGTATTGAGTGGTCAAACCTGGAAATGAGCCAGCAAGTTTTGCACCTCCTGTTCTCTTGTTTTGAAGTCAGTTATTTATTTTAATAGGTATTAGGTAAGATCTTTAAAATAAGGTCTGTGGTTCATATAAGCTCAAGACATGACACGTTTTGTTTTATCCAGAAAATACATCAGGAAATACATCCACTCCTGAATTTAAACTATTTATTCAAGTGAAAAAAGGCTGTTGGCAAGTGGCTATGAGACTACAGAGGTTGTCAGGGCCCTTAAACGTCAACAGCGTAAAGATGATAAACTAGTGGTGTTTATGTTGAAGTCGTGTGAGCGTACTGTAGTTAATTTATAGCTTTAGACTTCTGTCGATTGCATTAACGCTATGTCCATTTGTAAAGAATATCTTACCAAAGAATAGAAAGCGTGTACTTTAGTTGCAACATCATTAAAGGCCCCACGTCTTTTTCCCACTCATGAATGCAACAGAGCTTTTTTCCACAATAATCCAAGGGAATAATCCTATTGACTTATTGTTGATAGACCCAGGGTGATGCTCACTTCCTGGTTGGCCTACAGAAATACACCGTCCCTACAGCACTATTTTGGACTGTTACGGAAAATAATTCACCGTGTTTATAGTTGGTATGCATGGATCTTTTTTAGCTCAACACTCTCATGACTTTGCATCCAATCCCCTCTAGCTCAGAGATCATGCTTGGAAAACCTCCATTACACGCATGTTGCTATGGTGATCTCTTTACACTGCTAAAGCCTCCTGAGAGCTTAAGCACACTGGAAACTTCCAGAGAGGTCTGATGCTCCTTACATTCTTACTCTGTTCTTTTTTTAAATGTCAAGTGCCTGTGTGTGGAGTGTACGCTCAGCTTCCTCTGTGTATTGCTGATGTATTCTACTGGCTTTCATTGGTAATGTCCAAGTGGTTTACAGCCATTGTATTTGCTTGAATAGAGTGAATAAATGTTTGTCAAACACACAAGAAAGAGGTTCCTTTTGTCTTTCCTTGAACTGCAGGGATGGTCCTAATGTGGAACAATTGGGTCTGAGAAATTCAACCCTGCTCGAGTAGGGAAACCATTATGTGCTGCAGACAGTGGACATACTGAATTTAAATTGACTTATTTTATCAGCTTTATCAAGCATGAAGGTGATCCAATCAAGCTTATGGCAATTCATGTTTTTCAGCTTATGATCATTTCAGCAATATCTAATTTTGTGCCCTCTTTTGTCTCAGTTTCATTATGCTATAAAGTGGAAAGTTGCAGGAGGGTTTTTGGATCTTGCTTCCAACAGAGACAAATAAGGGGATATATTATGCAATTTTGTAGTTCATACTTACATATTTGGTTTCTACTAGGACATCTGAATGATTTGACTGATATGGTCTGTCTGAATATACTGTACTTGTTTCCCTCTCTGTCTAACACACTTAGTGGTGCATTTCTACAAAGAAAGTATTTAAGCTTTGGGAGATTCTAAGATGGGAGGCCATTTATTCTAATGAACCTTCATGTGACAAAGGCAGGGGGAAATCTGAATGGCTTGCTGAGTCGCAATGTGTGTGATTTATATATATTTAGAAAGTGTGTACAACGTAATGCACAAGGCAATCATATGACCATCCCTATAAAACCAAGGTAGCTAAAAGTGACTTGTCAATCACTAGGTAGACCTGCCCTCTACTACATGGAAGCCAACTAACAAAATAAGCAATGTGCTGTGTTAAAAAAAGACTTACATTTATCCATGTGACCATAACCTATGTGCAGAATGTTTACTGTGGTAATAATGTATGAGGTAGGGTAATATTCTCAATATACTTTTACACAATCACACTTCTTTTTGAAAACAAGTGAACCTAACCCCAGCAGGATTTGATAAAGAATTCATCTTTGAAAAACATCCTCATACTGTAAACTGCACTTTTCACAGCCAAAGGATGTCTGAGCAGATTATATGATCCCGTCACATTGTGGGAAATTTGGGTTTAAACAACCTCAACGTTTTAAGCTCTTCTACCTCTGCCAGACCCCTGAGTGATGTTCTAACATTGCCTCACACTGCGTTCCTCAACAGACTGCAGCATTTCATCATGAGACCGTTGCAATATGGTCTAATAACAGTCAGACCCAGTGCTAGCTACTGGCTAGGTGAATCAGCATGGTGAAGCAAGCACCTTCAAGATCCACTGTGATGGTATAGCTACTAAAGGTTCAGCATTAGGAAGAGCCTTTATTTGGCACCAAGATTATATTACAAACAGCCCCACTTGATAAGGCTAAATTAATAGACTATGAAACCACAAGCAAATGTTTGTGGCATAAAAACCTTCACAGTGGGTTTTGAATAAACAAGTTGAATTAATAGGAATATACAATACAAATTATTGTTCATTTTCAACCTGTAATCTCATTACAGATTGATGATGCATAGCAGTGAAATAGAAAGGGTGGACTTAGTATTCAAATGAATCTTGAATTAAGTGGTGACCGAGAATCTTGTAAAAATGTATGCAAAAGGCCAACTGTAATTCTAAGTACTGATCATATTTGTTATCGTTAACAGCAAAGTAACTAAAGGTACTACGTTAATGTTGTGGAGTAAAGGTACACTATTTATCTCTGAATTGTAGTGGAGTAGAGGTATAAAAGTAGCATAACATGGAAATACTCAAGTAATGTACAAGTAGCTCAAGTACATTACTTGACTAAATGTACTTAGTTACTTTACACCACTGGGTCTGCAGCTAATAAACTGAAACGTAAGCGTAGACTGCTGCATAGTCATTCTAAAAACACTGCGACTTTCTGTACACTGCAGCTACTTTAAAAATGGCCACTGCTATAGGTAGTAAGTTGACTATTCAACACAAATTCCATTAATCTTACTGCACTTCTGGTTTGTTTTACCCATTAAATACAGTCAACACTTCCTTCATGCAATCATTGGTTTAGCCTTTCATACGGAGCTGTATTAACTGCATCATTTGTTTCCATCAAAGTACATATTGCCCATACATTTTGCGGGACTAGCAGCTTTGTGGTTGATACGTATATGAAGTTATAGGCTATCTAGAACAACATCAGTGGTAGCACTATATGCTAGCGGTGGTCACAAGATACTCCATTCCACTTCCGGGCTACGAAGTTTTGAATGACATCTGACTTCCACAGTGGCTAAGTGCTGTGCTGGCTCACTTTACGTGTACAAAAAAAGCTTCTCGTTCCTCAAGTCCACGTTAGGTTAAGTATTCACTTGTTTCTGTTCGTATTGTGTTGAAATGGTCATATTTGCTTCAAAGAAACTCACCCGGTCGGTCATCTTTGTGCTTTTTTTTTTTTTAAACTCCGGTTCAAGTGCAATTCAGCAGAAACGTTGCGCTGACAGAACAACTGCACAACTGAGAAAGTGACGTGCAGAGGCGGGACCTGTTGACGCAGATGATGTCACCACGCACAGGAAACGTAGGGAAGTCAGATGAGTAGATGCGCACTTCACCTCTTTCCTCAGCTGACTCTGCAGTAGGAAAACATTTCTCTCTACATACACGTCACAATAGAGCGATATGTGACCTTTTCAAAGGAATGTTGTCTTCATTTCATATTACACTTCACCTTGTTAATTATGTATAGTGGAAAGAGGTGTAGGATTAAGGAGGTGTCCCATCAACATTATTCATACTAATTACCTTGAAAAGCACTACATGCAGCAAGGAAATAAAAATAAATAGAAAATGCTCTTAGTGATTAATAATCCGAACGTTTCGCAACTGTTTTGACAAATTGTCATTGTTTATGTCTTTTTGACATACATTTTGTATTTATATTTTGCAAATGTATTTAAGAACGAAACCTGTACAAAAAATGTCCTTATGATGGAAGTATTTTTCTCAATGCTTGTGCGTTAATATGAATGTCTTCAGAGGTAAATAAACATATCCTGCATTTTGTGGCAATAGTTTCAACAGTGTTGAAATAAAAACTTCTATCCGTTTTGATAAATAGATTTTTATTTGATTGGTGATGTTCACAGATGCTCCTTTATCTCTTGTGACTAACTTGGTTTTAAAGTGTTATAAAAAGAAAAGGTCTGAAGCCAAGTTTGACAAAATGGGTTAGAGAAATCATCCTGTTGGTGTAAAAAAAACAAAAATAAAAACAATCCAGAAACTCAGTTTAATTTATTTAATGCCCTTCATGTAAAGTTACTTTTTCAAAATACTGACCAATAGCAGCAGGAGAAAGCATCTTCTGTATTTTCTTAATATGGATTCTTGATGAATTGTTTATGTCCTTCCCTGTGAATTGTCCTCTGGTTAAACTAACCTAATCCCAGCTCCTATTGAGCACATGTCAGAGACTCTCTCCAACATGCAAAACCCCAGTCTTCTCACCTTCATACTGTAAAATAAATACCATCGTTGAGTGGCCGCTGATAGTTAAGAGTCAAATTAGCATCAGCATATTATTTTTGCAAAAGACCAGACAAAAAATACCCTTAAAAATACAAAATATTTATTTTGAAAATGTCTTTATAAGAGTTAAACATAAACAAAAAAAAAATCAAATCAAACCCATACAAATTGTTTGGTTACTAGCATTCCACACTAGTGCTAGAAACTAATAATGGATAATTGCTCACTCAGGGGGAACTCAAAGGCGATGAATACATCTCCACCTCTTCAGATTTTATATTGCACCCAAACACTGAGGCAAAACAGAAGCGCCCAGAAAGTGGCACTGGTGGTGAAATGGCATCCTGTCTGATCTTAAGACTAACATAACCAGGGTGGGCAGGCATGTGGCAACTATCCAAATTCTTTTTTTCTTAAACAAAAACACAAAAACGGAAAACAAATAAAGTGAGTTTAATACATATCTGAAATACAGTGGTGACTTAACTGTTGGCATTGATATGGAAAGGAAAAAGTAATAAATGAGGGGGGGCTCTTCGACCAAAATTCAGTATTCCAAGGAGTATCCCAACCTTTTAAAATCTGAGCAGTGTGCTTCTGAAAGTAATGGAGAAGAAGAAAGACTGGTTTTCAGTTGGTAGCAGAGTCTGAGCCGCAGAGGTCAGCGATGCACCTTGGAGGCTGCAGTGGAGTCAGCTTAAGGCTAGTTAGCCCGACCTTAAAGCAGATATAAACGTATATTTATTCTTAAACCTTTTTTATCTTTTTATTGTGGTTGTACAATATTCCCTGATGGCCTGATTTGGCCGCTGAGTGTTATACAGAATCCTGAAGAGATATCAAAATTAAAGAGGAAGAAAACAAACAAGAGAAGTGATGAAATTGTCCATTGAGGGGAGAGGAAGGGTGAGTTTGATGGGGGGAATCCTGTTTGATGCAGTTTGTGGGACCCTTTTGTCGGTCTCCCTTGTCCCCCTTCTTAAAATGTTACACACGCTGGTCAAACACACACTGTCCCTCCATCGCACTGCCGTGGTTATCTGCTCTGAGGATGAAAGACAAGTGTATTGTTAAGACTAAAGAACGAGCTCGAAAACAATGATTTTTTTTCAAAATTAGATTTATTTCTTTACCTATGTCAACTTCTTGGCTTTGTTGTAAAGTGAATCCACAACTTTGCTCATGTTCTGAATTGTTTCCAATGCCGCTCCGTATGTTTTGTCCACAGGGGGCTCGTCGAAAATGATCAAGACCCCTTCTCCTTGGTCCAGGATTCCTGCGCAAAGATATGTCACAAAAACATTAGACACTACACTGAATATACTATTGCTCCATTCTTTAGGTGTACATGTTTTATACCCGGCAATTTCTATTACCGTGAAACTTTGTATCCAGAATCATCTGCGATAATTTCCTCTCAACATCCCCCTATAAAAAAAAGAGAAAGGAATAATGAAACCCTCGTTTCAACGAGCTGTAAATGATGATTGTAACTCTCAGGAAACATTTCTTCACTGCACATATACACACCTTAGACAGTTTGATAAGACCGGATATGTGTTCTATCTGAAAACAGAAGGAGAGAACATCAAATCATTAATTTCATTAAACAATGATGAGGAATAAGTACAGTGCAGGGTTCATGCACTTTTTCAACAATGATTTTCAATGACTTTTCAAAGACCTTTACCTAATTTTCCATAACCAAAAAAAGATTACCACTGAAAATTGTTTATTTTAACATGGAACAGGAAAATAAGGTCTGCATATGAAACATGTTGTGCCTATCTAAAACAAATCAAATAGTAGGCTATAGCTTCTACACGCTGAAGCAACTGTAGTCAGGGATGCAAACTCATCAGGTATGAAAAAGGTGACAAGGATCCGAGCCCCCGGCTCCCCCACCCCACGGAATATCAGCTTTAAAATTAGGAATAACAGAGGATTTCAGCAGAACAACTAAAGCAGCAGTGTTAATAATAACAGAAACGCCAAAGAGTCACATCTAATAGAAATATATAAAAGCATTTATTTTAATTGTGGAGCACTCAGTTTATAATTTTGGCAGCACTGTTGAGCATTTTGAAAATGTATTTTCATGCCTCTGTGCAAGGCTTAGTCTTTCTATCTGTATAGCCACTGGTGTAAAGTAACTAAGTTCATAAACTCAACAAGTACTGTACGTGGGTACAATTTTGAGACACTTTTACTTTATTTAAGTATTTCAATGTTTTTGCTACTTTGTACTTCTACATGTATGTAATACCTTTAGTTACTTTATAGATCTGGATGAATGATGTGAAATATAATCAAGTGTTAAATCAGACTTTAGTTCCACCTGGAGTAAATCCACAAGCTACCCTGCAGTATACAAAGTCATTCAAACTAGCTGCACCTTTAACCAGCTTTGAGAACACTTTCATGATCAATCATTATAAAACATATATCTATTATTCTGAAATGGACCAATCTGCACAATGACTACTTTTACTGTCGCTACTTTAACTATATTTTGATGATAATACTTTTCTACTTTTCCTTGAGGAACATTTTGAATGCAGGACTTTTACTGAAACAGAGTATTCCTACACTCTGGTACTATTACTTTTACTCAAGTACAAGATCTGAGTACTTCTACTTTTACTCAAGTACAAGATCTGAGTACTTCTACTTTTACTCTAGTAAATATCTTATACCACCTCTGTTTATAGCCTATGAAAAAAACTATTAGAAAACGAAGGCTAAAGCTAACGTTAGCAGATAGTGACAATGTATGCTAGCTAGCTCAACGATTCCTTAAATAATATTGCGACAGAAAAACTTTTCAGTTCACATCATGCTCTGCCGCTCTGCTCTGAACACCTGAACGGCCCGTTCTAACAGCTGTTCACCAGCGGTGCAGTCTGTGCCACAGTGACTCCGCACAGTTAACGAACGCACCGTAGATAATGTAGCTGACCCTCATACTGGAGTAGCGGGGTTCAGCCGGCCCGACAGGCAGGAAGACTCGAGCACACAGCTCTCGCTTCATATATTAAAAAATAACACCATGCGCGTCATGATGGCACATAACGGCTCGCGACCGCAGATTATTTCGGCGATTAAATCAAATGTAAATTATATTTGACGCAACTTTAGTTACATTTCCATGACTTTTCCAAAACTTTGGGAAAAATATTGTTTTCCATAACTTT
The DNA here is from genome assembly GCF_949606895.1 of Notothenia rossii. Taxonomy (NCBI): domain Eukaryota; kingdom Metazoa; phylum Chordata; class Actinopteri; order Perciformes; family Nototheniidae; genus Notothenia; species Notothenia rossii. The sequence continues at coordinate 18,889,138 of NC_136910.1, forward strand.
TCCAGGGCCTGGAATTTGCATTTTGAATTTCCATGACTTTTCCAGGTTTTCAATGACCGTACAAACCCTGACAGTGGTAGATTCCCACAGTCAGCCTATAATATGGAAAGAATGCAACTATGATATACAGGAACAAGTTCAAATGTAGGAATTGGTAACAAATGCAGCAACGGTTCAAGTGTATAAGCCTAGCAGGGACTTACCTGTACTCTGGAGAAGGGTTCAATGACTCGGATGAGGTTCTGCTCCAGCAGGTTGTCGTACAGCGTGGCCAGGTGAGTGGTGATGATGGGGTCGTCCCTCAGCTCGGCTCTGTACTCTGTGAGGGACTGCAACATACACGCCATTCAGTTTAACAACAACTTCAATTGGCCATTATATTATCAGCAGGTATTATCATCCAAACTAACAGTGAGTGACAAAAAGCAAAAGGACCAGTATCTTAAAAGGAAACGAGAGCAGAAAGCTAAATGAAGATGTTCATGCCCCATCGGCATCAACATCCGATCATAATTCCATTGTTGAGGTCTACTAGAATAGATTTACATTGTTCAATTTTCCAAAATCACATTGGTTTCTCATACAGCATCTCTGTATAGTATGTGTATTCACTCTCTGTCCTAAACGGCTTGTTGGAGCTCCTGCCCCCCCTCCCTATGAGCCCACTCTGTTCTGATGAGTCCACCACAGTTACAGCGGAACATCAGTGATTATGTGTTACCATGGCGTTGGCTAGCAACCAGAAAATGACACCAGTAAGGACAAACAGATGAGAATGCTGCGTGGGGTCTGGGTGCTGTGTTGGCGGGACGTTGCGGGGCTCGCTGCTGCGCCCTTTGAGGCTCGAGGAGCGGACAGTGTGAGGTGGATTACTGGTGTTGTTTCCTGGTTGCTGCGTGCGGAGCTCAGCCTGAGCACACACTCACAGCCTGAGCTGCGTGCGTGTGCGTGCGTGTGTGTGTGTAGCTCTGCGTAGCACCGCGGCTGGGAAAAGATAAGGCTGAGTGAGTGTGTGTGTACGGAGCTCCGCGGATTGGTCCATTTTGACTTTGGGACGTCAATAGGACCCGGAAGAAACAAAGGAAAAAAGAGAAATCTCCAACGACGCGTTCTGGGGCTACAGGGTGTACTTTGAGGGTTTGTGACTCTGCAGACCGTTTACATGCAGAAAAACCTTCATAACACATAAGGGGACGGGTAATAACCGGAAAAGCATGACATGGGACCTTTAACACAGATGTGGTAGGACTGCAAGAGTTCTTACCTTTTCAAAGTCTGCTAATGATCTGTTCTTGCAGGCCTGGGCCACACACTTCAGTGCATCCGTCTAAAAGAGGAAAGACAAAAGATACATGTTATTCTACAGAAAGTAATTCAATTATTACGTTTACATCCACAAAACTAGATATCTGGGAACCAAACAAGTTTATTTTAGGGAGACCAAGACAGAACCAGACGTAACTTCAAAAAGGCTCCATTGCAAGACACACAAAACATAAAATTGTTTGAATGAAAGAGGCAACAGAAAGAAAGCAGCTTATATTTACTTTTTTTTCCAAAAGTATACATCACCACATTTATTCTTCATCCTACTTTTAATGTAAGGTTGAACAAAGTGACATTGCTACTTAGCCCAATCTGCTACGATTAGAAAGGTGAGCACTTGCCTGTCGGCCGGTATATCGCAGGCCCAGTTTACCACTGATCAGAGCTGGAACCTCCTCTGGGCTGAAACAGATAAATAAACATATTGAAATAAAAGTCAGTAATGTAATAACTCAAAGTTACTAAGAGGGTGTGCAAGTAATGGACATTCATTCACATTTCAAGATCTACTTACGCTTGGAGGACAATTTTGCACAGAAGCATGTATTTGAGTGATGTGACGGCTCTGGGGCTGTTGATGGAGTCGTAGCCCTCGAAGGCCTCAAAGAAGTAGGAGTAAGCAGTCTTCCAGTCCTTCTCCTCAGCTGCGTGGATGATCCCTGCAACACAGAGGACACAGCATGACAGTGAGTTACCTTCTGTAGTCACAACAAAACAACTGTGACACCGTGAAATGTGAAATACCAACAAATCTGGAGAAACTCGCTGGGGGTAGCTGGTATGTACGATTACACAAATATTAAAACCACTGTGTGCTGGCTTTCACTGGGTTTTGACCAAAATTTGAACGCATGCAGGGGTTAAATGGGTGTCTACCAAAATTGCTCCTGTAGGAATGTCTTAATTAAGTATACACTAGTACCATGGATACATAGTAGGCTGAATGAGATCAAGCGCTGAAAAAAATTAAGAGACCACTCCTAATTTGTATTAAATCTCAATCTGTACATGCATGGCAGCCACTCCTTTCCAGTGTCTGTTGAATTACAGCAGAGATAAATGTTGTCAGTAGTTTATAGAATAAACTAAAAACACAGAACTATAAATAGTAAAAACCAGAGAAACTGATAATGCTGCAGTAGTCTCTTAATTGTTTTCCAGAGCTGTATAATGCAGTGGCGAACCGTCAGGGCCTTCAAGTTATTCAGAGAATACCCTGGAACACTAAGATAAAACAAACAAAATATCGATTTAATTATATAAATAAAATGTAAATAAAATGAATAAATGAGAATGGTATCTGTGTTGTTGATCTGTAATATTACAGTGTTACGTTGATTTGTTTGTCCTTCTCGGACCATGCACTACGCATTTCAGTGGTTTTCTGTTAGAAAAGAAAGCAACCAATCAGATCTGTTTCTGGGTCTCTGGGTAGAATATCCTTCAACCAAGGTATTCTACATCCTTGATAGAATGCCCTGGCTGTTGCACTGAATGAGAGCGTACGTTTGGACTGACAGTTTGATTAACCAATCATATATTGATTTGTAACCAATGGACGTATTCTTTCAGAGTTTCCCTCGGTTCCAGGGTACTCTAGAAGGCCCGCTAGTTCACTGGCTCGAGACAGAGGATCTAGAATGCGACGAAGCAATTCATGCCGTTTTATTGTTTTTAACGTTGAAATGACAAGTGCAACAGGTGAAGATGAAGTTGTTGCGGAATTATTGTGAGTACCCTTTTCAAGACGACAATTCAGTGAAAAGACGGACATTATAATGCCGCTGAGGGGAGGAGGAGGAGGGGGGGGGTGTGTGTGTCTACAGAAGGTCCAGTTGTGATAGACACGGTTCGCCACTGGTATAATGTAATGTTATATTACAGACTTGTCTGGCACCCCCTAGTGGGATTACCAGAAAAGAGAAAATGTAGACAACAGGGTTTGTCTCATCTTGCTACAAACCTTATGGCCCCATAATAATGAAAACGTGCTAAATAAGCACAAAATAGTTGAATACACCTGTGCAAAAACATCCCACAATTTCTCTATTAAAATGTTATCAACATTTAACAATTTATTTTAAGACCACTCCTGCATACAAGGCACTAATCTTGTTTTGTAATGCTTAATGATCGGTTAACAAGGGTTGCCTATTGTGGAATTGATTTGTGGAATTTAGCATTCAGAAATATCACAAGAAAATAAAATTCTTATTTGTTATATGTTTCCCCATACAGACACACTGAAACTGGAAAACCTTAGCCCAGGTAATCTTATAGAGTGAGCATATTGAACAGGTCTGACCTGACTGCATGTCCAGAGCGGCCTGGAGCTTGGGGGGGCAGTAGATGCCGTTGGCGGTGGTCCTGGCTGAGGTGAGGGCAGCGCGAGCCTTGGGCAGGTTACTGAGAGCGTGGTACGTCTTACTCTCCAGCAGCTGCACCTCCACCAGCAGAGCTTTGTCATCCATCTTCTTCAGCTCCAGAAGCAACTGGGTGCCTGTGGGTAGTACAATAAACCAAAGTTAATGTGATGAACATTAACGGTTGCAACAACTCGGTAAACAGCTGGGGGGTAAGTCTACAATAGTAGTCTGATATGTGCTGTTCTTTCTCCTCTCATTGTAAGTTAGAACATGCCAATATACCACATATGTTCCAAGAAGGACCACAACTTTTTAACACTCAATACAATAAAATTGCAAGTAGAGAGGATATATTTTTAGTTTTTTTTCCTCTGGGTGATTTTTCACATTATGTCAATGCATGCCTTTCCATCCAGTGTCTGGAGCAGAGAACATATGCTTCCTTTAAAGCAAAGGGTAAACAGGGTTTGTCTCCATAAACACTCACCAAGTGCCAAGGCCTCCGGGTATCTTTTGGTGTCAAAATAGAGTGCGATCAGTCGAGCCTGAAAGAACAAGGTGTGCCATTAGACGAGCAGAGAGCAGCAGTGCCAGTATATTGCCTTATATTAAAAGGCACAACATGCAGCATGGACCAGAAGGACAAAACACACTTCTAGGATATATGTTACACCAAAAATAACTTTGACCTACTCGGCATTTAGAAGTCTGAACTTGGTTTGTGATAATCTTTTTTTTTATATAATTCCTTAACAATGTAAAACATATTATAATTGCAATTATTAATCTTTACAGAATATGTTTAAAGGCCTAGGAAGAGCAGCCTAATGGGCCTCAAATTCCACACATCTTGCTTGTTTTCCCATTCAACCCTATAACTCTACTCCCACACATTCACAGTGTCTTGATATAAACCGAGATTGTAACAAGCATTACAAATTAATGACATGTAACGCCATGAACAAAACTAAATAACATACATCCCCATACATATATATAGATTAAGCTGAGAGCTCATTTTCATTTGAAGCCCCTGGGCAGGTAGAAACCAACATGAACCTGATGTTTGGTCGTTGATCATGCTCTACACACAACATGGCCCACATGATGGAATAGGCACGTTTTAGATACTGGCCTTTTAAAAATCTAAAGCAGTTTGGGAAAGAGCTAAATGACTGGCGGTAGCTAGATCTATGCAAAATTGTGAAGCGGCATTACATTGCTGTCGGCTGAGGCTACTGTTGAAGGACTATACAACTATATTAAGCTGAATCTTATCAAAGTACATCACAAGAGGACTCCTGAATGGTATTCACGAGTCTATTACACTTTTTTTTTTTCACATAACTTATAATGTTTGTCCTTGTGGCTTGTCTTAAGAGCGTCCCTCGTCTCAGGTTTCACTTACTCACACATGCCACTTTCATTACATAGTTTTCTTCTTCACTTTGTAGGCCACATGAAAGTAATAAAAGATCTGTTGAGCCAAAAGCTCCAGATATTCCTGGCTGTGAGTGTGCTGGCAGTCATTTTGCTATGAAGCAAGGTGATGTCATCGTATATGGCAGTGTGTAGTCGCTGCGTTGGCATCTTTTGTTTTTTACTTTCGTAATGCAAAGTTTACAACTCGTCACAAGCTTCATCACATTTAGCAAGTTCCTCCACCATAATATGTTTGAAATCAAAGCGTCTCCCACTCCCTGAGTCAGGAAATGTTAATGTGATTCCTCTCACAGCTGCTATTCATTTTTGGGGATATCGCTTTTGTTTATACTATCATTAATCAATAAAGGTGTCGTGTGTTGGCGCTAATCACGGTAAGGGGAGAGGACGGATATATCAGCTGGGGTTGTTTCCCATTTTCTGCCTCATCAGCAATCAAGTTCTCAAAGATAAGGCAAATAATAAACACTTTAGAGCCTAATTGGTGCACATAAGTTGTTGCGAAACCCTTATAATATTTTAGTGATATCCAATATATAATTGGATATTACTGGGTGTTGATGGTTGACAGAAGGAAAAACATCCCTATTTTCAGAGTTTAGCATTGAGGCTTTGAGGTCTACACATTAATGATGGAGAATATCATATGGCTTATTAAGCTTCATATATTCCATTAGAAGGCACCCACAAGGTTTTTCTAGACCTCTTTACCTCCAGAGCCTGTCGTAGGAAGGTTCTCTTCTCTGTCTTGGCCCATTCAATGCACTCAAGACACAGCTCCACCTCCTGTCCTGTCGCTGCCTCCATGTCCAGAAAGAGATCCAGCAGAGAGCGGACCAGCCGGGCCGCCTTCGCCTTGCTGATGGAAATCAGGAAAGGCCTCACAAATTTCAGCAGACCACCTAGTTCTGTAGACAAAAAGAGAGAGAAATATTTCAGAGATTGCAAACATAACGTGGAATAAGTTCCATTAGGTTTCTGGGTTAAGTAGAGACAGACACAGAATGGAAATCAAAGTTGATCCCTACCGGCAGCCTGTCCCGTCTTGGCCAGCAGCGTCCCCAGCTCCAGGATGCTCTGCTCTTTAACCCTGACAGCTTCCTCATCGTTCTCCTGGATATCTCTCCTCACTGATAAAGAAAGACAACAAGTTGACAACAGAAACCAATTTAATTATTCTATCCTAACTTTATGCAATGTGTTCATTTGAAACGGTGTGGGTGACACAGCGATACACTCATTTACTCAGTGAGAGTCTCTGACTTTTAATGCCTTTTAAACATGATCTTACTCACTTCTGTTTTGATCCTGTTATTAATCCTATAAGATCTGTTTTATTTGCATTACCTCAATATAACTTAATGTTGGGTCTACTTACTATTATGACAATTATGGATGATGAAAATAACAACTCATTGTAAGCACATTTTTAAATTAGTCACCCTAACCCAATTCCTTTTTCTTTAAGTAGATTTCCATGTCTGAACATCAGCCCACATATTTTACAATTACAAATCTTCATTTTAGACAGCTGCTTTGTCAGGAATCAAACTTTAATACACATTTCTGTATGAATGTCTCCCAGTATGACTTACATTTTGGACAAATCCAAATAATCAGTGTATGATCTCCAACTTTCATGTTGACAAATCCTTAACGTTACATCTGTATATTGTTATTCTTTTTTATATCCTGAGTATTCCATGGCTTGAATACAATTGTACCAATAAAAAAGGTGGAATGAGCAAATGTCTGGCTTTATGCTAGAAAGAACAACTTATATAAATGTAAGTACTCAAATTGCTTATAAATGATTAACTAAACTACTGAGAACAAAATCAATGCTTTGTCACAACATAATTATTTGAGCGGATTAATAGATGTAGCCGGATAGTTTGACAGCTAACAGAAGTGACAAGGCAATTTGAGGACAGTGATGCCTATAGGAAATGTAAGACCTGTTTACAGTAACTTAAATTATTGTACAATTTCCATAAGATCGTGTATGTGCCACAAATAACACAAACAAACCATGGCCATTTGGCAATCATTAAATTCAAAAATGGTAATGGTTATTGTACTGAATCAGAAAGCTTCTTTTCACTGTGTTGACGAAATGGTTTAAAGGCTTTTGACAACAAGCTAAAGACGTTAGCCTGAACAGCGATCATGCTAACATGACAGTCTTAAGTTGAGCTAATGATAGTTATATTATAAACTGTGGTCAATGACGCAGCAACACAATACCCAATTACACAGTCAAAAAATGTAACATTTGTGAAAACTACTAACACATTTCACGCCCAGGCCTAGAGTTAGCATAGGTGCTAACGAGCTAACTAGCTAAAATCCACTAGCATTTGCCGTTACCCAGCGTTCAACAGTGAGTCAGCAAGGCACACCACCGGCTCTTGCTATTCAACGCCACTAGCTAGCATGCTAACCGGGCCGCCTGAACACTGAAGGAGACATTATTTCGGTATCAAAAGGGTCCATCTCAAACCTCGGACGAACACTTACCTATTGAGTGGAGAATGTCGATAGAGGCGTTGCGGTCCGTGCTAATGAGAGACTGGGCTCTCTGAAACTCAACCACTGCTGCAGCCGCCATCTTCCTTATTCAAATGCTGCCTGAATGAAAATTACGTGAGGGGACTACGTTACCTTACGTGTGTGTGACGACATCGTGCATGTTGAGATTTAAAGGCAAATGGGAAATGTAGTCACAATGAAAAACTGTAAGTGTTTCCACAAAGCGTGTAGCCTATATATAACGGTATATATGTCATTTGTTGTCGATTATCCTTTTTAGGAGTCATATTTTAGTTAGGACAATATAAGCCCGGTGGAATTATTTCATGTAGCCTAATGTTACTCATCGCAGAAGATGATAGGCTATAGCCTAAAACATGGACGTAGCCTGCTTAGTATCGACACATGTAATTCCTTAGGTAAGCTATTTGCTTTTAAAAATCTTAAAAAAGAACAAACCAATAATTACCATATAAATGGACTGTATTAGCGTATACATTTCTGAACACTTTAAAAAAGGCCAACAAAGTGAATATCAGAAAATATGCTGGTATCATAATAAATCATTTGGGTTAAAAAACAGGGACCTATCATTTTTAAAAGATAGGCCTACGTGCCCAAATGCTTACCAAAAGCCAAAATGCAATAGTTTTCTTGACAATGTGACACAATTTCACGTTTTCTGTTTTCATTTAAGAATTGAGTCATCTAAAGTGAGATGCAAAACTCCTCTGAAACCATAGCCTATTTATACTTCAGCATCCTTACAACATATAGGACGAATCCACAACGGTGATTCCCCAAGACGGAACAATTTAACAACAATTGTAATATGTATATATTTATCTGGGGTCAATAAGAGGATATTATTAAAAATGGAATAAAGAAACACAATCTGCCAATTACATTATGCATTGGTCTGACCATAGGCTATCTCATATTGGAGTGGCACAGATACAGGCACGCCCCCACTAAGGACTGTAGGAACATATAAATACAGTAGCCTATATGATGAGATAATTAAGCCTATCCGGGGATTAAAATCGCACAATCGCCTGCAAAGTACTACTCAGTATAGGCTTCGATCGATCTTGCCTATCAACTGGTGCTTATATGTGGATGCTGTTGATTGGGTTATTGGTGATAATGGTGTCATGAAGAAAAACATCCTGTGAGTTCAGCGGGTTCAGTTTGCATGCTGTGCTTCTTCTATAGGCGGAGTGGTATCCAGCAGAGGCAGCAGCGCGCACAGAGCGCAGGGCGGCGCCCCACCACCGCCTTTCCGCCAGTCTTCCTCACTGAAGCCAGTGACACAACACAACATCAGCCCTCGCAGCATCCGCATCTCACGGCCGAGGAGGACCAGGAGCACATCTTCATCTAAGCATCCATTCCACAACTGCCTCCCATCGTCTGCGCATCGCCGACACCAGGTGTGTTCCTCCACCGCTGGATCTTTTTTATTTTTCGCCTCGACTCGGATTATTTTCTTGGGTTCATTGCTTTTCTTGGAGATGGTTTTAAGCTTTTAACGCGTCTTGTGAGGAAAACAGGCTCGGGACGCGGAGCATCGTCGTTACAGCGAAATATATCCTAATTGAGAAGGACATTTGGTGAGTTTATTTTCATTTTGGTACATATTGTTGCATGCGTTCACATTGTAAATATATTTGGTGCATAACACAGAGCATGTGCGGCTATATAAATAGGGAAATAGGGAACTCAATTGAAATCAATTGGAATAAATTAGATAAAGGCAGCTAAATGCAGCACCATATGTAAAATGTTTACAGATTGGAGGAAAATAAGAGTGTTCTCTTAATCTCTTAGCCACCGCCTATCACGGCCATCATTTTTATTTCGACGCAGACACTCAGTTTCAGCACCATGGAGAGTACCCGATGTACACAAGCCCTTATCACACAACAAGAAGCCCGATACATGCTCTTTAAACCCAGTGAATTGACATTTAACGCTGATGCTTCGGATTTTTTTATGGATCAGATTGATAACAGGGTGATGGAATGAAAGATGGAGGCTCGGATCCTGCGCAAGCGATCAAAGTCGATCATCGAGAGACGTATGCATACAGTAGATACTGCAGCGAGGAGGAAAACATGTTGTGCAAAGACAGAATCATACATCTGTTTGCTTATCTAGTTTGAATAGAGATGGAATGACCTTGGATTTGTGTTTTAATATGCTACTGTATATGCAGCAGGCGACCTTCACCTATTAAGGTGTTTACGTTTACAGTCTTCCATTTTAGTGAGGGGGTGGCGCATGGTGGCTCGTCGGCCATTGCCCATAACATATGTCTCTCTCATTATAATATGTTCATTCATCATATCCATTTTCATTAAATGTGGAATAATTAATTCCCATCTTTGATCTCCCATAGTATTATCACCATTCATATGCTCATTGCAGATTATGCATTTCAGCTGCAGCCTCACACCGACATGTTTGTACATTCAGGATGTTTATTACATTGATCATGCAGCAGCAGGGTTCTATATTTTTTTGAATTAATTAGCGTAAGCTTTACTGATCCAGCCCACCACTTACTGAGTCAAATCAATACTGCTAATAAGCCTGAGGTGCAGTCAGATAAAGTACTCAAGCACACATTCATGAGAACATTACAGAACTGATAACCCTGATATTACCACATGCAAGCTGAATAATCTAGAATTGATCTGAGATTGGATACATTGTATTTGCTTTTTGAAGATCCTATGGATAATCTAAGAGTCATTGATCCTTCGCCAGCTATTCTTCTAAATATTGATGTTTTCTGCTTCCTGCAGTGGCCATCAGAAGACGCAGACAGACAGCTGAAATCCAGCAGAGTGGAGGAGATTTTCTTCCTCTCAAAAAGCTGCAGGATCTCTTCCTCCCAGGCCTTAGATGCCCAGCGGCAGCCTCTAGCCCGGGACTCGCAGCTCCCAGCAGCATAGCAGCTCTGAGCCCCTCAGGATCTCCCCTGGCAGACCCTCTTCTGACCCAGTGCGGCTCAAGCCCCTGGAAGCCCCCCTACAGTCACCATGGGAACCGTGCTGTCTTTGTCCCCTAGCTACCGAAAGGCGGCCCTCTTGGAGGATGGGCCGGCCACGGTGGGCCACTACACGGCCGTCCAGAACAGCAAGAACGCCAAAGACAAGAACCTGAAGCGCCACTCGCTCATCAACGTGCTCCCGTGGAAGCGCATCGTGGCGGTGTCGGCCAAGAAGAAAGGCTCCAAGAAGGTGCAGCCCAACGGGAACTACCAGAACAACGTCACCCAGCTCAACAACGAGAACCTGAAGAAGTCCCAGTCATGCGCCAACCTGTCCTCCTTCACCCAGGATCAGAGTACTCCAGCTCTCACCAAGGCCTCCAACAACACAGTGGCCTCTGTGAAGAAGGCTCCTCTCACCACCTCCAACGTGGCCCCCGGGACCCCGAAGAGGGTGATAGTCCAGGCCTCCACCAGCGAGCTCCTGCGCTGCCTGGGGGAGTTCCTGTGCCGGCGCTGCTACCGGCTCAAACACCTGTCCCCCACGGACCCGGTGCTGTGGCTGCGCAGCGTGGACCGCTCTCTGCTGCTGCAGGGCTGGCAGGACCAGGGCTTCATCACCCCCGCCAACGTGGTCTTCGTCTACATGCTGTGCCGCGACGTGGTCTCCTCCGAGGTGGCCACGGAGCACGAGCTGCAGGCCGTGTTACTCACCTGCCTCTACCTGTCCTACTCTTACATGGGCAACGAGATCTCCTACCCCCTGAAGCCCTTCCTGGTGGAGAGCTCCAAGGAGACGTTCTGGGACCGCTGCCTGTCCATCATCAACCTGATGAGTGCCAAGATGCTGCAGATCAACTCCGACCCGCACTACTTCACCCAGGTGTTCGCCGACCTGAAGAACGAGAGCCAGAAGGAGGAGGAGAGGAGCCGCCTACTCATCGGCCTGGACCGGTGAGGGGATGCTGGGGGGGGGGGAGAAAAGGGAAGGGGGGGGTTAAACACCAGTCTGGCATTTCGAAAGAAAGATGGTTTGTGATGCTATTTATTTATTTATTATCGTCCAAATTGAAGTAGGACTAGGCCAATTAGGAACATTTATAACAACTTTGTAACTAGTATGACTGAATCTTTCACTCTGGAGGGGGAGAGATTACAAACGTTTGCATTTTTGTCACCTAAAAATGGGGTTTTGCCACTCGATGACATCCATTTGACAACGCCAAAATGTTTTTTCAAACAAGCAATAGATGGATTTTCCGTAAACCCAAGAATGAAAGCGTTTTTTTCGAGGATGATGTATAGTAAAAGAGAAATGCCAGACCTGGGGTGAATCCTTTGCTAACGTACAGATATATATCTATATGAAACACTGAAAATCTTAAAAAGACAATACAGACAAAACTAGAAGAGGAACATCTACAGCAATGAATGTGGAGAGGACGAATGCTGCGGCAGCCTACCAGTGACCTTCTGACTGTTTGATCATGTGATGTGCTGCCTACTGCAGGAGGGCGAGGGCCATCGCCTGACTGGCTTTCTTCCTGCATCACGGAGGAACGGCCCCCCACTCCCACTCGGCTGCAAACTGTGGCTCTTGCCAACACCTCGTCCCCTCCATTAACACGGATACGAGTGGACATCTTTTGCTGCGATGCATATCTGAGAGAACAGCAGGGGCCATCGATGCTGGATCCATATTTTTGTGGCTTTCTGTTTGTGGCTGTACACTGGACAAGAGGAAACAGATGGATTGACAATAAGCAAACATTGCATTGTGGGACTTGTTTGACAACAGCCAGAGGACTTTTGATGAGTCAATCAGAAAGACCTAACTTACTTTCATCTAGAAAAAAATTATGGATGTTTTACTCCCCACAGGCGTACACCTGTGGAGGCTTATTTATTGCTTTTCTGAAACAAGTTTTCTTTGATTTCTATTTTTTTTTTACTTAGAAATGTAATGTTTTGCACGTGTGCCATGCAATTTTACAGAGATTTACAGAGGGTAGGAACAATATTCTTCTTTTTACTTGATTTGTAAACCAACTGCATCTGCATTAGAGAATGCTGTGAACAAAGTGACACTAGTTTATTTAGCCCTGCTTGCTAAAATAGGCTTTTTGTTTACCAGGGAAATTCTTTTTGTACTTTCTTCAATTTTTGGAATGATGTTTAATTTCGTGCTTATGATTCAGCATAGAAAATGTTTAAAATAACAGTGCCATATCTTTGATGAAAACCCCACAGGTCTGAGAACACTCTTTACTCCATGTCCAGCTGTTGAAAGATGGTATGGGTTTTTCCTCTACTACTAACTACTTACTGACACCTAATTTATTGCCATTTACATATTTATTTAGGCACATCTAATGTTAAAGAAGGATCGGGATGAGAGACTTTGAGAAGGGGAAGGATGTGAGGAGGGGTCCTGCTTATCTTTGGTGGGAATGAAGATTGATCTGGTTAATGCAAATGAATGTTGCGGGAATTTATCGATGAACACCTAATTAGAAAAAGACAATGTCAAATCTGACCATTACCAAAGTGACATCATCAAGGACACCTTGACAGAAACTGAAAATCTGTTTACCTGAGAAACTGCCCTTAAAAAACATCTACTCTGCAAACTGCTGTCCCACATATCAAACTTCTCCTTATATTGAAGACTGCAGAAAAGCACCTTGAGGTTTTTCCATCAGCGCCTCTGTGTAAATCAAATGCAGGGTGACAACACATTATTCAAGAGTCTGCGGGAGATGACCTCTATAGGAATAATCACACTTTCAATCATAGAAACCACCAGAATAACACTGACGGGCTGCAATGGCAACCACATGAGAACCATAACAGGAACAATTCGATTTGTATGTTACACAGGAAACAGTTTCTATGTATATAAAAACTACAATCACTGGAGAAGCTACAGGATTTCGATCTAAGAAATCCTAAATAAGCTGTCAAACAAGCATAATGGTAGTGCCAACAAAATGCCTCTGTCATGTTTTAAATGTGTTCCCAGAGGATTGAAGGCTTTCCGCTCCTGTAGTGTAAACCAGAGGTACTGAGCAGCCTCCTCTGCTGTGTGGAGGAAGTTCATTTGGAGTGTTTGTACTGGCACGCACTTTGGATGGGATTCTGCTCAGGCAGAATAAAAGCAGGGCTTTCGGGGTTAAGGGCCTCATGAATACACCCCCATTGGTTTTCTTTCTGTCCACTTCCCCCCCCCGATTCACTCGAAATGTGCCATTTTTTTTCTCCACTTTGCATCGTTGAGTACTTGTTTGAGAAAATACTTTCAAAACACTTATAAAATATGAAAAAAGACTCAACTGATAGTTAAAGTAAAATTCTTTTTCTGTATCTTGTTGCGTACTTTGTAGATAAAAAATAACGAAACAGTGATGAAGAACTTCAGAAAGGGAGGCATTCGATGGCCGCATGTGTGCGTGAATGTGTGTGTGCATGTGTGCGTGAATGTGTGTGTGCATGTGTGAGGGACTGGCAGCGTTTTATTTGTACAGAAGAATGTGTGACATGTTGTTTTTCTTATGGACATGAAGCATACACCAACCACACTGCTACTAGGATTTCAGTTTCCCTCAGTGGGGGTGAGGGAGGGGTGTCCATGCTGTTCAATAAAAATGTTCTTTTTGAAAAAGACAAAAAAGCTGTTACTGTAATTGAACCTTTTTTTTCGGTTGGTTTCTGCTTATTTTCATTTATTTTTGTACTGTGATGGAAAAATAAAATGCACTGATCGTTAAAGGTGGCCATTTGTGTTTTTCTGCCTCAAGCTGTTGACTGATTAGCACTCATGTTTATATCTGGACTTTGCAGTATAACACTCTAGTATTGTAGGCTCAATTTTGATAGGGAAAAGCCTCAAAGGAACAGTATTCACAAAAATATTAATACAATGATTTCTTCTTACCTGTAGTGCTATTTATCCGTCTAGATTGCCTCGGTGTGAGTTGAGTGTTGGAGATATCGGATGTAGAGTGACTGACTTATTTCCAATATAATGGAACTAAATGGCACTTGGCTTGTGTTGAACAAAAAGCACATTTGTAAAAGTCAACAGCAATGTCTCTTTCCAGAAATCATCTGTTTACTTGAGATCATCCATGGACCTTTTGATGAGCGGCTTCTTGTAGGAACTATTTTTCTCCCTATTCTTTCTATATACTGAAGTACACCCACCAACCGTATCAATGTGTGAAAACTAACATGCTTTGACAAAGTTAGCTCACGTTACAGCTCAGCTGAGGAAGATGTCATTATTGTTTACATTTTTCGCTGTCACAAGCGTGAGTCTCTCTTCCATGAGTTGATGCACGCTTTCATTCTAGGCAGTTGTACGGTTGTTGGGTGTAGTTTGGTCAACTACACGTAAATATATTTTGTGTTTTGGGGTGAACTGTCCCTTTAAGAGGGATAGAAGAAGGATCTTGGGTGTGTTATTATTTGTACAACAGACACCTGAAGTGGTAGAAACTGAATTTGCCAACCATATACCTATTGCACAATTATTTCGATCGTTTTACAAAATATATTTACGGACTTTTCTTCATGCTCCCTTGCTTTTAAGTGTTTATGCCTTCTCAGTCAAAGAAGCGGTTTAACATTTACAAATGACAGCCTGATGGGAGGAGGGTCCGGAAAATCACCCTCATATCAGTCTGTATTCCTATTTGTGTTTACATTTAGATATTTAGTTCAAACATGTAAAACACAACAAAATTAAGTTTCATTTCCGAGAAGGTTCAGGAAGTCTCACCTTTAAAAATAAATACAATTAATATAAACAAAAATATTCTAACTTTCTGCCAGTGTTCATTATACACATGTCAATCAAATTAACCGTGTTTATGTCCAAAACACAACTATGGAAATAATCTTTGAAAAAAATAAATGTATTATTTCCATAGCGACAAGAATCTTTTAAGAAGCATCTCCCTGTGAATCAGTGTGTATCTCGTCACACAGGCAGATCAGTCTGGGTCAGTGTTTTCTTTGCATATCGCTCTCTCTCCATTAGCTACCATCTATTTAACCACCAGGTCAGTGAGTCCTGTCTGACTCAGTCACCTCCCTGAGGGGGAAACAGAGTCGTCCCACTCTGCAGATAGTCATCCATCAGTGGATTATACACCCTGCTGAGGAAGCTGCTGATGGCTCACACAGTGGCTGTGGGAAGCAACGTTGTCATGCCGACTGCAGGGGTTTTAGCTGTTTCCACGTCACCCGCTGAAACAGCTGTTAGTTTGCGGATTAACGACGAGCTCCAGCGTCATAGTACGGCCTCGGGAAACATTAGAGACAGAATAACATCATTTCAACAGTTTATCTGACCACACACACTAGGAAAAAAACGACAGCAGTTATTGATGCAAATACATTTATTAATAAAATGATTAATGAAATATTAGTAATTATGGAACATCATGGAATCTGCATTTATACAGAGTTAATTTGCAAAAGAAATATTACAACGGGGAAGGTCCCTTTAGATTTGGTCTGGATATGACAGAGTATTTACGGTATGTAATCACAAATATGCAAAATACAAACTTCATAAAATGAGGCACATACTGAATGATGTTTACAGAGTATGGAATAAATTATGGGAAATAAATTGGAACGTTTTACCCTTTGGCTAACATGGATAGGCTTGGTATTAGTGTTGTAGTTAAGCTAGAGGAAAAGATCCCACTATAGAACAAGAGACAAACACATGGCACAATCTCATAGTGTCAACATTCATATTTGACATTCGTTTACAGTATTATAAAGCGTTATTAGGAAAAGTGATTTTTACACCTGCGGTAAAGCTGATAATGAATAAAATGTAATCTTGACTGATTGGAATTCAACACACAAAAAAATCATTAAAAAAATCAAATCACTCATCTGTCTGGCAGACTGTTTCCCTGGCTAACACGTTCCTTCATTATCAAGAAGACAAAATGTGGATTCATCCGCTACTAAAAATAGTCCCTAACAAGTACAACATTTGCTATAAGAAACAGCTTCAATGTATTGAAAAATGCATATTGTCAGCTGTTTTTGAAGATTTAGGACGTCACAAAGTAATGAGACGGATACCATGTTGTTTGTTTTCATGGGATTATGTAATAACTAAAATAGAAAATGACTATCCTAATCCTTTAACAGGTTTTGGAACCACAGCTTTTCCATTTCATTTGTTTTATAAACATTTTGTTTTGTTTTTCATAGCTGCATAATACTCCTATTGCTTGTGAAGTGTTGTTGCTGGTTTATTTCACCTCTTTATTTCCATGCCTCCTGGGCATAGGACGGAAAGAATAAAAAACACAGTACAGACAGCCCTACTGGGCGAGAAGAGAAGTGATCTGACAGAGGAAGAAGAGTGTGGCAGGGAGGGAGGGGGAAAGAAAGGAAGTGGAGAAGAAGAGGATGCCAAGGGAGGCTTTGTTCACCCACCCCCCTTTTTGCCTAAAGAAAAGGAAAGAGAATCTCTGAAGTGAGAAGTGGCACAGAGTCCATGATGAGCGGCTAATAGAGGAGGAGGAGGAGGAGGAGGAGAGGAGAAGCCCTGTGGGACGTTACTGTGCTGGAGGGGATGGAGAGCTGCAGTGTTAGAGTCCACACACACACACACACACACACACACACACACACACACACACACACACACACACACACACACACACACACACACACACACACACACACACACACACACACACACACACACACACACACACACACACACACACACACACACACACACACACACACACACACACACACACACAAACAATTCTCTTCGGCATCAAAGTGTCAGGACAAAGTCAGCCTCCACAGAGCCGCGGCGTACAAAGGAAGGAGAGTTGCTTCTCCAAACCAAAAGACACGGACACTTGCAAACTAATTAAGATAAACGACGACTGCACAACGCTCGGGAACAATTACAGCGCCGTGGCTAACAAGTGATTGTTAACAAGTTTTTTCTTCCTGTTGAAGTAAAGACGACAAGAGTGCCTCTGCCCCGCCAACTGGGCCAGACACAGAGAAGGGGGGGGGGGGGGGGGGGGGCTAAGGTAAGTCTGATTACTGCCTCTGCAGTAATCAGAAATGATAGATGTGGAAGGATGGACTAGTCTATGTTTCACTTGGAGAATAAAAAGTACTAAAGCATCTTTCCTTAGCAATAAGAGGATTCCACCAGCTTTTATCATGCGGTTACCTAGCAATTCTTTACTAAGGAACCTTCCTAACTAGACTTCGTCCACAGCCAATGTCTCCAAATAGTCACACAATTTCTCACCCATTATTAGAAAGGGAGGGAAAGTAGGCCAGCAGTCTGATTCCAGACTTCACTGTGGACAATCACTCAGAGCCAAGAAGAGGAGAGCTAAAAGGACACACACACACACACACACACACACACACACACACACACACACACACACACACACACACACACACACACACACACACACACACACACACACACACACACACACACACACACACACACACACACACACACACACACACACACACACACACACACACACACACACACACACACACACACACACACACACACACACACACACACACACACACACAGATGAGTGGGAGATGTGTCTATTCCACAGGATTAAGGAACATTACAGTTCATTAGGCTATTCACCCACCACAAAGACAGACAATGAGACTACGTTCAGGGGCTGGAGTTCACGTGGGATTATACAGTACTGGCCAGCAACACTCTGTTACTAAACTTAAGTCTAGGAATTGAATATACTTTGGAAAATATAATGCTTTGGATATCTAGTATCTATTAATGCAGTTTAAGTGCCGTCACAAAAGGTATATTCTATCTTTAATATATAAGCAGTATTAGAGGATTATAAAAGTACATATTGCAGTAGAGAGTATACAAAGCAGGATTTAAATTAATAGATTTTTTAACACTTTGCATAGCAGGTTGATCAGGACATGCTCAACACATCCTGCTCAGCGTCTACGATGAGTTTAGAGTCGGTGCCTCAGACACGGACTGAACCACTGAGTGACACGTCGCTGTTCTCACGTGATTGTAAACATTTCAGAACTCAAAGTGGACGCTGCATTTCCTTTCATTTACCAGGTAGGTAGGTAAGTCTTTATTAATATTCCCTAGAATACATACTTCTTCTACTTTCGAGCATATAATCAATCAAGTTCATGAAGAATCAGTCATACATAAATATCATCTTACTTTCGATTTAGATTTTTACTACCCAGGGAGCTGCCCCAAGTAAAAATTCCTGTAGAGCCTTTTTCTATTTTCCCCCCACTAATCTCCTCTCATCTTAACTACTACAATAAAGTAAATATTGCACAAGGCAAATCATATGAAATTTGGATTTTCAAAAAGAAAGAACACCACTTTGGTGGATTATCCTGTAGTGCATTTTATAAAAACCTGTGTATCTTGCATGTAGGCGTAAAGTACACTTCCTGTTCATAGTAACAATGCATAGAAGTCTACGAAACAGGTCAAATTTGGCATGGCTTTGCATACGGAGGATTTAATTACCATAACCCTCCTACAGAGCTATCTATTAAATCGTCATACTGGTGACACAAAATAAGTTAATCAGAGCTGAATCATCATCATCATCATCATCATGGCCTGCTTCTGAAATCAGCTGTCACGGTTTTCATTTGGCCCATTTGTTTTAGTTGCCAGGAACAGCCAGGATGTAACCCGATCTGCTCTTGGTGAAGTCTGGCTGTGATTGGTTGATCTTGGGCTCGACGATCACCGTGCACTTCCTCCCGTTCATGCTGCACTGGATGGGACTCGTGATGTTCACCTGCAGCTTCCTCTTCTCACTGAAAAGAGGAAAGAAGAGATGGAAAAAGGGGATTAGGTTATTGGCAGGTGTAAGGATACATTAGGTAAAGCACACATCAGGAGAAGAATACTCACAAATACAATCAAGGTTATTCCATAAAATACAGTTACTACAACGGTGATATGCTTGCCACGCATTACATCCTCACATAGTTTGTGCAGGAATATAATATGCAGATCCATTAGTGACCCCTGTGTGTGAGGGCAGAGGTATGAGAGGCTGTTCCGGCCATTCATCATACTTGTTCTCACACACGTCATCATGATCCCACATACACACACATTGTACTCTCGTATAAACTCAATCTCTTTCACTCATGCATATTCTCACACTCTTACACACGCATACCATTACTCTGTTTGCAGTAGTATTTTCAGACATGAGGTATTGTATGTACTGCAAGAGATGATTTGTTTGTGAATGAAGAGAAGGGATACTGTGTTTGAAGATAATATTGAGATGTGAGATAGTTCTTGGCTCAGAGGTCACCAAGGTGATTAGGTGGCAACTAATACATGTTTAAAACCCTTCAGCTGTCCACCTCCCTAAATGAGATTAGAAGCACATTAAGACCCTGCACACCCACACAGGTGTTTCCAATTACTGATTAGACCTGTAGACCAGTTCCATTTGGATGGAGCTGTGTGTAGATTGTCAAGAAGTGACAAATATGCCATTAAATCTCAGCTTGATGACAATCAAACAGCAGCAGGTCGACCAGGTAGTGGAAAAATAACTACATTTTCCATTTGGAGTCAACCACCACAAGCCATTTTAAATAGTGAATACTGTATGTATTCATCTGAATTGTTTTAAGACGTTATTGGTCAATGTGCATATATACAGTATATACATTATGTTAATTATACACAGATGCTAATAGAGTATAAATAATCCAGAGCTCCCTAAATCATTAATCATTTCAAAGTGAAAGGTGAATTTAAATTTAAGCTTTATTTTTAAGGGAATTTTTTTTCCCGAGTGTAGTTGTTTGTTTTATGACATTGATTGTGCAAGGCAGAGGAAACAGGTGTGTGTGTGTGAGAGAATAATAGTGTATGTGCATGATTATGCTGCTGTATACTCTAAAATCATCTCTGAGTGCATGTTTCATCACATGAAGATAAATAACAGGAGCAATGGAGCAGGGGGGCTGTCGAAGTAAGGATCCATATGGTGTTGTCGGGCTAGATTGGCCTTTAGAGGCTGTCACATCTAGTTAGACCCTTCCTGGGCCGATTGGTGCTCTGCAACGTTTGCTCTTAAACGGGATCGATGACAGGAATCAAAGAGCGAGGAGAAAAAGGGCAGAAAGTGTGAGGCTGCTGTTCAGAGTGAGGAGACTGTAATGTGATGTAAATGTAGAGGGGAATGAGAGGATGGATGTGATAACTGTCCTCTGTGTGGCAGGGAGAGGATGTCATGTAGATGTGAAGCAGCTCAGAGAGGAGGGGAGGAAATATCCCTCTGTCCGCTCAGCGTGACACACTTTCTCCCTGACACAGTTACTGATCATGGCTGTCGTTCGTAAACAAATCTATAAACTGCAAACACTAGGATTCGCACAAGCGGCCAATCACTGTCCCTCGCTTCTAAAATTAGGAAATGAGTCGTGAACCTGAAGACTTGTTGCACAACAACAACAATAAGTCATAAACAAGCAGCAAAAGGCTGCCCACGCTGCAGCCTCTCTATCTCTCTCGGCTTATGCAGAAAGGCTCAGGGTAGCACTGATGCTCGTTTCCATGGCAACCCCCCCCTGTGAACTGAACTCCCCCATCTGTCATGGCTGCCAGCCAGCCGATGGGACTGTGTGTGTGTGTGTTGTGATTTGTCTGTTTCTCCGAGCGTCTCTCATCCCGTTACTTCTCCATCTCCCAGAAATGCCGGAGGGGATGTTGTGCTCTCCGTGAAGGGCAAACAGGGTTACGCTCACATTCACAGAAATACACCAACACACACACACTAAGTATAAACACCATCACAAAGCTTCCATTGGGTACACCACACAGCTCTTTGACACCTTTCTGATCCAGCAGTGCTGAAGCTTGCCTCTGAATAAACACTCTGGCTTTGCAATAAACAAAACGTCATCTCTGGATAGAAACATAGGATCAGTGGAGCCTTAAGGTCACTGGCTGGCCTTTTCCATCAGGAGCCAGTCGGAGCCCCGAGGGCACACTTCTCTGGAAAATCAATTCTCTCCTTTTCCCTATCCCCAGCTGCCTTTGTGAGTCTTTGCCCTTCATGCCATGCTAGCCCAGGCTCACTGGCTGCCAAAAGTACACCCTCTTTACTTTACGTGAAAAATAAGGTACAACACAACATTTTGGAAGCTAATGCAGGAGAGGGGCAAGATGGGTCTGTAAAATAAAAGTTGATAGGTAAGAATCTTCATAGCGGTGCCGAGAGGTATTAGAGTGGAGAAAAGCAGCAAAATAAAAAGGAGGAGCAGGGATATTTTGGGATCGGAGAGCCAGGATTACCTTCTCTCCCACTTCTGAGTCATCCCTCTAATAGTGTACCTGGCTCTGCCCCAAGCTCTCTGCTGTTTAAAAAAACATGAGTGCTCAAGGGGGAGGAGGAGAAGGAGGGGGGGGCATTGTGCAAAGCTGATGAGCTACAGTATAAAGACTCAGGACTTTAAGCAGGTGATCAAAGTTGGATATTTCTGCACCTCTAACTTTGATGATGACTTGTATTCAACCTTCAACCCATCATCGTTTTCTCTCTTTACTGTCTCTTTTCCCATGGCATAGGTCTATGGCCTTGGGTGTTGCTGCTATCTCTCTTAAGGAGGGGCAGCTGGGCGCATTGTTGTTGCCATCTTATGACCGAGCACAAGCCGCCGTGAGATAGTTTATTGTTCAGGGACATCTAGAGGCCCTTCTTTTCTCTGGAGCGAAGGTTCCCTGGCGCACATTCTTTTCTATGGACGACAGCTCTAGTTAGATTCAGGGTCCATATTTGTTTAGTCTCGCTGATGAAGAATGTTGATTATTACACTCTGAACTAGTTAAAACCTCGAGCTGCAGAAGAGTTCTTCAGAATTGATTGTGGCATCTCAACCGTGTGGTCAAACCGTGGCCCTGTGACATGTCTTGTGAATTCTCGAAGCTCTCAGTGTTTGCCACCAAAGCTCCAGCTCTGCTCGTGTCTCTCTGAGTCCTGACTCCAATTGCTTCAGAAGTTTCCCCCACACCTGCCTCTAAATAATAAATAAAAACTTGCAGTGCAATCTGATTTATATCAATGGGGCCCTATTATTTTTTGGGGGAGTTTTATCTTCCTTGTAGCATATTATATACTGTAGGTGTTTTGTGCATTCAAATCCCATAGTTCCCTCCAGAGGGAGTTTCTCTCCCACACACTCCCCCCCTGCCTGAAACACCTCCATTGGTCTCTTTTGTTTACTTCCGTAACATAGTGACATCACTCTGTAGACATTGGGCTTTTCTTGGATAGTGCTTTTACAGGATTGGTTCTCATGGAGTCTAATGTAGGAGATAAATATATGCATCAAAAAAGGAAGCTATTAGCATGAAAAACACAGATTGTAGAAATAAAAGAGAATAGAGCAGATTGTGTGTCAGGAGTAAACAGGGACACAGCTCTTCCACTCTGAAGGAATGGACTGTATACAAAAGAGACACCTGCAGGTTGATGCAGATGGGGCAGGATATGGACCCATGCTGTTGATCTGTCTGAGCCTCAGTGCGTCCACACACAGCCCAGACCAAGGGATGGCACTTTCTCCAAATAACAACACAACAAACTACAGTCTCCTCACATCAATATTTCAGTTGGTGAGACCACACTGTGATCAAGAAAGCAAATGCAAAGAGAGAGGAGAAAGCATCAACACATGTCCTGTATACTGTGTGTGAGTATGTGTGAAGGTCAGGCACCATGGGGCAGGACCGAGGGAGCACACACACTGCAGACAGAACCATGCTGCCTTTATGATGGATGGAGAGTCAGGCTTATCTCCAGGCTGCCTGGGCACGTTATAAAAGAGCATCTCCACATTTCCTCAGACACAGCAGGAGGAGACACAATCTTTACGGAAAGGTGGATCATTAACTATGGTTCAGGTTTATTCAAAAGATATTGGTGCTGCAAGAGAGTGAGGGGAGTCATATTTTTAGGATGCCTTGCAGCTTGTGCAATATTCAAACGTTTTTTTAAGCATCTAATTTGGATTGTGACTATTAATCAGCTTTTGTTCCATGTCATCTCTTTTTTAGAAGCAGACAGAGAGCAACGATGGATGACATACAACACAATCAGAATTGAAATAGGAGTGTTGCAATCCGTCTGCTACATGGGAAGCCCGCTCATCCAGGGGAGACAACATGCTGCCGTAATGTCATTTTGACATGATAAAAGTACTCAATCAAATGGCTAATGTATTTTCAGTTATTTCAGTAAAGAGAATCATTCGATAGGTTGGTTTGGATATAAGGTTATGAATAGTTTATGAATAGTTTAGATAAGCCACTGATCTTTTGCTGCCATCCTTTATCATGTGATCACATTGGTCTATATCATTTTATAAACTGTATCAGTGTCTCACTTTAATGAAAGAAATACTAAAAGAAGAAGTTATTTTAAGTCCATGTTTCCTAATCCCCTTGCATTTTTCTACATTTCTCCCTGTCTTCTATAGCCACCCACGTGCATTTGCATTTAACACCAGACCTGACACAGCATCCTGCTTCCTCTCACAGTCACACCCTCTCTGAGTCTCACATGGCAGCATCACACATCTCACGTGCTCCTGTGTGCTACACACACACTGGAGAGGAAGCAGAAAGACACACAGAGCAGTGAGGAGCACAACATCTGAACAGAAATTTAATGGGGCGAGAGTTTGGATTCTGGAGGACCATCACAAGGCTGTCAAACAATGCGACATCACCAGTTTGAATAGATGGAACTTTACTGGCCTCATCTGCCCTAGTTTAAAGAGTGCACACTGCCTTAGAGGATGTCTGGGTGCAGTTCTTTAATTAGCATCCCTGTTCCTAAGTTATACAGTTTTGCTAGTACTGCAGATGTGGAGCATGAATAATGGAGCTCAAGCTGTTTTGATGGCATGCCGAGTCAAGATACAGATAAAGTGGTATGATACAGGTGCTTTAGCTCAGCATTAATAAAGGGCTAGAGGGAGAAAAACGTTTCAGTCTCTTCTAACCTTTCGTAATTGACTCAACTACACTTAACCTATTTTTAGCTGGTTTTGCCGTGTTCAAAAAGACTGCATTAAAGGCAGGGTAGGTCATTCCCTTCAGAAACACTTTTTGTTATATTCCATGGAATGCTCTTAACATCCCGATAGCAATGAATACATTAAATGCTTTGACAATAAATACATAAAAAAAAATGTCATCTGTGGAAGCCGTGGTACTGTAAAAAGCACGACCAATTAGCCGGGCCGGCTAAAATAACCAGCCTGTCAGCCTTCCATCTGTGCATAAACTTATCTCGTGCCCTCATTGGTCATGTGTGCGTTCGTGTGTGTTGGAGGAGGGGCTCTGTAAGGAAGTCTGAAGGAAGGGGCACATTTTTTTCGGCTGCGTACTTTCAAATTATATAGCGCACTCGAGCTGGTTTCTTCATTCTTACCTACCCTACTTTTAACTTACATTTGTGGAAAAGGGTATTATAAACACTATCTCCATATTTCCAATTTTCCCTTTATAGTTTGCCCAAAGGCATCCTATACAGTGTTATAGAGCTCGACAAGACAGCGGCAAACTGCAGAGAATAAAATGTTTCGAGGCAATGCCCCAAATGAAGAGAAGCACTGAAACCCTTCTGCAGCAGCCGTGTTTGGTTATTTCAGGAGATACTCTGCACTCATTTATACCTAAAGGCATCTTTTGCTTGCAGTATTTACTAAGCTGTGAAAGAGCAGTGAATCCGGGTATAGATATCACTTCACCCCGTCTCTAATTGTCGGCTCCCTTTCTCGTCGTTATCTTTTCTTCTCGCTACAGAGCAGAAAGAGCTGTACTCACAACGGGAGGGATTACTAAGTAGGTCATTTTAAAGAACGGGGGGAAATGCGCTGACAGCAAAAACTGGTATTGATTAAAAAGTGTATTGAAAGGAATAGAAAGGAGCAAAATAAAAGGGAGAGGTCGGTCTTTAGTATCCATGGAGAAGTGGAGGTCAGAGGTCGAGCTGCCTAAGCGAGGCTTACATCAAAAGGAGGCTATAGGAGTCTGAGCATCTATGCTGCTGTAGGCCCAAACTACTGAAAAAGAGATCGGGAGCCATGGAAAACACTGAAAAGCCTCTTATTCATCACCATCTAAAACATGTTTCCCGAAGACACATTCCATTTCACAATATTATGAGGCTCCTAAACTCCCAAGAAGCTCCATTTGAAGCTGGATCACACATGAACAGTCAACATAGGCTCTTTTTGTTACCATGCTTAGCTTGGATTTCCACTTCTTTATGCACAGAAAGCAAGAACCAGGCTGCTGCAGAAGCTGCCTATAAAGTGCTTCTGAGGGCCCCTGAGGTGTTTTGAATTACATTTATTTTATGATCCTTAAATGTGACGGTATAATATTTTACATTCCCCAGCTTAAAGGCCTTAGTTAAAATATCTCAAACTGAAAACAAACATGCTCAGCAATGGCAGCTCAATAGTTCTTAATAGGTAAAACTGCTAGCTTCAGGTCAGGTCAGTTTCCTCGTAGCTCCACTGTGATGGTGAGCTGCTAATGAGGTTAATGTTAGCCTCAGGTTGTGGTTGGTTGCTGAAAGCGTTAACGGTATAGCCCAAAATTAAACAAAAATTAAATGTGTTCTTATTTATTTGACTTTTTTGTTCGCAGCACTGCTTGTATCGACCATTTTTGAACTACTGTAGTCTCACTAAGTAGTAGACGGAGCAACAGGGACGAGGTAAAATGAAACCATTAAATTATTTCTGAGCTTTTTCTTGAAAACAACAATAATTAGTTTTGCTCCCCCAGGTATTTTCTGGCCTTTTAGTACCAGGCAACATCGCATTCTTGTTACAACTATAGTAAATCCACCAGGACTGAAGTCTTACAGATTGCCACTCGACTGTATAAAGATTGTCAAAAGACACATAACACAAACAAGTATATAAGGCTTTCATCTGAGCAATGGGATAAAATAATTAACTGCCATGGTTTATTTACTTTTCAAATTCTAATGGATCAAATAAAAATACATGAGACATATTGGGGTGTTTGTGATGTAATATATATGATATATACTATTAACAAGTTAAAGCCATTCCTTTCCTAAGAACTGTTACAGGATGTGTATTTTGTAAATTGTGTAACTTTTTTTTTCTTCTTTATTATATATATTTATTTATTTATTTTTACTTTAATACTTTTTAATGCATGAAACATATGTAACATACAGTATGTAACATTAAGTCGTCTGTGGCTCTTTCTCTGCTGTAACAATGTAAATGTCCACTCCGTGGGACTAATAAAGGTATTCTGATTCTGATTCTGACACTACAAAGTGTGGCCACTTTACCCAACATCACTGTTCTGGCCAAGATTAACCTCCTGTGACCCATAGTTCATTGCAATACCCTTGAGGAAAGCAGAGGATGCAGTGGACGGCAACATGTGAGCGTACCACTGGTAGTCTGTCCACATGGCATCTGGAGGTGAACTCTCCCTTGTCCCAGAGGACAGAGGGTGAATGATGGTCAATAAGTGCTCCTTATGCAAGCTGCTCTGAGGAGTGCAGCGCAGACAGATGCTCTGCTTAAACAAAAGGGCACTCTTCTCACCTCTACACCTCTCTGTTTAAGAGATCTATGGGAGATGAAGCACCACCGGAAATGTACAAAGCAGAGCCCTCCGCCTCTGGGGCTCCACAGATGGTGGGGGCTACCTTGCACTGCAGAGCCATAATGGCCACACAGCAGGGGGGTTAAACAAGCGTGTGTGTTGTAACCAGTGAGACAAACCTTACTCACTGATCAGCTGTGCATTTGGCCTTTCAGAAGGACTCTCATGGCTGAATGGAGTACACATTAGGTAAATCGATATGCTGGAGCACAATGAGTCAAAAGAGAAAACAATGCCAGGCTGCCGCAATTAGTTGCTCATTACTGAAGGGACTGCGCTTACTGCTCAAGTGGCTGCGCCTCCTATTCTGTTTGTTAAAGGCAATCAATATGTCAATCAAAGGGTCATTTATTTTCATCTGTTGACATTTTATTGCTTTTTTATTCAGTGGTAGGAAGGTTCGGATGTGAGTCACCATCAGGGACCTGCGTCTTCTGTGTTGGGAGGGTCTAGGTTTTGACGAGTTTAAATTGTTAAACTGTTTTATAAAAATATGACAAATTCATGCTTTTACATTCTCCGATACAGCTGTACCAAAGTTACATTATCATGATACATGTAACTATAGATCAGCTTTTTTCAGGCATTGTCAGTCACAGAGGGGTCTATCCTCAATCTCAAAACAAATAATAATCAACAAAACATTTCTTTGTATGCAATATCATTTCAACTGTGTTGTTTGTACTTTTGAGCTATTAACTCTTTTGATCATGATTTGTAGCTTTTATATAAAGTTTTATTTCACCCAGAATCACAGTGAATCAGTTTGACTCTACTCTGCTACCAAACAGGGCTATGCATAAACTAAAATATTGTTTCTATTTCTCTACTACTTTCCTGAAGACAGAAAGGCAGCCTTTAAAGCCTTCCAAAATGTCCTTTAGACATTTATAAACTGTCCCTTTGAAGTCAATCTGTAATGGTGTCTGAAGTCCAGTGACAGGTTTTACTATTTGTTGGATCAAAGTATCTCTTTGTGAAAAGACGCCTTTGGTCAGTAGAGTTGATTGGACTAAGATCTGGGCGTTACATAAGGACGGATTAATGAATGGAAGGATATGGGGAGAAAGCAGGGAAGGAGGTGTAATGAATGAGTGGCGTGAAGGAGATTACTGTGTGGGTGTATAGGAGATGAAGGGATGGGGAGCGGGGAGCAGAATAAAAAAGCATGATGAAAAGACGTTAGGTGTGAAGATTAATACCAGGTGGGAAATGAAGAAAGGAAGTAGGGACAGAAAACCAGGGGAGGGAGAAAGAGAAGAGAGATGGAGGAGGGAGTGTGCTGAGGCTAATCATAATTGGCCTGACAGCAGGAGATGGTGTGGTGCTGTTGCTGGGTGGAACATGTGTGTTGGGGGAGGGGGGGGGGGGGGGTTATGGGGTGAATGTAGAGGTCACTGAAGAGATGCAGTCTGATATCAAGGCTCCTATCAACCTCACTGTAGAGCACTTAACTAAAGCTCTTATCTAAAGTGACAGTAAGATGTAAGTGCATACATTATATACTGTACACACACTCAGCAGGCGGGAAGATTCTATGGGAACGTAGATAAACCTACCCTGCTCTGAGGAGCATATTAAGTATAGCTCACAGCGTCAGATGGTCGATAATGTAGATTTTCCTATTTCTACCAGTTTATTCCACCTCTAATTTAGATACGTATATATACTTGGATAAATATTGTTCTGAAATAAGCCAATGAGCTGTGTGTTGAATACGTTTTTTTTTCAGGAGTAGCTAATAATACATACTTTTTTTTAGAAAACCCTAACATTCCTCACAAACTGTGATCAGATTTTTTTTGCTTGAAAAGTGAGAAAGAATTAACACATTTCTATGAATTGTTTCAGCTCTTAGTACTTTCCCCCACGTAACCAATACTATTTATTTCTCTGTGAATATGTTGACCAATTAAGAGACTAAATAACATCACAAATAGCTGCATCAATAAAAAAGACAATACACACCCTTTACTTTGTATAGATATACAAAATCGTTCACTATATAGTCATTTTAAAACAGTCACGCAAAACAAAATATAAAACAAATCAAAGTAATTATTACAACAACAAGGAAAGCCTAATCTCTGACGTGAAAGCACAGGGCAGATTTGTGCTGAGCCTTTTCATTCAATTTGCGCTCACAATCTGTTTGTAATTAGTGTCTGATTTACAAAGACGTAAACTAATTACACCATCAGCGTCTGGGACTGTTGCTTTAAAGCGTTGAGCATTTGGGGGAGAGGCTGTAAGGCAAAGTTCACAGATGGGATTTGTCTGAGATCAACAAGCTCAGGAAATCCTAATGGTCCTGAAATGGAAATGCTCATTAAAAAAGTAAACGCCTTCCAAATACATATAATAATGACAGAGGCTGCAATTAAACTTCAGAGTCAGAGAAGTGTCCATGCAAAACTGATCCTCGTAAAGAGTGTGAACTTTAGTAAATCCAGGACCAGTTTTATCTCTTTCTATTAGAACGCATTTGAAATTAGGCTTAAAAGAGGTCTCACAGAGGGCAGAATATGCCAATTTGTGAGAGCTAATTACAAGAGAGCACTTTTGTTCGTATGTATTATGAGATTGGGTGCATTATTGCTTTTCTGTAGGTTGCTATGATCTTCAGAAGAGTCAGCTGGAAAGATGATACTACAGAACTACTCGCAATTTCTTGGTAACACTTCCAATTTATCTAACTAAATAGCGTCAAATGCTCATTCTACATTTCTCAGAACCCAAGGTGATGTATTGAAGTTACCAAAACAACATTTAAAATTCATAGAGAAGCAGAGAAGCAGACAAGTTGGAATTTGAAATGACTTAAAGTGGCCCTATTATGCTCATTTTCATTTTAGTATTTTGTGCCTCTACTGAGACATGTGTACATAATGTTCAGAAAGCTCTTTATGTTTCTCATACTGCCTGTGCTGCAGCACCTCTTTTCACCCTCTGTCTGAAACCAGAGCCCAGTCTGCTCTGATTGGTTATCTGGCGGGCTCTGTTGTGATTGGTCAAATGCTTAGAGAGGACCTGTCACTTAGGTGCTGTTAACACGAGAACGCAAACGGTTGTATCCGCTACTTTTCTCTTTCGTATATAGCCCGTTCGTTCACACGAGGCCGTAACGGAAACGCGGAAACGGACCCCGCAAACGATAACGGGTCCCAAGGTGGATAGATCTGCAAACGGAACGCTCTGGGGGGCCAAACGGCTCCGTGTGTACGCCCTCTACCAGGGGTATTCAACTAAAATTCAACGAGGTCCAGTTAGAGAAAATCTCCCCATGCAAAGGTCCGGAACATCAAAATGTCTAAGTTGCTTTATGAATTAGTGTGATATGTATTGAAGTAGCCTGCAGCTTTATCAACGTCTGCATGTAATCAACAACTGACTGCCAATCAAATAAAGAAAGTACAATTCAAGCTTTAGAGAGCTCTCTCATGAAAGACTGAGCGGCTCTGATAACCTCAGCTCAGTGAGGTAAAGGCACACATTTATATGTTCATTATAGTTATACAAAAATAAGAGAATAGATGAAAAACAGGTATAAAATACTATATGACGGTAAAAAAAAAGTTTTTATAAATAAACAAGAATACAGTTTAAAAGGGGATTGATTTGTAAAATATTCATAAAGAAAAAGAAAATCTGCTTACAGTTCTGTTTCATATGGGTGTTGAGAGATGTATCCATAGGTCTCTTAATTCTGCTCTCAAAGTGCACCAGATTGATGCTTTTAACTTCAATATATAAAAAAAAGAAATCTTCCCGGGGGAGCATGCCCTTGGACCCCCCTAGAGGATGTTAGGTCCCCCCCCACTTAAATCATGTTCAAATGGATAGGATACTAAATACATTTGCACACATATTGTGTCCATATCTTTCAGTTTTGGTCGTCCTGCCACAACCGTCCACGTGCATGCATGAGCAAGTCATAGTGAGTGTCGGCATTTAGGGCGGGGGGGCGCCAGCTAAAATCTTGCCTATAGGGCAGCAAATTGCTCAGGCCCAGCTCAGACTGTCTGCTTATTTTTTGTGACCTTAGTTCTGACTTGAGAGGGAATGTTTGGTCAAACACTTTGTGTTTTGTCTCATAGTATAGTATATAGAACAAATGAGACACACTGGCTGTGTGCTCCCAGGGGGCAGGATGAACATGAATGAGTCCACTCAGGGTTAAAAGTTCTGTTCTCACTGTCCACTTTCCTCTTCTTGGAGAGCGCCATGTGTCATTATGTGTCTCTCCCTGTGTGCCGCTAACACGCCTGTTCACTCTCCTCTCCGCTTCTCTCCCTGTATCGCTAATTATTCGCTTCACTCACTTTCCTCTCTGCCGCGCTCTCATCTCTTCTTCTGTGTTTCTCTCCCTGTATCGCTCACTCGTCTCTTTCGCCCCCTGTCGGCGGCGGTTAAAATAGAATCACCCCGTCAAAATCGAAATCCCCTATTAATGTATTGATTATAGGTCCGGGTCCGTATAGGTCGGCGTCTGGGTCCGGATCCGGACCGCGGTCCGCCTGTTGCAGACCCCTGCCCTATACGGTCATTTCCTGATAACGATGAAGCCATAGCCCCACCTCTAGCTGCTCTGTAGCATGGTCACTAGCTACTGTCAGTAGTTACTTACCATGCTACTGACCATGCTACAGATGTTAGTGCAAAATCTACAGCTCCTCTACCACAACCATCAGCAACAAGTGGACATGGAGAACTACATGAACTACATGTTGCTAAATCCACCGCGGGGCATAAACAGAAGGGCAACCATGCTCGGGGGTCTTATTCGCTGCTTTTGGTGTATTTTGTGGCGAAAGTACAGCGCCACTTACAGGCCTATGTACTAAAGCGTCTCCAGTGCTCCCGAGCGGTCTCGTGTGAACGGAAGACTTTTTTGATATCGTATTCGGTTTGTTTGCGTTTCGTATGCGTTTGCGTGTAAATGGGGTCTTAGCTTATCACGTACAATGTGTTGGAGTGTTACATAGTGATGTCACTATGTCCCAGAGTGAAATTGCATTAGCATTTTCATCACAGAAGCAGAAGTTAGCTTTCTCAATGATGAATGAATCAATACAAAATTGTCAATAGACTAATAAAGTAATAGTTTCAGTTAGTTTAAGCTTTATATTCCACATGTCCACTAAGCATGTGTGGTTATGCTACACTTTAAAAACACAACTATTGGTTTAAACACTTTACTGAGTGTGAGAGAAATTGTTGAGTAAGGTTGTTTGGCAGTGATCAGGGCTGGCTACTGAGGAAAATTAAGTCGGACCAAGTCACACATTCACACTGTTTCATTCATACAAAGCCTCTGACGCACTCTGCACGTTTTCACGCCTTAACATTTTTTATCTCTAGTGTTTGAAAACACATCCCCACTGTCACACACACACACACACACTGGCCGGGCCCCTCTCCATCCATCCCTCCACCTACCAGCTTCCCCCCCTCAGGCTGCAGCAGCGTGCCAGAGAGTGGAGCAGGACTCCCTGCTGGCCCACATAACAATGACTCTGAGTGAGAGTCCCTTTCATGCATGTGAGAGAATTTGTGAACTTAAATTACAATTGGACTTTCCAAATTGAAAGTTATATAACAACAAAGCAATTAGATTATTCTTTAAGACACTTTGGTGACAAAACAAAAGGCAGCACAAGTTTTACACAAAGAAGATAAATTACTTTTGCCGAGACAAATCTTATTATTTTAAACCAAAAATATACATAAAACAAAGAAGCCAAGTCCTTAATGCTAAATCTAACAAACATTTAAAGCTTTATTGAAAATGTAATGTATTTAGCTGGTAATAAATTTGCTCTGTTCCA
This sequence comes from Notothenia rossii, assembly GCF_949606895.1. Taxonomy (NCBI): domain Eukaryota; kingdom Metazoa; phylum Chordata; class Actinopteri; order Perciformes; family Nototheniidae; genus Notothenia; species Notothenia rossii. The sequence goes on from NC_136910.1 coordinate 18,922,393, forward strand.
GATAAAGTGGAAAATTACGCCACACTGATGTTATAGGTATTATACTATTTGTAGAATTCAATTCCATGGTGGCTGTGTAAGATTGTTTTGACTTGTGTGATGCAAACGTATTCTTGTCGAAAAGTCAACATTTATTTAACAAAGATTGATGTCATAATTTCAAAAATTCATATGTTTTCATCCATGGAAATATTCTACTTCTTTTATTTAGTGGGAATGCTGTTAACAGCATTCCAACGATCTGTTCTTCTAAGCACAACATTCTTTATTATTCCGCCTGTTATTTTGGCCTTCTTCTTCTCCCGCACTGAACATCGCAGAAACTCCGTTCAAACATCAAAACGTTCAGCTCCGTCGGGAATCGATGGCTATTACTTTTTTCATTCATAACTTTCATAATTCCAGAGCTACACACCCCATAATTCATCAAATGTTTAACATGGAAGTCAATGGAGAAATTCTTCACACTTCAACAAATCTTCATGCTACTTCAACTGCTAACTGTTCATTCATACTTTCACTCAGAAACCTCATTCCAACTTTAAAATGTTACACATCTTTCTGACATTATTCGTGTAACACAACTTTTAAATCTGATTCATACTTTTAGAGATATTAAACATTGTTCAGACCTTGGTAAAGAGGCTTTCTTCAGATGTTAACATTAACTAGAGTGCGTGATGTCACTATGAAGGAAATCTTGAAATTTGCCTTCATATTTTTTTTTTTTAAACTGCCATAATTCCCAAACCCTAAATTCATGAGACATCATTTTTCATGACAAACGTAGGAAAACATTGCGTAGCTTGAAAAATGACAAAAATAATTAAGCAAAAATAACACACAACACTTACACTTCAGATACTCAACTTCCTTGACATGCTTCACATTTTGAAATTTCACAGATATCTGTTACGGTTCTTCAACAAAACTTTCACATGTAAGAGGTTTATCTCTCATTCAGAACAATGGAAACCTGTGATCTCTGCACACCTCGTTAGCTCAAATATAAACACCTGTGTCATGGAACACGATGATGTCATAACTCCAACTGACAGACTCAGAGCAGCAGACTTCAGATAATGGTTAATGGTCCTGCCCTCAACAGCTCTACGTCAATTATGGGGTGTCATCATATGCCGTTTCCATGGAAACGCATCCCTCGCCATAAAAAACGATGTCGCTTTACATTAACTCCGATGAAAATGGGAAAAAAAGGGCTCAAACTTCACATGTGCGCTAACAGTACAGCCGTGAAGACATCTACATGAGAGTTTTGAGATTTCTTCAAATGCCGTCGCCATGGCAACACAAGGCTCGCAATTAAACACGGTTTTCTCATAACTTCAGTGAAAATGCTCCAAACGGCCCAAAACTTCACAGGTTTGGTAACGATGCAGCCATCCATACATCTAAGCGTATTATGGGGTGTCATCAAATGCCGTTGCCATGGCGACAGATCACTCGCCATGAAACACGATGTTGCTGTAAGTCCAATGGACACGGTCCGATCGTCCCCCAATCTTCACTTGTATATCACCGGTCCATGCCTCAACAGCTGTAGGCCAAATCTGAGATCTCACCATATGCCGTTTCCATGGAAAAGCATCCCTCGCCATAAAAGACGATGTCGCTATAACTCCTTTGAAAATGTTCAAAAAGTGCCCAAACTTCACAAGTGTGCTAACAGTCCAGCCGTGAAGACATCTACTGGACATGCCGTTGCCATGGCAACACAATGCCCGCCATGAAGCACGGTTTTCTCATAACTTCAGTGAAAATGCTCCAAATGGCCCAAAATGTCACAGGTTTGGTAACGATGCAGCCATCAACGCATCTAAGCGTATTATGGGATGTCATCAAATTCCGTTGGCATAGCGACAGATCATTCACCATCAAGTTAGTTCAAAAGTTTGCAGTTCAAATATTCTGCTGCTTTTCCAAGCCTTTTTACTTTCTTTTCTTCTATCATCACACATTCAAGCCCCCTGTGTTCATGTATAAATTCAATCTAAATTCTTCACTTTCTTCTTACACATTACATTTCAGCATAGCAGTTTAGCGTCAGATTTTCAGCATAAAGCATTCCAACTAGCAATTTCTTCAGGAATTGCATTCTCTAGTTCAGTGGTTCCCAACCTTTTTTTTACCAAGGCACCCCTGAAAATATTTCTCGACCCCAAGGCACCCCAACTTTTTGTAGATTTAAAAACCACTTCAGAGCTTAAACTAAAAACCATAAATACACCATAAATTGGTTTTCAAATGTGTATTTAATTGAATAGAACATTTTATATAAAAAATAATGTATTCAAAATGTCAACACCATTTCTATGATGAATTCAATATTATAAACAGGCCTACTAAGTAGGCTCTTTTGTTTTGGCTGAAAATAGTAGGTCTACCTGTGTAAAAACAAAAATACATATCAATACAGTTATTCTTTTACATTTGGATTTCAAAAGAGGCAGGCCTATGATCACTTAGATTAAATAATAATTTAATAGAATTGGAGGGATGAAACAATGCCCTCTGACCTGACTGTGGTCATGTGACTCATCAACCACATCCCAAATATGAAACATTCTACATTTCGCTATCCAGATAATACTGATTGACAAAATCATAAATCATACATTTATAAGAAAGGCACACAAATTAACATCCAAACATAAACATTTCTCAGACCGTTACACGGTGCTAGTGCGACACTTGTGCCTGCTTTTGTGAGCAGAGTCTCTTGATGCGTGGGGGGATAGTGGACAGCGCAACGCGGAGGTCCTGCTCCACTGACAGCCAGGTCCGGGTCTTGTTTTTGACATATGCGAGTGAGGAAAACGCCAGCTCGCACAAGTAGGAGGTTGGAAACTGTAAAAGCACCTTGAAGGCACTCTCTGAGAGGGATGGATACTCGTGTCCCACAAGCAGCCAAAAATATATCCAGACGTAGTTCCCCGTGCTTCAGTTTCGGGGAGCGGTCCATAGATAGCTCTGCGAGTTCATCCTGAGCTCTGCTGTTTAAACTTGTGGCTGATATTAATGTTATTTTAGACTTCTTTTGCACTGCTGTTCCATCATGTTCTGTCATCCCTGCCTGTGTTGTTGAGGGCTGGGGTGCTTCTTTATTTATTGTCACTACGTAACGATCCATCTTGAAATTATTTGGCGCGAGGATAAAAAGCTGCTCTGCACACCGTAAACAATGACGGCTGACGTAAATACTGAGAATTTAAGCTGTTTAATATTTCTAAATCTGAGCAATATATGTTTTATTAGCTTATGAACTCCATTGTACATGTAATAAAATAAAGTGTATATGAAGTGAAGTTTATTAAGTGAGAAAAAAATGTGGAACATAAAAATACGTTTTTTTGCGGCACACCGGTTGGGAACCACTGCTCTAGTTGATGTTTAGTCTTTCAAAAACATAATTTTCTTTTTTTCTTTCTAGATTCCCATGCAAAGGGAGGCACACAGAGACAAGTTATATTCATTAATTTGTTAATAACAAAAATAATACTTTATTTAAAATTGAAGGTTTTGTTTGAGGATAGTTCTTAAGGTTCTGATATCAAAATATGACATTTGATGCTTTATTCAAAAACCTCAATTGAGGTTTTTAATGTGAAATAACTACAGACAATTTGGTTTTTAATGCTGTAAACATATTTCAGTCAATAACAAAAAGATATGTATAGTCCTGTTTAGAGGACTGATATCTGGCTCTTTGTCTTTCTTTCTACAGTAAGCTTTAACAAAAGCTTGTTGCTGATTTCCCCTAACACACATTCCATCCTTCCTCTTCTGTTCTTCCTGTCTAATCTTCATATTCCTCTCACATTGTCTCTCTTCTACACTGTTAGCTTTTGTTCTAGTGTCTGCGGTCTGGGATGAGATGTGCCACTATTATCTCCAGCCAGCAGGGTTATTAATGGATTGCATTCGTATCAGACAAACATGGATCCAATGGTTGCCATGGGAACTGCATCCGCAGCGCCCCAGAAAGGAGGGAGGCAGAGAGAGAGGGAGGGATGAGGAGAGGAGGAGGAGGAATGTATAAAGTGAAAAACAAGTGGGGGAGGGGGCTGCAGGGGGAGGGTGATTCATGGAGAAAAAGGAAAAAGAGAATGAGGGATGGAGGGAAAGAGGGGAAGAGAGGAGCCCACTTCTATCAGTGGGAAACATTTGATTCAGCAGAAAAGGTGACCTTGGAGAGGAAGAAAAAGGCAGCATGGCTTTCTCTTCTCCCTTTTGTATGCTCCTCTCATCCCACTGCTTTAAATGATGTTAGTGCCACCTCCAGCTATTACCAGAAAATACATTTTGACACACTTAATAAATGTTTTTGTTATTAAATATTCACACCTCTGTGGTTAAAATATATTCAGCAACAGATGTTAACTTTTTGAAAAGAACAACGACATGAATAAATGAGCTTATTTTGATTAAGGACCATACCAATGTGTTTTTTTTAAAGAAGAAGTAGTACGTAGTACAGGTACTATGTAACGACACGGTTTCTCTGCATTTGACCCATCCTAGTATTAGGAGCAGTGGGCTACCATTATGTACGGCACCCGGGGAGCAGTGTAGGGAATGGTGCCGTGCTCAGGGACACCTCGGTACTGTAGCACTTGGTCTTTCCGGGACTTGAACTGGTGACCTTCAAGTTGCCAAGCCCCTATGGACTTCGCCACCACCGCCCCTGTTGAATACATGCTTATCACCATTTTCCACAAGAAACATGTTTTTTAAATCACATTTCCAGGTATCTGATACACTGGACCGATGCCAATACACATTTTAAAGAGGATTAGGTAATCACCAATCAATAAGTGACCAATCAACATTAAATACATTTTTGTCTGTGTCATGATGGGTTCCACAGTTATCCCTGCCATCCTAAAATACAATTATTCCAATTCGTTTCACCCATCAAAGTAAACATATTTTAAATTAAAGGGGCCCTATTGTGTTCTTTTGGGTTTTCCTTTTCCTGTAGTGAGTTATATAGGTTTTTGTGCATGTAAATGGTGTGCAAAGGCTCAAATATAAAAGTTCCCTCCAGAGAGAGTTTGTCTCCCACACACTAACCTGAAACGCCTCCATTTACTTCAGTAACAAACTGACATCACTATGTAACACTGTCGCTTCTATTGGCTAGTGCTCCAATCTATTGTACATGATTGTACTCTCAGGGGCGGGACATCTCTAAGCGGTTGACCAATCAGAGCAGACTGGAATCACACATTTGAGTTGTTGTGCTTTTTGTTGCGTATTCATGGGAGGACCGAAAGAAGAAAGAATACCAAATCATCTCTATAATTTGTAATTATACCACACATACCAACCGATCATTCAGTCATCAGTTAAGCTAACACTGGTGCTTTAATACATCTTTGGAAGGAGATGATGAAGACATATGCAGACAATGTGACTAAACATCCATCTTAGTCAAACACTAACTGAAAGGAAGATAGTTAGCAGAACACACTGACGCCAACATGTCTGCAGTGAGTCAACTACTGTGACTATGGAATCACAATTAAATCACATTTGACTGAAGAGTACCTTTTCTAAACACAACACCTTCTACATCTTGATGTCCTTCTCAATGTTTGCATGTTTTACAGTATCGTCCTTCCACTCTGATCTCACCTCCCTCCTCTTACAGTAGCACATTAGTCCTGACACACACACACTCACTACTAAAACTTTTTCCTCCAATTTTTTTATCCCCTGAAGCAGATGTGGCTTAGCGCTCCCCCAAATCCCTTCTGCAGTGTCAGGAGCAGGCAGGGGGAGACTAAACGCTCAGGTCTTAGGGGAAAGAGGGGCAGGAGGCAGCAACAGAATATGAGTGCATCACTCTGACAGATCAATGAAGGACTGTGTACCGCACACACTCCTGCTGACTCATACTGTAGGGAGGGTGAGGAGGGGGGCGCTGAAGGACAAGGAGAGAAGGAGTGAGTGGGAGGGAGGCAGGAAAGGACAAAAGGCGGTGATGGAGGTTAGCGAGAGCAAGAGAGAGAAAGTATGAATGGATGTAGCAATGCTTGAAGATGGATATGAGGTACATTGTGTGTCACAGAGACAGGTGTGGACAGTTTACAAAGAGGAAGGAAGCTAAGGGGAGGATGTGCTCACTGAAGGCCTCAAGCACCAGGAGGGCAGAAAAAACAATCGATTAATGCAGCGGGCCACAAACTTTGGGTTGGCATGATCGACAAGGTCACAAAATGAATGTAAGGGGTTGCAAAATGACGACTCGTTTCCTGCAGTGTTTCATGAGAAAAGCGCTCCTAGACCTTTTTTATTGTTTCTATGACAACGATATTTCCACAACATATCATTGCTTTTAGTGAGACAGACAAGCATCATCGCCCCCTTGGATTTGATCATCTGTTTGTGGTACTATATATTAGCTTGACAGTGTTTTTTTACTGTGTGCACCACCCAGAACATTCTTGCATTCACACTTTTTATGAATGAGCTTCTCCACTCAGTCTGACAGCCATAGAGTGAGGGAGGAGGACGATCAAATAAAAGTCACACACTCACCGCCTTCAGATAGTCGGGAAAAAGACGCTGGGCGGGCCGCTATTCCTCAAGACGGCCGGATGGGACAGAATGTTTTCATTGGAATCAATTGAAAAAAGACGCTGATGATCAGAAAAAGACGCTACACGCTCTAATGAACACAATTCTCAAAAAGGAGAAATGCTCCAAAGAATTATACGGTTTACTTTTTTTAAATGGCAGTATCTGTCCATCAGTCCACCCTTTTATTCCAAGCTGTAATATCTCAATAATTTTAGATACATTTCCATAACATTTTAAAGAGGCATTCATATTGCCCTCAGGAAGAATTGTAAATATTTTTACAATCACCTGACTTTTTATGCAGGAGAGTATAGTAAACCATCTCCTACACCACTGTGCCTTCGTATAGCCTCACAGAGTGCTAACATGACTGGAGACTCACTTTTGTTTCCTCAGTTTTACCACTCCAAGGCCACAAAGTATGGAGAGAAATCTCTTGTTGATTGTTACGGCTCACAACTCAGTCATTTGTTAATATCCAATATTTTCTTTAAAAGGTAAAAAAGTCCATTGTATTTAACATATATTCGACATTGTTTCAAACTTTATACGGAGCTTCTTGTGGTCCTTTGTTGTGTGTCCGTAATGTTATTGTTTATCTGAGCTCTGCTGCAGCCACATTCCCTCCAGTGGGACAACAGGGAACTGAACAGACATCTTGACATCAAAATCAAAGCTGGTCCTGACTCTCTGAATGCTTTTGGTAATGACTCAAATGTGTCTATTAATGAAAAATCTGCAATTTCTGGCTTTTTTTTTGGTAAATGAAAAGAAAAGGTTTATACGATTTCTCAAAACAAGGTGACTTAACGTCAAGTTTTATTTTGTCACAGTCAACATTTTTCAACCTTCAAAGTTGTTGTTTTCTGACCATCAACGAGTCAATTAACCATTTAAGCTTTAAAACCATCAATCTACTCGATGCACCAAAACACACACAGACGAAAGCACTCTTGGGTTAATATAATCCTGTCAATGACTCCTGACACACACACACACACACACACACACACACACACACACACACACACACACACACACACACACACACACACACACACACACACACACACACACACACACACACACACACACACACACACACACACACACACACACACACACACACACACACACACACACACACACACACACACACACACACACACACACACACACACACACACACACACACACACAATCTGCTGCACAGGGTTTTTCCTTAGTGGCTGTGGACACTGACAGCAGTGGTAGCAGTTGGAGGAGACTGACCTAAGCTGTTGCTATAGAACCAATCACAGTGCTTTTCAAAGAAACCAATTCCAGCTGCTTACACAACACAGACCACTACAATGACCGGAAGACAGAGCAGATTATAGAAAGCAGGGATTTACACGTGTTGGTCATGGGGCAAATGTGTCATTTTCTCCTGACTGACACAAAGAGAGAACAGGAGAGAGAAAATATACTGTAATAACAAGATATAAAACATCTCTTTGACCAGTCATCCCACTTTTCCTCAGAACCAAGAACATTTCTGCGTCAGAATGATGTTTTCTTACATTTGATGGAGTGTACCACCTGAAAGCGTGGAGGATGAGGATGAATAATTCAACACTAAGCTATTTTTGCATTCAGATCTCAGTGGGGAAGGTGTGAAGCATAGTTGAGGTATGTGATAGAGAAATAAGCAATAAGAAATAGAATGATGAATAAATGAAATGCTTTCGTAAAGATGCAAGACATTTGAAGATGTTGTGTATTAAACAGTCAATAAATAACTCTGCTACCGGAGTAGTTGGCGCAGCAGTTGTTGTGGAGAAATGTACTTTCCCTGTCTGCTCTCAGGTTTAAACTGTTCGCGCTCTCACAGTATGTGGGGAGAGCATATCTGGCATTGGAAGGTAGCATACTTTCTGTATGTGCTTTTATTGTGAAGCACTTGTGATTGTGTTTTGAAAAGTACATAAATACATGTTTACTTACTAAGGACTAGAGTATAACCAGTATGTATAAAGGCATTATTTTAAACTCACAAAGGGATGAAAGTGTCTCTTCCAACAAACGCTGCCCTAATAAATTGTAAGACATTTCAAGAAAATGTATTAACTTTAAGTATAATAATAATATTTTAAAATGTGATTGGTCCAAAGAAACAATTTGGTGAAGCAGGCTGATAACTGGAATTCAAAAAACTACAGAACATATTTTACAGCAATTACATTTGTCTACATCTGTTTCAGTATTTTTGGACTCTCCCTTGCAAAAAAGGTCTTTGTACAACAGCAAATCTTTAGTTAAATAAAAGCTAACCGTCAGTATAATAATACTCACCATTCTGCTGCTCTGAGTTTCTGAACAGAAATTATGTTTTTCATTCATCAATTAATTCAAATCATTCCTACGTTGCCCTTTTTTAAATGATGTTAAGCTGGTTTCAATGACAACCCTTGCTGCACACATTTGAGGGTAGTTTTGAATGTTAACAATTATGCAGTAAGTGTTGTCATTGACATTAGCTTAACCGTGATTATAAAAGGGCAATTAAAAGTCATAAGTATATAAATAATTAAAGCAGTAAAACAGAAACTCTGACCTTAGTCTGTTGTTTTACTGATGGAATTAGTGCAGTCAAAATTTAGATGATCCTAAATTTAAAATGAAAATACCAACATATTAAAAACCAGAGAGACCTTCCCTATGTTAACCTAATACATCTACTAATAATATGGGGGTGAAATATACATAGTTCACATTTAAAATCTTTCTCTTTATTTGTTCATTTTTATTTTGGTGCTGCTTATTATATTATCTTTTTTTTTTTACCATGGATTTTTTATCCATCCATCTTCTCCCGCTTATCCGTGGTCGGGTCGCGGAGGTAGGAGTTCCAGCAGAGAGCCCCAAACTTTCTTTTCCCTGGCCACATCAACCAGCTCTGACTGGGGGATCCCAAGGTGCTCCCAGGCCAGCGAAGAGATATAATCCCTCCACCTGGTCCGAGGTCTACCCCTTGGTCTCTTCCCAGCTGGACGTGCCTGGACTAGGTGCCCGAACCACCTCAACTGGCTCCTTTCGACACGAAGGAGGAGCAGTTCAACTCCGAGTCCCTTCCGGATGACCGAACTTCTCACCTTATCCCTAAGGGAGACACCAGCCACCCTGCGGAGAAAACCCATCTCGGCCGCTTGTACCCGCGATCTCGTTCTTTCGATCATGACCCATCCTTCATGACCATAGGTGAGGGTAGGAACGAAAATGGCGCGGTAGACAGAGAGCTTTGCCTTCTGGCTCAGCTCTCTTTTCGTCACAACGGTGCGGTAAAGCGACTGCTGTACCGCTCCCGCTGCTCCGATTCTTCGACCCATCTCACGCTCCATTGTTCCCTCACTCTAGAACAAGACCCCGAGATACTTGAACTCCTTCACTTGGGGTAAGGACTCATTCCCTACTTGGAGTGGACAGTCCATCGGTTTCCTGCTGAGAACCATGGCCTCAGATTTGGAGGTGCTGATCCTCATCCCAGCTGCTTCACACTCGGTTGCGAACCGATCCAGTGAGTGCTGAAGGTCGCAGACCGATGAAGCCATCAGAACCACATCATCTGCAAAAAGCAGTGGTGCAATCCTTAGTCCACCGAACTGCAAACCCCCCCCCCCCCCCCCACGACTACGCCTCGAAATCCGATCCATGTATATTACAAACAGGATTGGTGACAAAGCGCAGCCCTGGCGGAGGCCAACCCTCACCTGAAATGGGTCCGACTTACTGCCGAGGACCCGGACACAGCTCTCGCTTTGGGAGTACAGAGATTGGATGGCCCTGAGTAGAGACCCCCTCACCCCATACTCCCGCAGCACCTTCCACAGTGACTCCCTGGGAACCCGGTCATATGCCTTCTCCAAGTCTACAAAACACATGTAGACTGGATAAGCGTACTCCCAGGCCCCCTCCAGGATCCTTGCGAGAGTAAAAAGCTGATCCGTCGTTCCACGACCAGGACGGAATCCACATTGTTCCTCCTCAATCTGAGGTTCGACAATCGGCCTGATCCTCCTTTCGAGTACCTTAGAGTAAACTTTCCCGGGGAGGCTGAGTAGTGTGATGCCTCTGTAATTGGCACACACCCTCTGATCCCCCTTTTTAAAAAGGGGAACCACCACCCCGGTCTGCCACTCCTTCGGTACTGTTTCCGACTTCCACGCAACGTTGATGAGACGTGTCAACCATGACAGTCCCTCAACACCCAGAGCCTTCAGCATTTCTGGGCGGATCTCATCCACCCCCGGGGCTTTGCCACTGTGAAGTTGTTTGACGACCTCAGTGACCTCCCCCCGGGAGATTGGCGTCGATCCCCCGTCATACTCCAGCTCTGCCTCTAACATAGAGGGCGGAGTTGTCGGGTTCAGGAGTTCCTCAAAGTGCTCCTTCTAACGCCCTAACACTCCATCAGTTGAGGTCAACAACGTCCCATCCTTACTGTACACAGCTTGGATGGTTCCCTGCTTCCCCCTCCTGAGTTGTCGGACAGTTTTCCAGAACAACTTTGGTGCCGTCCGAAAGTCCTTTTCCATGTCTTCTCCGAACTTCTCCCACACCCGCTGCTTTGCCTCGGCCACGGCTGCTGCCCTTCGGGCTTGTCGGTACCTTGCAACTGCCTCGGGAGCCCCCGGGATAACAAATCCCTGAAGGCCTCCTTCTTCAGTCGGACGGCTTCCCTGACCACCGGTGTCCACCAGGAGGTTCGAGGGTTACCGCCCCTTGAGGCACCTAGGACCTTGACACCACAGCTCCCCGCCGCGGCTTTGGCAATAGAGGCTTTGAACACCGACCACTCTGGTTCAATGTCCCCAACCTCCACAGGAATGCCCGAAAAGCTCCGCCGGAGGTGTGAGTTGAAGGCCTCCTGAACTTGGGCCTCCTTCAGACGTTCCCAGTTCACCCAAACTACACGTTTGGGCTTACCAGGTCTATCCAGAGGCTTCCCCTGCCACTCGACCCAACTCACCACCAGATGGTGATCAGTTGACAACTCCGCCCCTCTCTTTACCCGAGTGTCCAAAACATACGACCTCAGGTCCGATAACAAAATCGATCATGGACCTTCTGCCTAGGATGCTCTGGTACCACGTATACTTATGAGCATCCTTATGTTCGAACATGGTGTTTGTTATGGCCAATCCATGACTAGCACAGAAGTCCAGTAACAAACCACCACTCCGGTTCAGATCAGGGGGGCCGTTCCTCCCAATCACTCCCCTCCAAGTGTCTCCATCATTGCCCACATGTGCGTTGAAGTCTCCCAGCAAGATGAAAGAGTCCCCTTCAGGAGCCCCATACAGGACTCTTTCCAGGGTCTCCAAGAAGGCCGTATACTGTGAACTGCTGTTGGGTGCATAAGCACACACAACAGTCAGTTTTCCCCCCCATAACCCGCAGGCGTAGGGAGGCGACCCTCTCGTCCACTGGGGTAAACTCCAACAACGAAGCACCCAACCGGGGACTTGTGAGTATCCCCACACCCGCCCGGCGCCTCACACCTTGAGCAACTCCGGAGAAGAATAGAGTCCAACCCCTATCCAGAAGTAAGGTTCCAGAGCCGACGCTGTGCGTAGAGGTGAGCCCAACCAGATCCAACTGGTAACGCTCCACCTCCCGCACAAGCTCTGACTCCTTCCCCCCCAGAGAGGTGACGTTCCACGTCCCCAAATCCAGCTTCTGTCGCCCGGGTCTGGTCCGTCGAGAACCTCTGCCTTCACTGCCACCCTTCTGGCAGCGCACCCGACACCATCGCTGTTTCCCGTAGGTGGTGGGCCCGCGGGACGGAGAAGCGGAGGTGTTGCCCACGTTGCCTTTTCGGGCTGTGCCCGGCCGGGCTCTGTGGCAAGCCCGGCCACCAGACGCTCGCCGACGAGTCCTCCTTCTGGGCCTGGCTCCAGAAGGGGACCCCGGGCTTCCTCCGGGCAGGGTATCCTCACTTCGTGTGTCGTCTTTCATGAGGTCTTGTGAACCAATCTTAGTCTGGCCCCTTGCCTGAGACCAATTTGCCATGGGAGTCTGTTGTCTGGAACCTTGTGTTCCTGGTAGGGTGGATTTTTTACCTTTTTTGATTTTTATTTGTATCAACGAGTGCCTGCCTATTAAAATAATGATGTACCTTTTTATTTAACCTTTTATCTGCACTGTTCCTTTTGTTGAGACAATGTACATTTCAACATTCTCGATCAAATAAATGATTTCTGATCTGATTCAGGGTTAAGAATAAATGCTTGTCTAATATAGTATATATGAATATATATCAAATATACTTCCAACAGGCATGAAAACTTGTGAAACGTAAAGTAAGGTATTTTGGATCCCCTGAATGTCTCATTGATTTTGAGTGTGTGTGACAGACGCAGAGTGTCTGCTCTGCCATCCTGGTAGCGGACGATGGGAGTGCTGCAGTCGCTGCAGCGTGGGCCGCATGTCAACACACACACACACACACACACACACACACACACACACACACACACACACACACACACACACACACACACACACACACACACACACACACACACACACACACACACACACACACACACACACACACACACACACACACACACACACACACACACACACACACACACACACACACACACACACACACACACACACACACACAGGGTTTTTCCTTAGTGGCTGTGGACACTGACAGCAGTGGTAGCAGTTGGAGGAGACTGACCTAAGCTGTTGCTATAGAACCAATCACAGTGCTTTTCAAAGAAACCAATTCCAGCTGCTTACACAACACAGACCACTACAATGACCGGAAGACAGAGCAGATTATAGAAAGCAGGGATTTACACGTGTTGGTCATGGGGCAAATGTGTCATTTTCACACACACACACACACACACACACACACACACACACACACACACACACACACACACACACACACACACACACACACACACACACACACACACACACACACACACACACACACACACACACACACACACACACACACACACACACACACACACACACACACACACACACACACACACACACACACACACACACACACACACACCTGTGTGTGTCTCCCACACAGGTGTGTGTGTGTCTCCCCTAGCTCTATCTCATCTAAATATAGGACCTCAACAGCAGCACAGCCTTAAATATTTCATTGCCTCCTCTCCTCTCCAGAAATGAAGAAGGGGGAGCCAAGGGAGAAGAAGGGGAAGATTGAGAGAGAGGAGAGAGAGGAGAGAGGAGAGGGGGGGCTGCGAGGGGTTCTTGAGACTGAGATCAGTACAAAAGGGATGTAGTCTAAAATAGAAAAAAGGCACGAAGGAGAGCGAGGGGAGAAGGAAGGATGGAGTGTGGAGGAGGGAGGCTGAAGACATGGGAATCTAATCCCCCCCACTCCTTAATGCAAAATAAGAAGAAGTATTTCTGGATTTCTTCAGACAACTAAAGCGTCATGTTCCATAAGGAGGTTATCTTCTTATGCATGTGTCGCCAAAATCTATGAATCACTTCAGAATGAAGCAAATCGTTGAGGTATTGATAAGTTACTGCTTTCAAACAGCCTGGTCTAACCCTCAAAATTCAGAATAACATACAAAAATAACAGATTAATGCCATACGGATTTAGAAACTGTCAAAAACAAATCCAGCCTCACAGAAATGTGAGGTTTCTGCACAAAGCTAAGGGTTTATTCCCAGCAGCGGTGTCACTCTGCGTTGGCCTCGCTGTCACTTTGAGGAGGATAACGTGTTGCTTTGTTGCTGCTGTAAGCTGCCCTTCTCCCTGCTCGCCAATGTGCATATTGTGCACTCTGCAGCATGCTGAAGGGGAGATAAAGGTTAAAGCCTCATCTACAGGGAGCTGCAGCGGCGCGGACGCTGCACGCTCAAGATGCACAAACACAGTTGCATGAGTGCAGAGAGCCCTGCAGGAATTCCTCCCAATGCACACACACATTCACCAATCAGGATAACACACACATTTTTGCTCATGTGCTCTTTGTTCTGTCGGTGTTGTAGAGTGATGGATGAGTCGGCATGCGGAGCCCATGGAGGGTCATTACAGGGGGCCTTTCAAAGCCAGACACCTACAGAGAAAATGGGCTCCACAATGGAACAAGATAGCATCACAGACTGGCAATGATGGAGCAGAGGCACAACTCCCCTACACACAGGTGAAGCAGCACGCGCATACACACATCTGTCTGCATGCACACGGCCCGTCTGTCTCCCTCACATAATTATACACACAAAGAGAGGTAAACATGAACACGTGAATCAATACATGTGCCAGACTATCGTGGAGAAGTCAATTGAATAATCAGTGAAAAGCTTTATCAAAACAGCAATCACAGCAGATGTATAGTCATCAAAATATCTGAAAGGACTAAAATGTTTTTTACTCTTTGATTTTGTTTTGGTATAATTAAACCCTTATTTTGCATTTCGAGTTTTGTTGTTGACATTGTCTTTTTAAAGGGATGTTTAGAAATGGGTGCTGTTCTATCGGAGCCAGAAATCTATAGTTTGGCAAAGATGGGTAGTATCTCTCAACAACTGTGAGATGGATTACAATGAAATGTTTCATGCTCCCCAGAGGATGAATTGACTTTAGTGGTCCCCTGTCTTTGCTTCTAACGTTACAATGAAGGTGACATTAGTTTAAACAACTATTGGATGAATTGCCACAAACTGTTATATATATTGATGATCCCCTAAGGGTACATTCTACCACTGTGGTTCCTGACTTTTCATCCAGTACAACAATTTAATCAAAATTGTATTTAAATACCAAAAACCAAATTCACCTTTCTGTTTAGTAATAATTAGCAAATATTTAGCACGCTAGATAGTACTAGGTACTAAGATGGTGAGCATGCAACATCAGCATGTTAGCATGCTAATGTGTGAAGGACAGCCTCTGTTAATACAACTGTATTCTAGAAAGAACAACAATCCACATTAGAAGTCATTGCAATTGGCTATAAAAACTATAATGTCTTGTGTGGAAAAAACCCAAAACACTTGTTGCGTCATTTTTCCAAAAGATTAGAGAGAAATGATTTAGCCTCTTCAACACACCATAACTATACACCATCTAGTAATTGAATCCCACAAGCAGTGATGGAAATAACCTCTTTGCCCCAACTTACTGTCTTTACTTTCAAATGACTATTTCAAATGAACATTCGTCACCCCTGGTAATCAGAGCATCTATCAGTCATTAGAGGAACTTCAGCTTTAGCATTGACTTTGATATTCAACTATGGTGATTCCTGCTTGGTGCAAACACATTTTGCACCAACTAATACACTCGACAGACCTAAATAAAATCTTGTATTGCTCAGAGAACAAACCAAGAGGGCAATGAGGAGAAATCCCAACAACATGGAGCTATTTCTAGCAGTAGAGATTGATTGAATGACCAATACATTCCAATGATTAAAACAAAGTGCTCTGGGCTAAACTAGGGACACAAGGTTGGACTTGCAGATGTTCTCTATGCAGTAAATGGAAAAAAAGAATCTAGGCTTGTCTGACCTCCACACAGGACATGTCTGCCAACAAACATGACCCTGAAGAACTGATGCAGTTCTCTACAATACATCAGCCAGCCCCATAGCTTTGAAATGATTGAGTATTGAGTATGTAAGTCGCTTTGGATAAAAGCGTCTAACAAGTGACATGTAAT
The DNA here is from genome assembly GCF_949606895.1 of Notothenia rossii. NCBI lineage: Eukaryota > Metazoa > Chordata > Actinopteri > Perciformes > Nototheniidae > Notothenia > Notothenia rossii. Next base: position 18,938,720 of record NC_136910.1, read on the forward strand.
GTAATGTAATGTAAATGCCTCCTGATGTGAGGGTTTTCTAACATTTCAGCAGCATTTTCTTTTCCTTTTTCCTCCATTTCTGTTTGTGTACATCAATGTAAACTAAGGTGACAGTGTCAACCTCTCCTGGGATTAAACTACAGGATGAAAGTGGGAATGAATTCAATGTATTTTATTCAGAAATGTTTTGCTGAAGCTTGAAATAAGAAGCAGCTCAAGGAGTAAAGAGCTCCCTGCTGATGTGATACTTAACCATGTGTAAGCGGCTTGTAATGACAGGGATGGAGTGCTTGTTAACATTTGCTGAAGATTGTAATGCTACACAATTAATAACAAGTGACAGCTACTCATTTTATAACATAAACAAAAGCTTCAACGTTTACTTGAGTGGTTCATTTTGCAAAATGTACAAAAAAGAGTGAAGTGAGTCTGGTGTTAAAGGAAGATGGTGCGTCCTTCATTTTGTTCTGATGTAAGTGGTGATGACAAGTAGATTTGCTGCAGTAAGAAAGACCTCATGTGAACTGAGCTCAAATTCAATAAACAAAGGAGGAGATATTGAGATGGTTACCTCGTGTTCACGAAGCAATACTTTTTTCCCACACCTAATGTTCATTTGAATGATTTTTAAAGGTTGTTAATTGTGTCCATTCTTTGATTTCCAAAAGGTTTTTAACAGTGGATTTACTTTGTGCATCATGTTTTGTAGTTCTGAGAGCAATATGAAAAGGGACAGTCCTGAAGTGAACCTCAGTGAATCAGAGCGTAAGAGAAGGTGCCAGTACGATGAAAGGATTGAATCTATATTTATGATTTTCTCTGCTGAAGAGGTGGAGAACATAATGACCAGTAGTCTTCACAATGTCCTCTCTTAAGAGACTCTCAAGCTTGGTTTAAATGTTGGAAATCAAGTGAGGACATCTGTGACGTGCTCTACATCTGACTCATAATCCTGCTGTAAAAGGCGAGATAATGGAGATGCGTGATGTTAGAATTATAGAAAAGAGAAGGTTCGCAGACATACCACTTCACGTCAAACATCTCTAAATAATTCTGGAGAGCTAAATAACATATTGTTTATTATAGCAATGTAGTTTAAAGTGCCCTAATAGCAATGTAGAAAAAAAAGAAAAGAAAATTATTCGGTCAATTAGCGATAATGTATAATGTAATATGTAATATATGTAATATGCTGCTGCAACGCAAACATTTCCCAAATTGGGATCAATAAAGTACTATCTTATCTTATCTTATCTTAATCCCTAGCGCTGTTACCTTCAGAAATAAGTAATTGTTATTTTAGACTACCTTTGATCTGCAATACTGCTGGAGGCTGAACTAAATACAGCGCATTGGTTTAAGTTGAGAAATAAAATGATTACAACTAAGTCAAAGTGGTTATCTGAGCAAAAACTAGAAAAACAAAAGGTTGTGTTAACCTCAACTTTAACCAGCTATTTAAGACCTTGAGCTTCATTTCAGCATTTACAAATATATTGATAAACTACCAATGTAGCTCCTTTAACCGCTTGTTGCCCTTTGCTGCCCCAGCACTTACCTCTTGAAGTGGCTAAGTAGGGTGCCAACCAGCTCCCCGATGCGGCTCTCATTGGCGGGCACCATGCCCTGCAGGCACACCACCAGGTCCCTGCTGTCCTTAGTGTGGAACACCACCAGCTGGTCCTTCCCAGGGGACACGCTCACCCCGGTCACCTGGGACAAAGAGAGGCAGAGGACACACAATTAAACACAGATGAACATGTACATGCTGTACAGAGGAACACAAACATGTGAAAAGGCAGCGATGTGTGTTGAGAAACAGATCACATAACCATATGTACTATAAACACAAATGAAGAGCATACAGACGCAGATGCACATCATGGAATTCAAGTTGGCGCACCCCAGAGGACGTGAATTCACTGGGGAGGAAGAACCAGGCTATAATTCATCACATTTAACCTCTACTGGGACTAAAGGCAGAACCTGAACTTCAGTATTCAGCACATCTCGTTTTAGTTTGAGAAGAAAAACCTTCATGATGAAAAGGTACTTATAGTCAATTCTTTTTCAAAAGAAATGTGACATCCAAACAGTGTGGTTATGTTAAACTTGATGGATATTGTTTATGAATTCTTACATTTTCCATAAAGGCTTTTAAGCTAAAGTTAATTAATGCAAACTGTGGTTTACCGTTTTATTACCATAAGCCAGGGGTCGGCAACCTTTTTGATATTAAGTGCTATTGCAAAAAAAAATTGTTATCAGCGTGCCGACGATCGTGAATTATCAACATGAGGGCGGGGGGAGCCTCGCTGCGGGGAAGCAGTGTGTGGACATGTCAGCGCAACTTACATGATGCCGAATATTTAAAAACATTTAAATAATTGGTTTGAACGGCATAATAATAAGGACGATCGTCCGTTCTGTGATTCTCCAGAACACACATGTTATGATATTAAGGTCATGAAGAGTGAGATGAGATCGATGTCCCTTTAAGAGAGAGAGAGGGGTGTGGCGTGTGCATGTGTGTTTGTGGATGGTAGAGCGAGCGTCTGTATGTTTCTGGAAGTGAAACGAGGCAGCAGAAAAACAGAGGTCTGTGATGTATTTTGTGAAACAGAAGAACAACTAAATAAATGCAACGGCCTCTCCAGTCATTTAAGTGGGTTATTGAACCTTAAGCTTGTTGCTTCTGCGCTGGGAGACAACAGAGAGTCGTCCCCCCTGTTTCCTCGACTACGGTCTGGGAGCCGACAGGAAAGTTCAACACACAGTTGTCCAGTCCGCCCCTTTGTAGCGTATTATTTAGATGAGAGATGAGCAGATCGCCACTGGGCTTTCAACTAAAGACACAGCCACGCAAAAACTGCTATATTTGTACAGCTCCTTATGGGTACTGCAATTAGTGAAGTGCTTTCCTCCGTGGTGAAACGATCAGCACTGCACCACAGAGGAAAGCGGCAGAAATTCGCCTGGAGTTAAAGAGAGCGGGGCTGCGTTACGTGCATGGCTTCCTTCTGCAGGTAACGGGGAGACGCGCTCTGGCGGCGGTCTCGTTCAGGATCTGAAAATAAAATCTAAATATTTTGCACACTTATTTCTAGTGTGCCACTGGTTACGGTGCCGTGTGCCAATGGTGGCACGCGTGCCAGGGGTTGCCGACCCCTGCCATAAGCAATAGGCTTCATTTTCCATATTAAATATAGCCAAATATTTTGTTTGTTTTATAATGGATACAGATACATTTCAACTTAAAATAGGCAAGTACAAGTTAGTAAGACTTTACAGTTTGATATCAACAGTAAATATTGAATTGTAGATATTTATGTGTGCATTATGTATAAGTTCATGTTGTTTTAGTACATCCTTTAAAAAAAAGGACCATTGCGTACCTCGTCTTAAAGTAATTTAGATATATTTAGATATAAGTTTGGTTGACAGCACTGAGCAATTCACTATAAGGGGCGTTAAAATCACAAACAAAACAACATAGATCTCATACAGTATAAAAGCCTTTTAAAACCCACCCACAATATTCAAATCTAACATTAACTTTGAACTTAACGTATCATGGATTACCTACTTAAGAATGCATTTGTTTCTAATTTGCATGCTACATTAAGTCTAAGTATACCGTTTTGTGTTAAGAGCTTTTGAAGCTCTTGTAAAAACTGTACCGAAGCAAAGACTGCTGAGGTGTTCTCAGTATCTGGTGTCTGTCGGTGTCTCCCACTCAAGGCTTAAATCAGCACTTGCAGTAAAGATTTATTGATCAGAATCCCAAAGGTCCAATCGAATTGTCCCACTCAGACCCCCAAATGACGTACGAATGGAAAGCAGCCAGGCTCAGAGGGGAATCCCAGTTTTGCGGTTGGATTGTTTTGCTTTACAAGTCTTCAAACAGGAAGAAACCAATATCCTCACAGGTAAACGCATCTCATGAGAAAGTGGAGCTCATTAAACCCCCATTCCTTTCTCTGTTATACTATTATCTCGCTTCCTTTTCCCCTAGCTTTCCTCCATGTCTTTTATCATCCCCTGCCTTAGATTTCCAGCTATTTATTTCTCTCTTAATTTGTCTTTCTAAGCCAAGGCATGTTGAGGAAACAGCCGCAGGGCAGCAGTCAGGTGCATTAATATCCACTCAGCAGACTGCAAAGCTGAGACAAATTCCTCCATCAGGGGAGGACAGGATGCTTCCTGTGGCTAAACAACAAGCTAGCTGATTTAGCTCCGACGTGAAGCATGTGACTTCGGAAACAAACACTTCACGCAATCATCATGAATTAAAGCCTAAAGCCATGCCTCTCTGTCTAGCAATCCACCCACAGTTAATTACATGGAGTCGATCACATTTACATTTATATTAAAGGCTTAATTGATTGGAACCACAGTCAGCGTTAATTAGTTGGGTAATGATACATTCAGATGCGTTTCCTTGTATAATTTTTGGTCTTGTTTCACCAAATCAGTTTTACTCTGAGTATGAGACGTGTTGGAGGCATTTATCTGCCAGGCCATCTGCTCAAGCGTCTATCCGACCCACAATATGAGAAAACTTAAGGAAGACACTTTTCATTACTGCAGCCCACCTTATTAGGGGTAATTTGTGTTGATAACTAAAGGCTCCTACACTGAGGAAATAGGGATCTTGCAGCCCTATTGCATGCAACTCTGAGCAACATGGGTAATAGGACATCTTGGTGCCAATCTGTGTTTTTCGATTCTATATCAAATTTGAGACCTTTTTTCGGTGGAACATTTTATTGTAAAATAGTTTTGCTTTTCTTTGCCTCCTGTTAAACATAATATCTTTGGGTTATTTGCTGTTGGACAGGCAAAAAAGCTAATTGTGTACATCACATTAAAATTAAGTACACTACTTCTGGTCAGCTAAATTAAGAAATGTACTATCTTGGTTTCTGGGAAGAAAGGATTCACTATGGGTTCAGATAGAAGCCAATACCTTTGACCCGTTGCCAGTGGAAACTCTTATATTTGTTAAAGATTTCAATAAGGTGAAAAATATGGCCAAATGTTTTACAGTGCTCAATACACTTTTAGCCTGGAGGGACTGTACAAAAAAAGTTCATGTTAACTCAGGTATTTCAATCTTTTCTCCTATTTTGAACAATCCTGATCTTAGCAAATATTTGTTGTCAATCAATATAAACAAATGGACGAGATCAGGTATAAAGCAATTGAAACATTTGTTTCACAAAGATATAACATTGAAATCATTTAACGATTTAAGAGCAGAATATGACATTTCAAATAAGGATTTTTTCAGATACCTGCAAATTAGGAACGTGATCCAATCAATTATTAAAAGCAATAAATTGAGATCGGGATTGTTGGAAGAGGAGGAGATATTGATGTCATCGAGCACAATCAAAGGTCGAATTAGAGAATTTAATGCAGTTTTTTCTAAAAGAGCTCAGTCATCCTTTCCAACTTTAAAAAAGATCTGGGAAAAGGACTTAGGAATACAGATAGATGAAACTACATGGCTGAATATCTGTGAAAGAACACATTTTCCATTCACAAGAAATAAAATCAAAGAAGCAAACTTTACATTTCTCAACAAATGTTACCTCACACCCATAAAGATGTATAACATTTCCAAAGAAAACTCTCCAAAATGTCCGAGATGTAAAGTAAAAGAAGGAACATTTATGCATCTGTTTTGGGACTGTCATCTCTTGAAACATTTATGGGATTCGATTCATGCGCTCACAAAAGCCGTTTTAGGCATCGAAATGAGCCAAAATCCATGTTTTTTCCTGTTAAATGATATGCCAAACTTTAAACTGAACCCCAAAGATTATAGAATACTAATCACAATAACATATTTTGCCAAGAAATGTATACTTTTACTCTGGAAGAATGAACGTCCTCCAACATTTAAACTTTTCATTGATCAGATAATACATTTTTTACCTCTGGAGAAAATGACATTGGAAAAATATAATCATGGACATATCTTTCAAGCTCTGTGGTTGCCATTGTTTTCCTATTTGGAAAATATATCTGAGATATGACCAGTGATGGAATGGTGCATTCTGTGGCTATTTTTCCTGACAGCCGGAAATACTAGTTGTGTTGTCATTGTCTATATTGTCGCTGTATTGTATAATTAATTGTATAATTATTCGCTCGTTTTACTTTGATGCGGGTTTATTATTATTATTAATTTTATTTTAATTTATTTTTTCGTTTTATGTTTATTTTCATTTTCATGGCTCTGTTGTTTAAGTTATATTGATAAGCATTTTATTTTTTTTATAAATGTTTTTGGTTTCGTCAGTGTGGGCATGTGCGGGTGGAGGGAGGGAGGGGGGAGTGTAGTGACTGTACTGTGATATTACAATATATGAAATGGCATCGATTATTGTACACTATAATGAAATGAAAAGACTTACTACTGCAGTGATGGGCTGACAGTTAACCACAGGATTTACCTAGAAGACATTGGCTTGGTTAGGGGCAGCTTCATGTTTTGAAATGACGTGACGCATCAAAGATCACAGATTGGGATTAGCGCCAACAGATTTGAAATGTTTTAATATAGTTTATAAAGGTCTTTTAGAGATACGATTAGATATCAGGAAAGAAGCCTCAATGATTGTATTTGTTTATTCTTTGGATGAGTAGATTAGATTTGGATTGTTGTCCTTTAGGAAATTCATGTTTTGATCTTTTATCTCTCCTTTTTAATACATGTGTGAATGGATACGTTTAGCCTGTTATGTGTTTGAGTAGTCTCTTATCTTTCAAGGTCTACATGATGGAAAGGAGGTTGTATGACTCAGGTTGTATGGTTCATTTACTTTATGTCATCCGTGATCCGTATACTCCATACAGTATGTTAGCAGCCTATTACTTTAGTGCACTTTATTTAGTTTAAAAACATTTGGGGAGAGTTTTCCTTCCTTAAATCACGGCTCTTAAGACAAAATGTGTCATATGCTCTAAAGTTGTAAAGCAACATGTTTTCAGATTTCAGATTTACGAGTCTTTTACACTTCTAAATATTTATGAAAAATCTGGAAATACTATGCATATCCTATCCTAGCTCTTTCTTTGAATCACACTGGATGGCTAACGGGGGATATTACAAAGGGACACGTTTGTGTTACACAGGAGGACTTCACTAAATAGTTTGCTAATGTCTCGTTTGCATTAATAAATGTCATGTTCCCAAACAGCAACACCTGTGGGTGTGTTTTGGTGAAAGCACTGTCAATGTGCGGACTGGACCACAATGTTTTAGTGAAGTGCTCTGAAGACATCATTTAAATGGCAGGTTCTCCCAGTGCATACTTACTATGGGAAGAGCTTCGTGGTTATATAACACATCCCAACAGTACTGTAAAGATAAAAGCAGCAGGTACAAAGGGTGGGGGCTCTGTCATTAAATTCAAATAAGAAAATAAGCTTCAGTGTCTGTAGCTCTTCATGTTGTAAGGCTATGAGGGCATCAGCAAGGGATGTTTACGAGGCAACTGCAGAGCAGCAGCAATCGATTACTCTTGAAACTAATTTGATACAAAAAGGGCAACTAAAATACGAATGTGTCCTGCATTTCGATGTTTTAATTTCATTAAACATATTTTGCTGTAGGACGGACAAAAGGACATTACTTGAGCCCTTGAGAAACTGGGATGAACATTTTAATGACCGAAGTGATTAAAAAAGGACCTATTATGCTTTAAGGGGTTTCCCCTTTCCTGTAGTGTGTTGTATAGGTTGTTGTGCCTTTTTAAAGCATGGACACATGTCACAGTCGAGGCACAAAATACAAATACGAATCTGAAAATTAGCATAATTGAGCCCTTTAATCTTTTAATCGAGACAAATAATCTGTACATTGATCGATAATGAAGACATTTTTGTTGCAGCCCTAGAAATATTGTCCCCCTGCCTCTGTATGAATTTATTAACAGGGCTATGCCTCACCATGTTATCTCTGTGATCTTGTGTCAAATGTTTTGCATTATTTGACTGTTTATCACAGACAACAGACACCTACATTTTTGTAGCATATGCCTAAGAATGACATAATATTGTCTTTATAAACAAAGTCTATACAACCACACTGCATTGTGGAGTTTGTAGGTGCTGAAAAACCAGGCTGAAGTGAAAGGGATCAACGGATGAATGAAAAGAACCAGCCCACGAGGCGAGAAAGACTGCGAGGAAATGGAGAGCCGCAGGGATCACAAACAGGGAAACAGGGGAGGAAAAGAGCGCACATGCAGGAGAGCGATTTGTGCACATGCCTGAACGACACCAGACATCAGCTGATCTGCCCTGCTGCTCGGTATCCATGACAACGCTGTCTCCTGGGAAGTTGGCATGACAACCGCGGGAGGAGAGAAGTGGAGAGAAGAGAGAGGGGAGAGGGGAGAGGGGAAAGACAGCACTGGATAGGGAGAGGGGTGAGGTGGGGGTGGGTGGGTGTAGGAAAAGAATAGGAAGTGAAAGATGGTGGGATGAGTCACTGATGCAGAATGGATTTTTCACCATTTCTTCACCAGAATTTGTTTAATGATCTCACTTTTGCTGCACAGGGATTAATGAGCTTTTAAGTCATTTGGTAGACAGTAGTTGGCCCTTCACGGTAACCATCTATCAGCTGTTATGCTCCCCTGCAGGAGGAGCAGTAAATAATAGGGCAGCCAGAGGGGATGCAGCGGTGTTAGCTTATCAGTGCTAATCAACAACGAGCTAACTGCTTCCCCTCCGTTTGACCTTCTCAGATCGATAGCTCCGCGTCACGCTGCCGTGGGCTACTATACATCTCTATCTCGCCCTTCTCACCCCCATTTCTCTCTTTAGACTTCTTCTCACCTGCCTTAACACATTTTCACCTTGACCAATTCACTCACCCACATACTTGACATTTAAAATGGCCCGGGGTTATGGACACAGCAGGGGAGTGGTTCTAATCACTGAAGGGATGGTGACTAGAAGATTGAATGGCACCTTGAGGCTGACGACTAAATGATGTTAAACGATAAGGCCGGCCATTTCCTATACTTCTCACAGTTAATAAATCCAGTGAAATAACTAAACCAAAAGCACTTTCCTGTATAGAAAATGTAACTCAAACATGGGTTATTTTGTGGATAAACACTCATTTTAAGCTCTATTGCGTTTTTACTGCATATTTACAGTATGTGGGATTGAGAAAGAAACTACAGTATGGCTGCATTTGAAGATGTTACTATGCCGATTATTTTCTTGATTTATCGCTTAGTCTATATAATTTCTGAAAAATGGGCCCCAGTTTCAAAGCCTTCACATGTCTTATCAGTCCAAAAGCTAAAGATATTTACGAAATATGATGGTAACCAAATATGGAATTTTCTTGATTTAAAGTGGACCTATCATGCTATATTTGAAAAATATATTATACTGATAGGTGGAGAGTTGCCCATATAGGCGGAGCACCCCTTTTCTGAGGTCAAAAATATTCAAATAATAATCAGCTCCGTTGCAGCCCCGTTTTTAGAGATTTGGGTACGGAGGAAGAGAGAGAGGGTTGTGTTTTCTGACACTTGGTGAGTTCCCTGACACACCGGGGACACATATGCATGTATAAAAGAGGTACAAAGGTGCATTTTGCATGATAGGTCCCCTTTAAGAGGCTGAAAAAAATCATTTTTGCATGAAAATAATATTAATTGTTTAATGTTGGGAAAATACTGAATGTACAATTCCGATATCAGAGTAGCACATGATAACAAAGGCCCTACGTAGCTGTGTACGTAACAGGCATGTATGATTACCTAGAAGAGCTTCAGGACACACTGTTTTAGGCATATGATAGCTATGTGACAACGATTAACATGATGATTCAGCCTCTATGGAGATAGAGATATGAAAGCTTTAGCGCAAGTTCAATAAGGAAGACCTAACAATGAGCCACTTACACGTCACTCTATTGCTCTCTTCCCCCTCATTAAATGCGTGGGCATCACCCCTCAGCAGCCAATCGCTTCACATGTTAAATCCTTAAATACCTGCTCTTCCTCCCTGTCAGTTGTCATTTCAGGTGACCACACGGAACCCTCCTCCACCCCTCTCGCCTCCCATCTCCTCCAGGACAAAGCTAAACCTTCCTCCTTCAGACCGGTCCCACCTACCTATCACCACCACCAGACCCCGGGGATTCATCGGAGCGGTTCTTTCCCTCCTGAATGATTATCCTGCAAACCGGGGCCTAACCGCCAAACACCATTCCATTCTCCCGTTGTATCATCATGGCAATCACTTCATCATATGATGTGTAATGGTAAATATGTATTCCATACATCACGTCTCTCCGGTTTGAAATGACAAGCATGATCCTTTCTGACGTTGGTCTTAGCCAATCCAAATTAAACATTGAATACTGCTTTGAACCGGTATTCCTGCCTCTTGTGACTGTAACACTCTCTTGTATAAGCATGTGAAGGAGACTGTTCAGGAACTAGTCGTACCAAATACTCTGTATATGATGACTACTTCCATTCTTGAGAAGATAATAAATATATGGATCCTGATATTGAAGCTCAAGCCAGTGACGAGAGATATTTTTCTAACAGTTAATTAAATACTAGGCTTTTATTTCAATGCCGATCATTTTATAATTTCATTGACTGATGGTTGCAGGTCCAAACTACAGAGTTTTTGTTTTCATGGTAATGAAGGTGTTGAATTGATGTGATTGTAATGGTTTTATATCAGGCTTTGGATATACAACAGGATGTTGGTAGGATTAATTCCCTGTTGTTTTTAGGAGTTTCTAACGGATTTGTTGCAAATAACAAAAATCGAAATCATTACCAGACCTTTACTTTTAGAATTCAACACATTCCTAATTTATAAAACAAAAGCAGGAACAAACATATGGTTTTGTGGCTAAAAAGAGGGGATTCAAATATCTGTTAATGCATCTTGCCTCAATTACACATTTGGCTATAATGTGTGTGTGCTGTAGGACTCTTGTTCTGTCACTTCCAATGTGTGAAAGCTGCAAACCATAGTACCTCCCCTCCATGTCCTTCTACAACCCTGAAGGCCCTCCATATGCCATGTTTATGAGACTGAGCTTCATCTCATCAGCTCAGTGTGTGTGTGTGTGTGTGTGTGTGTGTGTGTGTGTGTGTGTGTGTGTGTGTGTGTGTGTGTGTGTGTGTGTCTCACTCTCTCTGAATGAACAATAACTAAAAACCTTAACCCATGCTGCTCTCCCTCTGCCACCATCTGCCTCAAATCCATCTCCACATTTCACCCCCAGGTTCAGCGATACAGGCTCCAGTTGTCCATCTCCAGCTCTCTAATTCCCTCTTGTCACTTTGTCAGATTGAACACTGGGGTGTCTCGTCACAATTGTCACTGCACACCGTATGCCTCATACCTCACTCATTTCACTAGATGCCGGGGGTGTATGCGCCTCGGAGATGAATGCATAACACCTTCACTTCCTGTATCGTTTCTGCCCCACGTCCAATACAATGCATGTATGATAGCTCAATAGCACAAGGAGAGGAGGTTAACTCAGAAATATCACGAGTAATCTGTTCACGCATTCAGTGTTATGCTGTTTTCTATTCTCTTTTTGTTTTCCTGAACAGTAAATGTGTCTTCAACTACATAAATATGTTGGTGCATGATATTGTTGAGGATATTTATGACTTTTACACATTTGAATGTATCATTTGTAACATGTATGCATTAAAATGTCGGAAAAAGGATAGACCTATGTTATAGATATTGTCAAGTCGTCTTATACTTTTTTTCAAACAGCGAGAAATAAGAAACTTTGAATAAGGAAATGCTTATTTGGTCACCTGTCATGGCAACATATCCTCTTTGATAGAAGCTGTTATTTATAGACTTTTTATTGAGTTTTTAGCCATATTTTCACAATGCCTTTTTGGATCTTGGTTGTTATTATTACATTACATTACATTTAATTTAGCTGACGCTTTTATCCAAAGCGACTTACAATTACAGGGACATTCTCCCTGGAGTAACTAAGGGCTAAGTGCCTTACTCAAGGGCACACTAGCGGTGGTGTTCCTGGCGGGATTTGAACTCACAACCTTCCAATCTTCAACCCACCTCACTATCCATTAGACCACAACTACCCATTATATACATTTTATGTCAACAAAGGATTTTAGTCTTTACCCATCTGAATCGTAGGTTATCGGTCTGTTTGTTTAATCTGTACCATAACGAAAGGTGATCAATTGTTAGCATTGTTAACGTCCTGAAGTCTTTGGTGACAGCCAAATAAAAAGCAAATATCCCCAAACTGTGTTCTTCTGAGCATGTCGCAGAGAAAGGTTAACAAAAAATAAAATACATTTGAGCGAGAAATGAAAAAAAATGCAACCTAAGATGAATCAACGTGTGTCAATGCTCGAAGCAAACAAGTAGCATGAAGTAAACACATAGCCAAACAAAGGACACACTTGCCATGGAAACAGCTGCATGAGCTGTGTGCATTGAGCAGCCTTAATGGGCCTATCACAGTGGGAATACGAGTTAAAGCAGCCAATTGTCGAGCTGGATGACATTTTGACATATTGACATGTTGCAATAGGACTGGAGAGATGTGTGAATCAGAGATAATACGGTCACCTCTGCCAAAGCTGCTATCACAGGCAGCAGTATACAGCAGAGCAAGAATACCATAACGTTCATGTTATGCTGTTGTATAAAATGACTGTCTAACAAGAAGTCTAAAGAAGGCCTGCAATTCCTCATTTTTTCAAAATCAGATAATTGTTACGTTTCATTAAAAAGGAGTGGACTGTTTCCAAAAGTGGGATGGAAAAAATAATGTTTTTTGTACTTCATTCATATTGTTCATGTCTTTCTTATTCGTATAGGGATACATATATGAATAAGGCTACATTTTAGGTGAATCACAACAAGACTATGTTTGGTTAAAGGATGTTGAGGAAATAGGATTTGAGCCATTTGAATTTCAAGTGTGTAACATGTAATATAATTAAAATCAAAACAAATTCAGCATTAGCCATTCTCATCCTGAACTTATAAATGTAAACAATATGCTTTATTGAATTGCACCTAGAAGATACCTCTTGTATTCAGCCACTATATTAATCTTCTTTTGTAATCTGCACCTAAATCCTATTACGCCTGTGTCTAATGTGTTTGTGATAAAGGGTGGGGATTAAGGAGTGGAGTGTGCCGTACGTTGTAGAGGGGGATGCTCTTCATGGGCTTGTACTGCTTCAGGGGGTCCATCTTGTACAGGTGGCGGTCAGTGAGGAGCACAGCCCGGTCCTCCGCCTTGTGGAAACGGTTGATCTGAGAAACACAAAGCATCTCATTAGTCACCCCACAGGATGAGAGCGCACATCCAAACACCCTGCAGGGCGATGGTTTGTTTGTTTGTACAGACAGATGCATGTTGGGACTGTGTGTGTGCATGTGGTTACTAGAGGATAAATACTACCTTGCGCACGTTGCAGGAGAACAACACTCTCATGAATTTGTCTTTCCGCTGCAGCTCGCTTGAAACCAGTGTGAAGGATGAGGCGATGTCAGGGCTGTCTCGCTTCTGCCAGACAAGAAAAACACTCGTCTAATCTTAAAGTATTCGAAGACAGTATAGTATTCATCAAATGAAATGAGGTTGTTGTGACATTTATCCTTTTTTATACAGACTGTAAAGCTGCACTCAGCAGGCGGCTCTACTACACTGACGTTGCCGTTGTGTTTCAGCTGAACAGCGCAGCTATAAATCTAATATCTTCTACCAAACTTTTTCTATTTATTACGGAGCCCCCTAAGAGACATGGAGAAGAAAACAACAATTATTTGAAAAAAAATAAAATAATGTTTTTCGAGTTCTCGCAGTTCGGCTGCTACGGCAACACAGAAACCACAACAATGGAGTGGTTCATCGATTTTACTTTGAGCTTGGCCTTAAATATAAAGATATAACATCAGTGCTTGGCAATAGGCACGGTTTCACATAAGTGAAAGACACCTCAAGAGAACACTCAGAGCGAGGGGACATGCACGTCCCTCTGAGCTGAGTTATTGACAGATTCGAATTTCGCGGATCAATAACTCATGAACATAACGTTGTAAAAATACAAACAACATGACTTTGCAATCATAGCAAGGTAGACAACGAGCTACAGAGTCGTTTTTATCAGAACAGTTTGATACGCGCCGTCATCCGATAATTGGTCACCATCTGCAGCTTGAGGAGGGAGAGGAGTGCTTAGGGACCGTCTATAAACTGCAACAGGGTTTTGCGAGATCTCGCAAAACTTTTTTTTTTTTTTTTAAATACTTTTTTTTTTCTCCTCTCCATGTCCCCTAGGGGGCTCCGTCATTTATAATTTTTTCGAATCCCATGCAACTTAAAAAATGCAATATTATGGGGAATATGCTTTTTGGAAGTATAGTAAATATGAAGCAGGTTTGTTTGGCTGAGCAATAAGGCTGGAAACATGGGGAACTACAAGCTAGGCTCTGTCTAAATACAAAAATAATCCTTCATCTATTATTGCACCTTGTTTGTTTAACCTGAACAAACAGCAGTGGGACAATTTGCTCATTTACTTTGGTCTATGTCGCAGACTATTTGTTGTCTAGGAGCAGTGACTTCCTGGACTCTCCACTGGTTGCCTGGCAACTGGTAACAAATGGTTTTAATAGCAGATATTTGATGACAACATTTCACGAGTTACCAAAGACTTATTGATGTTTGACACGCAGCCCTAATATAGATTTTAAAAGCACAATACCAGAGAGTAGCAGCCCATGCATGCTACACAGTAACACGAAACACAAGCCTGCATTAAAAAACAAACACGCATAAGCAAATCTCGGCTGGATTTATTTCTCTGACTGACTGAGACTACGGAAAAACTACTCGTGAAACTTGGAAATGATGATTCACTTTCATTGAAAGATAGGGCATTTGTACTGCATTCATGAAATGAATTAGGTCCCAAATAGGATTCACTTAAAGAGCAACTTCCAGGTTAAAGACACCTGTGAATAAATGTGTAGGAAAATGATGAATACGTTTTTGTAAGAAATGTTCACTTCCACACGTGACCTCCCGCGTGTGACGTAACACGGGGGGAGAGCGGCCGGTGTAACGTATTAATAAACATGGATCCCAATGCTAGTTTCGACACAGAAGACACAGAATAAGTTGAACATGAATATTCGAATGCATATGACGGACCACAATCTTATAATTATGAGCCTGCTAGGCGTCCAAGAGACCAGGAGCAGCCAAGGATTAGAAGAAATAACGGCCATCGGAGAGAAATTGAGCTGTGGTGTGAGGAGAACCAGTGGAGAACTGGGCAGCTATCTTGGTGAGTGACCGGCGTTAGCTACAGAATGTTAGCTAACGTCACATCACAACATTGTGAAGTTAGCTATCATATATCAGGCTATAACTAAAGTAGCATTGATAATATAGTAACGTTACTGGCAGGACTGTTGATACTGATCCATAACAGAAACTAATGCGCAAGAATCAGCTGTATCTCGCGTTACCTAATGCAACTCCACACTACGGTGCTGTGTATCGGAAGAGAGACGCGAGATACGGCTGATACTTGACGATCTGGCGGAGAAAGGTTGTGGAGCCTCCGTTGATATGTCGTTGTAAATGGCTTGATGGAAAGCAGGTGTGTAGTCGGGGAGGGTGCACAGCTGATTGCAGCAGGTGAGTGAGAGAGCAGCGAAGGGGGGGGGGGGGAGAGAGAAGTAATACGGTTTCCTGATAAAGCTGTGGAGAGTATGTGCTGCAGGGAGGTGGATGCACAACGCACCCAGGAATGAACGCTAGCTCCGGTCCTTTTTACTGTGGACTCGATGTCCTGACAGGCTGGTATTTGTGCAACCTGCACAAACACAATACTGCACCATGATTACAAATGGTGAAATACAATGTAAAACTACCGAAAAATACCAGCTCCTTAAAACACAACCGCTCAACTCCACGCAACTACTAACTATACCCGCGGTCAGAGAGCGGAGATGTGTCCCCTGCGTGATGTAATATGACGCGTTTGACGTATGACCTTAAAAAAAAAGCTGTTTTTAAGAGCAGAGCTCAACATTGCTCCTTTCCCTCTGAATTCCTGCCCTTATGTCTCGTAAAACATATCAAATCCTGCATTCACTTTTTTAATTGTAATTTTCAAGCAAGTTTAAGCATAAATGTAGAAAAAATAAAAACCTGTAAGATGCTCTTTAACTCACTGATAACATCTCCCTTAGGTTGAAACAGCAACTCGGATATCAAATCAACATTTTCTTTGTAGTGTATATGTTGTTTCCACATTACAGCCAATAAACAAACCAAAGTCTGGATAACAGCTTCCCAACTCAGGAATGGGATAGTCCGTATGTGAATTCAGCATTGAGCTTGTTGGAGATATGTGCCTTTCAAGTGTTGTCATGGTTTATTCTCTCAAGTTTTCTCTGTTCTTGTGTTTAGTTTTCTTCTTTAAACATATTACAACTGTACATAACTTTACTTCCTCCCACCTACTCACCAGGTAGTTTCCTTCCCAGCCTCTCTGTAGCCCCAGGTCGGCCCTGTTTCCCTTCAGGGCCTCCAGACTGGCTACCTTAGCCCTCACCTGCAGAGTCTCTTCTGGAGAGAGGCCTTTGATCAGGGTCCATGCCCACCACCTGGAGGTAAACACATCCAAACACACACAGAGAGAAGTAAGAGCAGAGAAATAACTGCAGCACTGGGCCTTGATATGTGGGTCAGCGGGGCGATGAGGCAGGACTGCAGCAGACCCCAGC
Source organism: Notothenia rossii (assembly GCF_949606895.1). NCBI lineage: Eukaryota > Metazoa > Chordata > Actinopteri > Perciformes > Nototheniidae > Notothenia > Notothenia rossii. The sequence continues at coordinate 18,955,547 of NC_136910.1, forward strand.
TGTAGTCCAGTTATTGGCCTTTCACTCACACATACTGACAGGCAACATCATTCTCTAGGAAGGCTATTTTCTTACTGTGCCTTGCTTCAAATAAAAAAAGCAAACAAACAGACATTGAGATGAAAGGCAGTGATGTGTGTTTGATAGAGGAAGAAAATCAATGCCCAGTGTGAGCCCAAAGCAGAAGGAAACATGTGTAAGTTGCTTCAAACGGTCTCATCTGGATGGGAGAAAGCACTGGAGGCTATGCGCTCTCTCCTGCAGTTAGGGTCAAATCCAGTTTTTGTTGAGGCAATTCAAGAAAACGGTTTTCTTCAAAAGGAAGCAATATATATAGGGTTCATTATCGGCCTTTGTTTTGAAGAACATCATTCAGTATGGATGCATTTTTAAACATTTAACTACAGATTTACTTTGTGTTTAGGGTCAATTCTCTTGTATTGCAAACTGTTTACATGAGTTCTGTAAAAGATACAAATTAGCAACAAATATAAGTAATAACCTTTTTTTTGAATCTTGAAAAGGCAGCAGATATACAGAATAGAGGAAGTAATCTTATGTAAGAAGTCTACCTGTTATAGATGCTCCTAAGGGCCTCTTCAAACTTGCGCAGGACTTTGGGGGGCGTTGGCCACTTCACGTGCCTGCCATGATCCTTCATGGATCGGACATTTTTGAAGCGGCGGTTGACCTCGCGGATGTACGACTTCACCTTGTAGCGTCGGTACGCCCGCAGGATGACGAGGGCCGCTCTCATTCGCCGGTACCGCATCCTGGCTATGGTGCCCCTCCACACCTGGAGACACAGATTAACATCATGACAATCTATTTAACTACAACTTCAAAAAGATTGTGCATTAAAAATTAAATGTGGTAATGGAGCCTTTACCTAATGCGTCTTCTCCTTCCACTGTTTGAATTATTTATGAACGGAAACTGCTCTGCTAAGAGTTGTGTGTACATTTGCATGAAAAAATCTGTTTGACACAGCCATGTTTTTTGTTAACGTATGTCGTTGTGTACCTGCAATGCTTGGAGGTATTCTGACTGAAAGAAAATCAGCATATGAACTTAAATAAGAATACTTACGAATCACTTCTACACACAATTCCTTAAACTGACCTTAATGTGCCAAAGAAATAACCCCTTTAGTACTGGATGATCTTAACTAATACATATTTTATGAGGGGACATTTAGAAGTGCTGAATCTAGAATATGCAATACTTGGTCTATTTAAAGCTCTTCTGCTCCGGTGGTGAAAAGCTCATCATAAAAAAGTACGACCTGTGCATTCAAATCTAAACATAGATTATGCTGTTAAAGCTAATATATTAATGTGCGTTTCAACCCGTCATACTGCCAGTTTCTTAACTTAGAAATGTACATTTCACATACATAATTAGAACTTATTGTTCCTACATGTTTTTTTGTAATTCACTGTTTGAATAAACATGGGTTCAGACGTAAACAAGGGATAAAATAAGGACCCCCAAGCCTGGCTGAAACTAAACATAGGTTGAGAAGCTATCAGACCCTTTAAAACATGAATAATAGATACAAGTGGGTCCCCAGGGAACCATAACTCCTGATTCCCCCTCACTACAGTCACCACCATATGCTCCCCTATTGCTGTAAGTTCTCTCTCTTTCTTACACACACATTCCCACAACTCCTCCACTACTGTATGTTTACATTTGTTTTCCTACATGGAACCTAAATACTCCTCAATAATCAGTGTTTGAGCATCACAGGCCCAAATTAAAGCCAGTACTGCAAAATAGGCTCACTCCCAAATATAATAGAAGTGTAATACAAAGTAATGATGGAGATCATGAATATGTAATCCTTCAAAGTGTGGGGGTGGCCCAAGGCACAGAAAAGGATTTCCTGCATTTGCATAATAAAACTGTGGAGGAGGCGGGTTCACCTGATGAGACTGCCGCTGTAATAATTGGCAAAGAAGGAGATAAGTCATGCACTGCTGGGATATGGAAGCAGCATTTGTATTCATATCCTTTAAGGTGATGCAACCATTTCAGCCGCACACGTGTCTGCAAGTTTCACTATGGCATTCTGTTATAACTTGAAGCGTCACTTTTTAACTAAAGAAATTTGATATGGAGTACACTGGAGACATACCTGAATACTTCCCAGAGAACTGATTCGACAGCATTTATTCTGAACTTGAAAGAGGACAGCCGAACCATACTGAGATCACAGCAAGAAGGCCAGTCAGCCATTTCATCTTCTTGCCAGGCTTGTCACCGTGTTACTCAGATAAAGACAGTTTAATCTGGATTCTCTTTAAACCCTAAGCTTTTTTGAATCATGTTCTAAGACCATTTATCTAAGACATCCCTTTTCGGCATTTTTTATAAATTATTTTTTATTATTTTAGATATTTCTAGTGTTATTTTACTTTATTGGAAGAAAATGTTGTATAAGAATAAGTAAACGTTATTTTACAATGGTAGAATTAGATGATCTGCATTAAGCACAGACTTAAACATCCCATCAGGCCAACTGTGTTTGCACAAGCTGATTTTTCATTTACAGCTAAAAGCGCTGGAATATGCTTTGAGACGTTAAACCTAAACGGTCATAGAAAAAGTATTGCCAACATTATTTTGACAGTGATTTAAGTGTTTTATTGGAAATGAATTGTATTTTTAAAGTTGATAAATGTGCTGGTATTTATACAGTATTTTGATCCATGTTTTGAAACGTGTTAAAAATGGTGTAAAGGAAAATAAAGTTTTTAAAGCATGTGCCTTTACAGTGACTGCAGATTAGACTGCGAGAAATGAGCTAATAGCTAAATCTGGTATAAATCATCTCTACTCTTTTGAGAATAACATTTTTCCGCATCATTTTTAAGAGGAGACCTTAACCCTTACTGTAGATGCATAAGTGGGTCTTTTTGGACCTGGTGAGGTGGTTTTCTTGAAGTATCTTTGTAATTCTTTTTTTTTTCATTTCATATTCCAGCTATTCCTCAAAAAACCTTTTTGGATATCATGCCATTCAAATTTTAAATTTAAATTTTAAAATGTTTTAGTTTTTGTATTACTACCCCAAGCTTCCATAAGTGGGTCTTTTTGGACCCGGTGAGGTGGTTTTCTTGAAGTATCTATGTAATTACATTTTTTTATCATTTCATATTCCAGCTATTCCTCCAAAAACATTTTTTAGATATCATGCCATTCACATTTTAAATTTAAATTTTAAGAAATTGTAGTTTTTGTATTACTACCCCAAGCTTCCATAAGTGGGTAAAAAATGACCACACAGACTACATCACAAGTGACACCTCACAGGAAGATTATCTGACACAGCAAGATCTGAAACCTGTCTGTATAATAATAATAATAATAATAATAACAATAATAATACATTATATTTGTAAAGGGATTTTCAAGGACTCAAAATCGCTTAACAATATAAGGGAAGGTTAGGGTGGGGGGTATAGGACTATCAAACTTGATCAACCGGCATGGAGGCTATGAGTAGACAAGAGGAGAAGAGATGAGTTTTGAAAAGGGACTGGAATACTGTGAGGATCTCAGAATAGCGGAGATCTTTGGGACAATATGTTCAAAAAGTGATTTTTCTTAACCAAAATGATAAAGATGGCATAAAAACACATATTATTCTAATACGGGTCCTTTTAGACCCACTTATGGAAGAGTTTTGGGTCCAGTCACTCGTGCATCTAAGGGTTAAAAAAAGATCACTCATCAAAAGACAGTAATAGCATAGCTCTATCCTTTTCCAAAGTCCCACTGTTTGCATTTTCTGCCTCATTTATCTCTTGAAAAACATGCTCCAACTCAATTTCACACAATTCTTAAGGATGAAGCATCTCCTTGAGGATTTTCAGCCACTCAGAAAGCTAAACCATCTATTTAAAAAACACATTTTAGCATACACTGATAAAAGGGCTGTTTTCTTTTAGTTCATGCTTTAATATCACCTTTTTCTATTTACCGCGCTTCGTCCTACAAACAAAAGCACATACTGCATTTATATCTACACGCTCTTATTGATTTCTTTGTGTTTATGCAAAGCAACCGACATCCATTCAGAAACAAAATAAGATTGTCTAATCCTGTGTTATTTTTGATGTGCCTGTGAAAAGAAAGAACCTTATGCGACGTTTCCCCCGCACTGCTCTCTCTTTAATACTTCAAGGATGAGAGTGAGAAACAAGGAACAACTACATATTCATCACTAATCGACCCCTGAGATGACTCTCCCACATGATGAGAGGAATAAATGGGCTTTACTGTCAGCCCAGGCTTCAGCTAAATCAGTTTTCTCTGTGAGCGAGGTTAACAGCTACTTTCATTTAAATCCAGACAGAATTCAGAGTGTTACGGCAAATTAGGCAAAGAGCAGACGGGGTTCCAATATAACTGTCAAAATGGCCCTGGTGTAAATGCTGGACTTTGAGAGCATTTCAATTGGGATTTAAACAATTTAAAGTTAGTAGATAGACATGTTGTAGAAATATCCATCCATTCTGATGTATACATCATTTTATTTTTGAGTGAACATACCGTCTCTTTTATGTGTTTGAGCTCTTCTTTACACTCTACTATTTAATACTTAACTTGTTTTTATATTGTGCTTTTTTATTACACTTTCATCTAGGATTCTTCTCACATACTTTAAAAACGAATTTCCTGTTTTATGGCGTGAGTGAAAACTAAAGTGGATAGCTGATAACCTACAGTGTATCATTTAATGCAACACAAATATAGATGTAGCAAACCTTGAATAAAATGTGATTAGTGTGGGGAAGTCAGACACCGAAATAAATCCATTTTTTATTATGCTGAGCGGACATTTAAAGTTATGGATAGTTGCTGTAAGTTGATGAGGAGGAACAGGATTCGTGTGTCAAGAGGACGTGACTAGTATTAGCAATCAATTTAGCACTAGCATAATAACAGAGATGTGAGTGTCGTATTATTCGGCTGAATCTGGCTTTGAGTACAAAGTGAAGCCCACAGGATTTGTGTTTATCTTTTCATGTTTACATTATTTCTTTATTGTGATAGAAAGCAGAGGTTGAGCTGAGCCGGTTACAATGTCGATGGATTTGCAATTGTGTATGATTTCTCTTCAAGGTTTTTTTGCATCCCTGACCTCCATTTGAACTTGTTGAAGAAATTGCTTATTTGCATTCTATCGATTTTTGTCTCATTACCTACAAGAGTTTAAGGTTTTCGGTTTGTCTGATTTTTAGCAGGATTACGAAAAAACTGGAGGCCCAACTCTTATGAAACGTGGTGTAAGGAAGAGCCTTACACGAATCACAGGGCAGAAACAAAATGTTTGTTTCCCTTTCGTTAACATTGTGATATAGGCCTTCCGGGGTGCCCTCATTTTGCTGAATTCATCTGAAAAATGTGCTTCTTGACTTCTCGAAAGTCAAAACAACTTAGAAACAGCAATTAATGTTTAGCACTAACTAATACAATACAACATATACTGTATATTCCATGTTTTTCACACATTATACTACACTGCGGGCCGGAAAATAGACTTCCTAATTCGGGAAATAGTACCATCCGTGAAGCATGAGAATCCAGACCTGTCTTTCCCAAAGGTCTTATCATGTTTATTTATTGTATTTATTTATTTATTTAACATTTCACAAGTGCCGTTTTAAACATGCATCCAATTCCTGTGTATCTGAAGCAGTGAATGAGTCCTCTTCCCTCTGCCACACTCATCCCATTCACACACAGACATAATGTCCCAACCGGTCCCAACCCATATGTGCTTATATGATACACAAAGCAAAAAGAAGCCAAATTGGATTTTCACTGAGAGCTTTGTTAAGATGCTGCCAGGATCATACCCACATGGTGCGCAAGCCTTTGCCAGATCAACAAATGTGTTGATCTAAGCAACACATCACTAATTACACTGTGAACTACTGGGGCTGGAGCACAACATAAAATAAAAAGACCATAAAGCAACAATGAGAGCAGATATAAAATGTCTCGGCTGTCTTTGGAGCCTCATTAAGGTGTGTGACAGGTGGAGAGGTTAGCCATCAAGCCACACACACAGGCGCATAAACACACCATAAACACAGTTTGTGCTTCTCAACCAGTGGAGCAGACTGCGATGACGCTGGTGAGCTGGTGAGCTGATGAAGACGACACTCGGGGGAATGTGCGTAAATCAAGCCAAATACAGGGCCCCTGACGGTCTGCCCCCTCACTCTCCTGGCCAATAAAGCCATCTGATCATCCTTTTAGAGACTCTGCCATCATGGAGCCTGCCCTCGCCGCGCTCCTGGTCCCTGGATTTACGAGCTCATCAAAGCCAGATCGGGAATCCTTTGTCGCAACAAAGCGGGACAGATTGCTGGGGCTGGTTTTGAAATTCACACTGAGTAAAAGCATTCATAGTTATGTAAATATATATATAAAAAGTAGGTGAACCCTTTGGAATTACCTGGATTTCTGCATAAGTTGGTCATAAAATGGAGGAAGCCACTGCTGTCCAGAAAAAACATTGCTGCACGTTTGAAGTTTGCAAAAGAGCACCTGGATGTTCCACAGCACTACTGCCAAAATATTCTGTGGACAGATGAAACCAAAGTTGAGTTGTTTGGAAGGAACACACAACGCTATGTGTGGAGAAAAAAAGGCACAGCACACCAACATCAAAACCTCATCCCAACTGTGAAGTATGGTGGAGGGAGCATCATGGTTTGGGGCTGCTTTGCTGCCTCAGGGCCTGGACAGATTGCCATCATCGATGGAAAAATGAATTCTCAAGTTTAAAAAGAAATTTTGCTGGAGAACTTAAGGCCATCTGTCCACCAATTGAAGCTCAACAGAAGATGGGTGATGCAACAGGACAACGACCCAAAGCACAGAAGTAAATCAACAACAGAATGTTTTCAACAGAAGAAAATAGGCCTTCTGGAGTGGCCCAGTCAAGAGTCCTGACCTCAACCCAATTGAGATGCTGTGGCATGACTTCAAGAGAGTGATTCACACCAGACATCCCAAGAATATTGCTGAACTGAAACAGTTTTGTAAAGAGGAATGGTCCAAAATTCCTCCTGACCGTTGTGCAGGTCTGATATGCAACTATAGGAAACGTTTGGTTGAGGTTATTGCTGCCAAAGGAGGGTCAACCAGTTATTAAATCCAAGGGCTCACATACTTTTTCCACCCTGCACTGTGAATGTTTACATGGTGTGTTCAATAAAAACACGTGTGGTTTTAGCTTAAGCAGACTGTGTTTGTCTATTGTTGTGACTTAGATGAAGATCAGAACACATTTTATGACCAATTTATGCAGAAATCCAGGTAGTTCCAAAGGGTTCACATACTTTTTCTTGCAACTGTATATTACCGGAGCCAGGACAACTGGTGATAGCTGGGTTGGTTGGGATGTTCAGCAGAGCAGAGAAAGAGCGAAAGTCCTATTACTGGCTATCTTTTGAATCTGAAAAGTATTGGGACTGCATGTCTAATTAAAGGCCATTACCTGAACTGCAGTGTTGGCAATTTAAAAGTTCTTATAGGGTTCATTCTTATCTGGATAACATTAGAAATCAGCTTTTCACAAAGTAAACTTGCCCCTATGGAAATTGTTTTATTTATAAGTTGTTATTATAAAAAAGACATGGTCATGATGTATCTGCCCTGCTCTCATACTTGCTCCTAACTGCAAATGATGTGTGTACGATGGGACAAAGGGTGGAATTACTCGCCCCAGGAAGGCATTATTGTTGAGCCTTGTAACACTAAAACAATCCTTCACCTTGATGTCACCTATAGGGAGTTGGGGGTGGAGGCATGACGTAATTCCTCCATGAAGTGACAGATAGGCCAGTCTGCAGCGTGGACACACTCGACTGCAGCCCGCTGCTGAACGCCTGAGTTTCCACATCCTCTGGGGATATTGAGCTGCTTTTCCTGTGACATGCTCGATGCACGCGGTGGGCAGAGGGGGGGGGGTGTCGAATCCAGAGCATGGGACACAAATTAGCGAGGCTGCAACGTGCTCTGACCACAGCCTGTCATAAGGAGACATTGGGCCCAGGCACGGGCCAGCAGTCATTATCATAAATCAATAAAGTCCAAGCACACTCACCAGTAACACTAGCCCCACTATACAAAGAGTATTTTAATCATAGCGCCTGGTGTCATGTCCCTTTAAAACCTTAGCACTGGGCTAGTACTCTCAATAATGTTAAACGAATGTGCTTAAAATGGTCTTGAACAATCAACAGCAATGAGAAGGCACAGTATTGAACGTGAAATTGGATGACACAACGCCCCATCCATCAATTAGATGAGACTGGACAAAATAGATTGGAAGAAAATGTGCGATCGTAAGCAGTATATGCTGGAAGTAACAAACACTAAACAAACATATTTGAATGGCACAATAACATCAACTTATTGAGGAAGTAAAGCATGAATACAGAATACTATCCAACCTATACATCCGTAAAGTAAAAGAGCTAGTCATTGCAGAATCTGTATAGCTCTTGCGCATAGTATTATGTACATGCAATATAAGCTTCTAAATATCCGCATAACTAGTTTATAGATTATTAATAGTGCTGTACAATACAGTCTATACATGATACACTATTGAGTGTCCTGCTTTACCTAATGACTAAGAATAAGAATGACTAAGAAGTAGGAACTGAAATGAGCTGAAACAGTCGATTCATTGATAAATTGACAGAAAATGAAGGGCTGAACATTTATACTCTGAATTTTGGACAACAGTGCATTGTGTGTATACTGCATTTCGTACCTCGTAGAACATTTGCATTAAAAGAAAAGAAAACCTTTTGAAATGTTGCAGGATACCATTCAAACCAGGGACCCAATCTTTTAAACATTGCTGAAGAGCACTACCTGTGTTCAGTACCCCTATATGAACCCACAAAACTGTAACTATTTGAATAGCTAATCATGAAAAAAATGGTCCAGCTTCTTAATTTGTGAATACTTGTTGGATTTATTCATCCTCCATGTTGTTTATTATTCATTCAGGTATAAGGTTTTATGACCAACAAGCAGATTTATCGTTCGTTAAAAGAATCATACATTTCCTCCCTTTAAATGACTAGAATTATGTTTTAGTAAATTTTCTAAGGTCTTTTTGGGCCAGAGAAGGCCTTTATAAGAGATTCTTAGAGTTGAAAAGTGGAGACAGAGGAGAGGACATTGCCTGATCGTTCGGCCGGGTATGGATTCGAACCGGCCTACTAGGAAGCAGTTACCGCTCTAACCACTGAGCCATCTCAATAATTATGTTTTCTTTTAAATATATTTTTTACATTTATTCATTTAATTATTTTAAATATATATATATATATATATATATATATATATATATATTAGTTTCAACATCACAGCACAAGTTTCTCTCAGAACAGAGGAAGCACATTTCCTCTGTTCAAATCAAGCGGCATAATTGTTACAAAGAAGTGAAACCGCTCTCTGATCTGCGGCTGTGTTCTTACTGAAGTTCTTTTGAGGAGATGATAGCTTAAACTCTGCAGGTTCAGAGGGGGATCAGAGGATTACAGATCCTAGATGTAGCCGGAGACAGATCAGTCCTGGACCGTAAAGCAGAGAAGAGCACTGCTGGCCTCACATTACGTATTCTGCTACTCACAAAAAGGCTGCAGATACCCACAGAGACTACATCCTTTTCACTTCAGTCAGACTCTACAAAAGCAAGTTTTACTGCACATTGTATTGCCTCAAGACACAATACAAAAAACCATAATGCTCTTTATCCTTTAAGACAAAACCCCACGTGGCCACGCTGTGAAAGGACACTCGCCATGTTTATTAAACATACCGCTACAGAAAGCAATTAAGGTGGGGGGTTATCTTCTCGTCATCGTACCTACTTTGACAAGCGCCGACACTTCTCGTGATGTGGATGGCTGAGCTTGGATTTATGAAATATTCATTTGAAAACAGAACGAAGGTGGGGGTGGCTTATGTATCATTTATAACATCTGTATTTAAGTTGGATTTTTTCAGCCATTCTTCCTGTTGAAATGTTCTTTAAGGGGCAATGATTTAGAGAGCTTTAACAGATTTGAAGGTGGCTATAGCGCATCAGGAATAAACATGAAGAAGTGATTGAAGGAAGGAGAGAATGGCAGGATTACATGGAGCTGTGAAGGACACTCATCCACTCCATGCCCCCAGCTACTCCACCCCTTCTCAAAGGAGGAGAGGTAATGGTAATATAAACGGGTTGAATAGGACAGTGTTTTATTTTTAGACAAGCAGTGGACAGTGGCACTACAAGGGCAACTCCATGTGTCTTTATGGAAGGGAGTGTATTCTCAATCTGGTTTTTTTGTTGTTTGATGGGGCAAACTAAGTGGTATTATTATTAATCCATGAGGCAGACGGAGGGCCAAGAAGTGTGTCTGAGCTTCAGTCACAGGCTGACAGTCCTGGCACTGCAGGTCCCAAACTGGCATAAGGCTGTGTGGTGTGCCAGGTGCTGATAAGGGGATTGCTTGGCGTAGAAGCTCAGACTTGCACTGGGATGTTTGTTTGAATAACAGTTTAATAGATATAGGAGTCAGTGTTACCGTAACACCACTATGTAATGTTGTGGGTCAGGGACCTAAAGGCAGTATTTAGTAAGTAGACAGAGTCACTGACACAGTTTTGAAGCATCAAATTTGGCGTTTTGGACGTCTTTTTGGAACCAGAAGCGACTATAGCGTGGAGTAAAGTATAACTCAGCCATAAACAAGACATTTTTAGGCAACCACAATTGCCTTTCGTGAGGTGTAATGCACTTTGAAAAGGGTAACAGTTGGAAAACAAAAACAAGGCACCCACACTTGACAAAACCATGGAAGCAATGTCAATTGTGTCAATCACAAGATAGCTGGGTCATAATTTACCAACATGGAAGAATACTTTGAACGGGCGATTGAGACCCTAAAATCCTCAGAAGAATTTAAACTGTGGAAACGATTCCACTGAGAAGTAGGGTCAATTGTTGGTAGACTTAATCCTTATGTTGTGTTCGGGTCTCCCGTGACCCGTTTCAAGTTTAAATTATATAATAACACGCTCTAGTCTTTTTTAACGGAACAAGGCTTCATGATATCCTCCACAACAGCTATATAAACACTGAACAACTGATTTTGACAATTTTAGCCAAGTCTGAAAGTCTCTAAAAAAGTGTATAATTTGGTGTTCGGGTCTGGGAAGACCCTGCAGCATTGTTGGGGGTGACTCGGGATCAAATTTGGCCCAATCAAGATTCACCTTTGACTTTAGACAACCCCTCCACCACCCCCTTCAATCATTTAAAACTTATTTTGGGGAGATTGTATTCTAATATTAATCTATTATAGTCAGATAATGTAATGATCCACTGTCTTCACTATAGGAAATATAATGAGTGAATTTAATCACATGTTTTACTTAAATATGTGGTGTGATGTGTTTTGGGACCATAAAATAAAATTACAACAGGATTGTAAAGTTATGAATGCATAATAAGTTAGTTATGATGTAGCTAAAACAATATTGGATGATAGTCATTATTTTTGAGTGTTTTGGACTGAGATAAATCATGGGTCACATGAACGGTAACAACTTTTGAACACAACACAAGGGTTAAATATTTGAATTTTTACATCAGGGGAGAAGCCCCCTGTTGGACATTTGCAAGAATGCAGGTCAGTGAGTGCATATACAGTATAGCATGTGTGAGAAGCTATACTTTGTGTTTGGCCTTAACATTGACCGAGGGAAAAATAAAACACGCTGCCACCTGAGACCTCTGTTGCTGCTGTGATGTTTGTTTTGGTGGAAAAGCGGCAAATTCCTCTTCCTCTGGGCTTTCCCTTGGTTATTGATGCCTGCTCATTCTGGTAGATGCAAGATAGGATTCTCCTGAGGGAGAGGTGGAGGGAACATGTCCGTGTGAACAGCCCGCAACGGGTCACACAGATCAATACAAAGGTCGAGCAATCAATCTGCTGCAGGAGTTAATTTGGCTGGAAAACCCTTTCATGTCTGAGAGCTTGGAGATACTCCCTGAAAAAGGTAGACTTAGTGTGGAGGAATGTGCAAACATGATTCTAAAATAATAATGATTTATAAAAGTGTCAATCATATGGGTCCTGGGGGTAGAATATAGTGCTCAGGAGCCGCAGCAGATGATGTATGCAAAAGCGTTGATGTTTTTGAAAAAACTGCATGTCAGTCAGCCATTTTAAAGCTTCCAGGCGTGTTGCATTTCAAATGTGACAGGCAGGCACAGCGTACACTGTGTTTACAAACCACTCTCTCCATCTATTCAAAGTAACACAAGTCTGCTCTGCACGCCAGTACAACACATCTCAGAGCATGCACCATAATCACACCGAGACACTGACATTGTCGCCTGAAGGTGTCGTCGTACCACTGATGCATGATGGGGTTACCAAATACTGTAGACAGAGACACACAAAGAGTGATAGATATTCATATCAGAACAAGCATCCAGCGGGGGACTCGTATGAAAATGCAAAGCATGTGGCCACACCCAAGCCAACACAATATTAGCTCAGAGGAAAAAGTACCATCATCTCAAAAAACATTCTTTGAATGAATCGTCAACATTTCCATATCTTTAAATCATCAAAAGATCATAAAAGAAATCCCACCAAAATCAAGAAAAAACATGATTCCAAATCACAGAAGTTGAGAACCTAAATTGTCCTGGATGCTTATGATGGAACGCCTTACTGGGACACTTGATGATTACACTTCAAAAGCTATTTTTGGAGAGCAAAGACAAAAGGGAGGGGGCAGTATGCAAGCAGGCACACAGGTGACTGTCAACAAATACATTATTATATTTATATAATGTTGAAATATGAAAATGCAGATAATTTAAGATCTTCGTTGTTTTTTTCCGTGGCATAAACACATTATTTCAAATTCTTGCTGTTTTGCTGAACAGGATGTTGGTGCTTCTAAACCAAAAAGCAGTTTACAAATGGCTGGACAAGAAATCTGATTCGATATTCATAAATGCAAGCCTCGTGGAGCATGAGAAGAGAAGATTAAATGGTAAACACTACTTTACACTGTTTTGATAGTTAAGTTCTCCCTAAAAAAGGTTAAATGTACTTATCTTAAGTCATGTCACAACAGGTGAAGTCTGAGTGCTTAACCTAATGGGCGTCAAACCAAGGACATCAACTGATTTGGGATGATGACGTTAGGATTACGCTTTTCAAATCACTTACAAAGAGTATTTTTTTATTTAAATTCAACTTATCCTACATAACAACTTTACAGGAGCTGCGTGGGAGAAACTCAGAAAGAAGGAGAGGCAAAGACATTCGCCATGAGAGATATAACATTCCACGGATAATAATACAAGATTATATCAGCTCCAAAAATACCTCAGCGCCTGTAAAACTTTTGTAAAGAGTTGAGTAGAGTTGTTCTAGTCTCCAAGGTTATTCATATGCATAGCCAGGGCTGGTGAATTTCAATGAGAGCTATAAAAAAGGATGTTGTTAATTTGGTTCCCTGGTTTAAATTGAAGGGAAAATCAGGGAGAGGATAACCATGCTTTAAAAAAAGGGAGAATTGTAATGAATCAGAAGCTTCTTAATGCTTTTGATATATAAGTAGAAACACATTTCCTAAATTCTGCATTTCCCATGAGCTCAGAGCGATACTGCATCAGTAATTTTCAGTTTCAAGCTGTCATATCAGTATCTGGGTTCATAAGCGAATGTGAGGTGGTCTCACCTTCTGGAGGAAGAGGACGATCCTCTGGACCATTTCCACCCGCTGCTCCTCCAGGCTGAAGAGCGTACGTGGAGTGCGGATGAAGACCTTGGTTTTGCCGTAGGCCGCGTCATGGTCGAATCCACACCCCTGCATGAGCTTCTTCACGGCCTCTTTGTCGGAGGGCAAGTCATGGTTTGGCCACGTAAACTCTGAGATCATCTTGTATCTGGAGGAGGGACACAGAGGTCGTGTCAGAACATGCTGAAGTGTATCGCTCAACAAAAGAAAAAAGAAATGGTTATTTCGATTCCGTAGATCCTTCTACACTCAATTATCTTGTTACCACTCTACAAACAGTACAAATATATAAATGTTCCCCAACCTCCAGACCTTGGGGATCCGGATTTTTCTTGATGTTACCATGAAGTTAACTTTTTATTTTTTAATAAAATATCTGTTTGGGGCGATTTTGGCGCAGTGGTTAGAGCGTTGATCATCAGATTAAGGGATGTTGGTGAACTCCAGTTCGGAACCCGCCACTGCGTCAGGCCGTTATGTCCTTGGGCAAGACACTTTACCCGAATTCGCTCCTGTGGGTAATGTCCACTGTAATGACTCTTACATGTCTAATATGTAATTGTAAAGCGCTTTGAGCACCTGTAAAAGCGCTCTAATAAAAAATGTGATGCATTATTATTATCTCAACAAATATTAGTTAGATGACAATAACATTTGGTAATCACATTCATGTTCCCCTTATGATAAATTGTCAGAAAAGTGTTCATCCCTTCAATTATCATCCAGCACCATCCACAGATCAAATGTGTCCAACACTTTGGTATATGACCTGCAAAACTGATGATATTAACATCAGCATTAGCATTTAGCTACTTTGTGCCTAGTGCTAATTAGAAGATGTTAGCATGCTAACATTCAACCTGCTAAACATCAGCATGTCAACATTGTATTTGTGCTAATGTTATCATTTACCTAACAGAGCAATCGTTGCACTAATAGACTTGTATTGCTTTTTACTCTGTTAATACATAATTAAAACATGCAAACACTTTCAGCGAAGGAAGAAATGATACTGATACTGTACAGTACCATTTAAAATCTAGACACTGCGCAGATTCTTTGCAATTGAATATTTTTAGTTTGTTCTCTGTGTTTTATTTCCCCTCAAATCATATCTCAAGAAAGCTGAAGCTGTACAGATCTTCTTAATTGCTATGTGAGCAGGCTTGGATTTTCATCATTTTAGGGGCAAAGCCATTTGGCCTTTGGTGTCACACACACACATGCCAGGGCACAAAGGCCATTGAGGAAAACATTTGGATTTGGAGTTTACAAATAAATAACTTCACTTTTCTAATGACAAAAAAATAAACCACTGTTTTAATATCAATAATCGTATCATCATATAGGCCTATGCCTCCTTAGTATTACCGTATATAAAATGAAATACTCTACTTTGAATAATTAGTGTTTGGTATGTTTTCCATCTACTTTCTCCCATTCACAAATCCGAAATCAAATCTAAAAATCAAAAATTCTATTAATATGTAACAAATATATTCCATTTCAGAGTAGAAGAAACAGCCTTCAAGGGTCAAACTCTGCACATACATCATTCAGCAGTGCACAGTGAAGCTCCAACATCCAACTGTATGAACAAGCAATACTTTGAAATGCAAAAGTGTGTGTGTGCATGCGTGCGTGCGTGCGTGTGTCTCTTTCATCAACTCCTCACAGCTCCTCATATCTGTTCAGAAACTGGACAAAAGATGAACAAACCTCAGACTGTCTGTGTCATGACGAATACAGTCGCTGCTTTAATTCTGTCTTTAGGACGTTGTTGTGAGTTTGGACGGAGCAGCTACAACGTTAGTTTAGCCTGATCGATCCAATCTCCATTCACAAAAAGCGCAATTTAAACGGTTTTTCGCATGCCGTCTTGTCTGCACACTTGTCAAAGCATTAAAGCATAGTTTTTACTAACCGTTATCAATATTTAGTTACTTTGGCATCATTTTGAAACGTCTATTACAATGAAATCACAGTAAAATAGGTTAATTTGGTCGTAGTTGGTTTCCACCACAGTATTTACATGGATATAAGCCCCGACCCCTCTCCAGCGCGTCCTATTTGAATGACAGGAGTAAACACAGCTGACAGCCGCGGTGAAACTCCAGCGTTTAGAGCAGGGGTTGGCAACCAGCGGCCCACGGGCCGCATGCGGCCCTTTAAGCCCTCCGCTCTGGCTCCCTTGAGTTTAGACAAAAATAAGAAGGAAATAAAATAAAAGTATTTGTAGGACTATTTATATTTTGTTGCATGTTTGAAAATGTTTCGTATATTGTATTTTGAGGTGATACTGTGAGACATAAATAAAAAACAAAACGGTTTTAATTAGGTCAACTAAAATATGCGTCACATCCTGCTACGGTCCCGCGCGAGCGCCTTTTCCTGCGGGTGAATAACCTGACCCCCGGCTCGATGAGCGAACTATGGATAAATCAAAGAAAAGTACCGGAGGAACACAGGATTTAATTCTGTGTGGACAGAGTTATATGCTTTCACAGCAAACGATGCTGGTTGTCAACGGTGCTGCAGCCTTTACGTATCGAGGAACAACACGGGAGAGGAAGACAGCTGACAATCTTCCGTTATAATTCAATGGGGTATGTAATTTATTTCAGAAAACACGTTTTGTTATATTCCATGGAATGCTCTTAACATCCCGATAGCAATGAATATATTAAATGCTTTGACAATAAATACATACAAAAATTAATCTCTGGAAGCCGTAGTACTGTAAAAAGCACGACCAATCATCTGAGCCGGCCCGGCTAAAGTAACTGGATGGCCTACCTGCCTGTCAGCCTTCCGTCTGTGTACAAATGTATCTCGTGCCCTGATGCGCGTTCGTGTGTGTTGGAGGAGGGGCTCTGTAAGGAAGTCTGAAGGAAGAGGCAGATTTTTTTCCGGCTTTGTATTTTCAAATTCTAGCGCACACGAGCTGGTTTCTCCATTCTTACCTACTCTACCTTTAACTATTTTTAGGGTGCAGCTACAGGTTTTATTTATTTCAAAGTGGGCCCATTTTAACAATATTTGTTTACCTTCAAACGTGCAGAAGACTCCCCAATTGCTGTGTTTAATTTATTTTAAAGTAGGCCTGTGTATTATTTTTAATTCTCCTTAGGAGTTCTTTGTTTCTTATTAGAGGTTAACAGTTTTATATAATGTAATAAATAGCCTAATAAATGCAAAAAAACTGTAGTTTTTGTCTGATATAACAATAAATACAACTGTATTAGCTATCAAGCTATGAAATATGTTTTGCAGCTCCAGACAAAAAAATGTTTTGGGAAAAGGAGCAAAATGGCTCTTTTGGTCAAAAAGGTTGCAGACCCCTGGGTTAGAGCAATGCGAATATTCGCATGGCGTCCGTTGTGAACGCAGCATAATGCAGTTCAGAAACCACTGTTCTGACGCTTTTAAAGCAACTTTTAACAGTGTGAGGGGCCCAAAGCCCATGGTGGCCGTAGGACGTACAATTATTTGTGGGGCATAACGGCCAGACCGAGGGGCTACGGCGGCCATGGCCATCATGGCCGTCGAGAAAATCCCGCCCTGTATGTGAGCGTGAAACTGTTCCTGTGGACTGGAGATGCCATGGCTGGACGCCACAGCTGCTCCAAGACATGAACAAGGGGAGTAATTACTGTATAGTGTACCTACATGGGGTAGGAGGTCAAATTACACTCTTTTCACTGCTATAATTGGAGACTTCATATACCTTCTCTGAACGATCAGAGTTTGGATTGTAAGGTCCTGTGGAAGCCTTAAAATTAATAGCATTTAGTCTAAATTAAATCTTATACTGATGAATTATAGAATGCATTTTTCAAAACAGCACAAAGTTGCAATCAAAATCCCTTCTTTATTAATATGCGTTAAACAAAAGCAAGGTTTCTGTAATTTGTGTGAGTTGTTTTGACAGTAAAAATCTCAAGAGGAAAACATTTTATTTCCGAATGTATTGGCTTGTTATCATTTGATGCAAAAGACTCATTGCCTGATCCTGCATCCGCAACCACCCTCACTACGAGGGCATACTGTAGGAACATATGGAGAGAGTGGTGAGTTTTGTAAAATGTAGTGAGTGGAGCTTTCCAGGTCTAATATAATGTGCATTGACATCAGAGTCACTGCCACTCATCCTCTGCAGGGAGACATGAGGTGACATTTTGACTCCAAGGATGCATGTCTGTTCATTTCTAGTCTCTAAAGCCTAACCCTGATCTGTTTAACATCTGTCCACACTCTTTAACTTCTGCTTCCCTGTTATATTAGCCTCTATCGAGACAGGATGTCTTATGAAACATATTGTGTGCAAAACTACAGGATCACAATTGAAGATATCAAGAGGGGGATTTATTTTTCAAATGTGAAGACTAGAGTCTTAACGAGACAGCACATGCAGCATGGATTTTGCACCCCGGGCTGGGAAAGCTCCCAGAATATCAGTTTGGGATGAAGTGTATCAGATACTTTAATTAAAAGTAGAATAACCACACTGTTACAGTACTCTAACACAAGAGCAATCCTCCATTAAATATTCTATTAGAATAACGTTTCGAGGCACAAAATACAAATATGAACCCGAAAAAGAGCATAAAAAGGACCCTTTGAATGAACAACCAATAAATGATTAGTTGGATGAAAAACGTCTTGAACATGAAAAGTATATTAAATAAGTACATTTCAAAGTAATTCTGTACAGATACCCGTTGAGCTAGCTTGTATTTACCACTCATATGGTGTCTGCCTGTTAAATGCTCCTGTTTGTTCTATAGTGCATTATCCAAAGCACCTTGAATTGCCTTTATTTATAAAAATGTGTCATATTACGAAATGATTTAACTTGTCTTTTATAAATTCAAGTCTCATCTGATAATATCAACTCATCTAATTGGTTATTAATCATTCTGTTTAATGTTATGTTTGCTGTTGTTTTTCTGGTATGTTTTAATGTCATGTCCAGTTCATCTTTCAAAAGGAAGGAACCCTTATCAGAAATGTCTGTTTATATTACGTGTTTCAGTGGCAACATTTAAAATATTGGCCCTGATTTTTGTAACTCCTAAATATCAATATTGGCATTAGCCTAAGAACTCCATTCTCAGCACTCGCTTGGCTTGCAACCAAATTAGTGCCAATTGCTATGCAAACAGACTTTTAATGTCAGGCGTCTTTCTGAATAAAACATGAGATGTTGACGCAAGTCATTGACTACTAGGGGTTTGCGACAACACATTCAATCAGGGTAATTTGTGCAGCACATTGAAAATATTTCACAACAAAGTATTTTCCTAGTAATTAGAGTGCAGACATTCAAGGTCAGAGGACAGTCATATTATGCTTGTAGCAAGCTGACAAACTACTAAAAAGGATTTTTTATGATGGCTGCCGGAGATTTAACTGATTAGCTGTGAGATTAGATTGGATGCGAGCTGATTGGAGTTACACAACACATGTTACACCCCACAGTTAGGAACTGTCGGATGGAATCCTTCACGGCGGCAGAGTGGACAGCTTCAGGGATTCAGCATGTCTGATCAGAGTGTGTGGTGAGGGAAGATGTGTTACTCAGTCACGTCTTCTACCCACATTTCAAACTTAGCCCCAGAGCACCCATTAAAACTTCAAATCACAACCCTAACATTATGAAATATGGGAATAATTTGTAGTTTTTCCTCAAAGGCCTGACTGAGGACCTCATTAATCTACTGCAGGACTGCAAGGCAAGTCCTGGGTAAAAGTTTTACTAAACAAGGTAATCTTTCAAGGAAAATGTCAAACACTTTTTGAAATGAACTCCAAAATGTGAGGATTTGTCTTTCATTTATGATAGTGATGTTAATCAATTTAGGTTTTGTACTGTCAGGTTGAATGCAGTAATAGAGGAATTTGAAGATGTCAGTATGGGCTCTGGTGATTTAAAATGGTAGTTTCTCAACGTATTATTGATAAATTAATAAAAAAAAAAAAGAATCAGTAGATCAACCGATGAATAAATGATTTGCAGTTGCAGCTTGTCAAGTTATAACGAAAAGAAAAGCATGTTATATATCACAGAAACAAGGTTTATCACATATCCAAGGTGCTAAGAGTGATTAATATGTGGCAGGTACCTCTGTAGGAAGCGAGGGTAGGTCTGTCTGTAGGCGAAGCCGGCACGCCGCACTCTGACGTTCTCCAGCAGCCCGAGGTACTCCACCTGGTGGCGGCAGCGCTCCTGCTCGAACAGGAGAGGCGACTTCACCTCATTGGGCTTGATGCAGCGCACATAGTAGGGTTCCTAGAGTGGGAAACTGTGTTAATATCTAACTGAACATGTTTTATTTCTGATGCAAAATTCAAGACTTTGTTCTGGAACTCTCAGGCATGTTATTTTAAAATGTAAGGGTTGGTGTGTGTTTAAAACAAAGGGTGTATCATCCAGACTGCTCACCTTGCAGGCCAGGTTCTCCACCAACATGATCATGGAGTTTTTGAAGAGCGTTGCAGCAGTTAGTGGCCGTTTGGTGACCTCATTGATTCTCAGTTTGCCTTCAGGCCACATGCACTTCAGTACTGGGTTAGAGCTGTGAACATGAAAGGAAGAGTTGTATAAGTAGATATTAAAACACTTTAATGAGCATTGAGTAACAAAATAAAGAAATAATCAGTGTTTCTCTACTGATGTACGCTGCCACTAAAATTGTTTCTCTGATTGTTATCAATGTGGTTAAAAACTATTAAGATTCAAATGTGTATCCTAAAGTTGGATAAAAAGTTAGTTTATGAACAGTGATGAGTTTATGTCAGACAACAACAACAACAACATGCAAGAAGGAGATACATTGCCAAAAATTGAGACAAAATGTGAGTGTATTGTTAACGTAAAACTAGCACTGCAATAATTCATTAATATAATATATTCCCTAGGTTTTAAAAATGTATACTCTTAATACAGCACCAACCCAAATACTGTAGGTTTTCCCATTAGGCTATTAGCACCCACGTTAAAACATTTCTGGCTGCTATCCAAATTGTCTCTTAGGAGTAAAGAGTATCATAAAATGCACATTAGACAGGTCAGGTCAGTTACTAGACCTCACATTTATATTCAGCGGAGGAAAAACACCAGGGAGAGGAGCAGGATATAAGCCTGCTGAAAGGAGATTAGTTGTACTTGTGCTGCACTGTTCGTTCCAGAGCATAGTCATGTACAGTGCTGCCAGGAATACAGAGAATAAAGTGTGTGATTGAAGAGGTGTGTATTACTCTGTGTGTTTTTTGATTGTGTCACCTGTTGTACAGCAGCCTCTTGAAATCCTGGAACAGAGTGTCTTTGTTCTTATCAATGAAACCCACCACTGAGTACCTGTGGAGAGAGGGAGGCAGGTGAATAAATGTTCGCAAAAACACATGTCTTGCTTATTGTTCTGACAAGTAACAGCATTACTATGATTATGTTGACCTTACTCTATCTCTAGATGATCTTTGTATTTACACTTGGCCACTTTTTAGGTACATTTTTCCAATCCTGCTACCAGAACAACCGGAAATGTTTATTTTCTCCGTGCTGAGGTGATGGCATTACACATTTGCTGGAGATTTGACGGCTGCTTATTCATGCTGTGAATCTCCTGCAACACAACTAAAAGTGCTGCCTTATCAGATTGAGATCTAGTGGCTATGGAGGCCATTGGAGTACCTTGAACTCAGTGCCATGTTGGTGGAATCAGACTGAGGTAAGATGTACCTGTGAGACGTTATTCACTGCGTGGTGCATTTGTTGTAAAATGTCCATTAAAGATGGGCAGTATGTGTGCATAAAGGGGTGCACATGGCAAGCAACAAAACTCAGGGTAGGCTGTGCATTTTAAAATAAGGCTTGATTGGTATTAAGGGTGTGCCAAGAAAATGTCTTCTTCACCATAAGACCAATAAAGAACATTTGAAATTCACCAAACAAGGCAACAATTGTTTCCAGTGCGAGCTAGTTCAGACTGTAGCATTGCTTTTCTTATTTGAAAGGAGAGGAACTGGTGGTGGTCTTCAGCGGCTGTAGTCCATCACTTCCAGGTTTAATGTGTTGTGTGTTCACAGATGTTGTACTGCTGCCATGCTTTTTGAGTTACCGTCGCCTTCCGGTAAACGTAGATGGGTCAGGTCAGGCTATTCTCCCCTGATTTCTCCTCTGAAGACCGTTGTACGTGAAAATTCCGAGGACATCTCGGAAGAGTTTCTGAGACACTCAAACCCCTTTGTGTGGCACCACAAATCCTTGCAAAGTCAAAGTGACTTAAGCTGTGTTTCCACTTCATGGTAAGGCTCTACTTTGCATGACTCATTTTGAAGAAGAGGTATTTATTTATTGTGTTTCAATGCACCCCTACCAGGATGATGAGGCATTTAATGCTGTGACACCATCTACAACTGGTAACACGCTGCGTTACAAAGGAACGTATTGTCCTGTGTTGCATTGGTGCATTTCTCTGACCAATCATTGGTCTGCAGTGTATTAACTTCACCCCCTAATACTGTCTAAACTCGCTTGGAACTTCCACTGAGGTGGAACAAAAACATACAATATCATGTGCTTTCCTCAATTTTTGCGTGTGAAAAAAGATTTAAAAAAGAATCAAGTTCAGTATAGCTGCACGCCGTACCATCTATTGAAAATGTGGTATTACAGTAGATTCTGACATCTGGCATTAACAAGTGAACTTCTTCTCCAGGTCTGATTACTACAGGCATTGAGTGTCTTGACAGATAGTTGGCTGATCATATTATAGCATAACAAAACAGCTAGGTGTACAACTGCGCTTAATAAAGTGGCCACTGGATGTTTAAATTGTGGTTTCCGTGAATCTAAATATAAGTTGGACCTTACAGCCTCCTGTAAACGTTAATGTGTGCTGTTAAGCTATAAAAGCAGAGCTGCAGCATCTCATGCTGTGTGTTGTGAGCAGCCCTCTGCCTGCTATAAGTAGCTCAGGGATCAATCACGCTGCCAGTCAGGCTCCTATGGCTGAGTCCTCCCCTGGGCAGCAGACACTAGCCCTCACAAATGAGCTCAACACGTTTGAGAGCCCTTTTTGGAGGCTTATCGTGTGTTATTTATTCATTTGAATGGTACCCAAGTACTTCGGGGCATTGGGAAGTGGTGCTGTCATTTTGGGAGACAGCCTGCTATGAAGATGATTTTAAAATGTTTGCATGTGTGCTCCAGTTGTGAATATTAAGTGGGGGCCAATTGTTGGCATTGATGGTGGTCATTTTAATGAAATTCAATTGTGTTTTATTGCAACTGTTCAGAATACAATGCCAAACTATGTGTGTGCACTAGGATGACTCTACATTAAGCATTTCAACATGTTACAAAGTTTCATTTCTTTCAAACAAAAATAAAATAAATATATACATAAATACAAAAATACAACATCAATCAATTATAGAAACATCATCTACACACCGACCCATACTTTTGTAAAACTCTTACCATGTGGGAAGTAGGTGTTTTGATGTTGTTTATACCTATGGCAGAAATGGTTTGCTTCTAAAATGTTGATGCTTAGATAGAATGTATTCAGTATATACTACTTCAGACTTCAAGTAAGCATTTTAAAAACACCATTTTTAAAACATCTGTTGGAAAAACCGTGTTCCACCAAAAGTGTGTATTACTACTTACTTGTGCCATAATGCAACTGTAACTACTGCAAACGATGATGTCACGGTTTACTGAGGGTAAAGAGTTTTTTCAAAACCATCCTTTTGAAAACAAATATTTTTGGGAATGAGTGGTTCTCCCACATCCCCAAAAAAACATCAAGTTGAATTAGGAAGCCAAACTCCCATGTGCTCTCTAAGCTGCCAAAGTACACGACTGTGATTTCAGTAGGCAGTTAGGTGGAGAAATTCGAAGGGGTATGGATGTAGGAAAAGAGCATGAATCACAGTTAAAAGCTTTTACGGAGTAGATCAAACTGAGAGACACTTACACCACATCTCCTGCGTAATGGCGGATGCGGAAGTCGCGGTCAAACTCCAGACTCTTGTCCGTGGGTGAGAGCTGCAAAGAGACAGACAAAGAGAGTGAGTCAGCTATTATAAAACATCTCAGAATAAAGTATGAAAAGAGCAAAGAGATACTGTATACTTAACAACACATTTTTTTCACTTGTTCTGCTTTTTCAAAAACAATAATGTTCCTCCTTTGCCTGATGCTGTCTTGTACTGATCACTTTGAACTGAATAATGTCCAACCATGAATGTCATTTATAATAAATAAATACATATAAATATGACGCATCTTCCAGCAAACTTCCTTTTACTGTATGATGAATAAAGGACGAGAAACCACATCTGGTTTCTAAATGTTGACCATTAAAGTTACGTCAATAGTATTGTTTATGTGCTGTAGATAAAAAGGTATTTCCATACTAAGACAGATCTATGAATAATTTACACAAGTTTCCAAAGTATTACCTTAGAGCCTGCATGCTGTTTTGACCTTTCTTGTATGAATGTCATGATTATGCATAACATCGTTATGTCATCATGTCTTCATTAGCAGCTGTTTAGCAAGTAAAATGACTACAAACAATGATTATAACGCAAAAGCAACGATATGTGCAATTCAGCCAGAAGAGATGGATATATTAAACTAAGAAAAATGATTTGAAAATAATTGTAATTTGGCTGTATTTAAGGTTTTCTCTTTTCTTATGTTGACATTCAAAGATGATAGCTCATCTGGAAAAAGTTTTCAGTTTGAGCAATATCATAGGAATGGTGTTTGATCAAGAGTAGGTCATAGTTTCAAAACAAATGTGACAATAGGACCGCTACACTTTAGTAGAGGAGGAAAAGCATGACCTTGTAGTCAGTAACCAATGTAGCTTTAACTGTGTTGTTATTACTATTTGGAAGGAACTGTCATACGCTTCAGAATCGTCCTGCTTGGATAGATTGGGTGAATTGTCCTTCTGAAAATTTTTGAAATATGGAAACGCAAACAAACAATCCAGATTCTTAAGCATCCATTTTTCATTTCTCTATCCTGGTTCATGATTTGCAAAACTGCAAGGGCAACTGCAGGCCAGATGCAGTGGGGCAGAACACACTGTCAGGGTGGATAAAGTATCACAGAAGAGATGAAGCGACGAGGGAGAGCAAAAGAGGAAGGAACATGCAAAAGGAGATGAAAAAAAAATCAAGAAGGAGACGAGGACTGAGTAAAAGGGAAGAGAGATGAATGAATTGTGATGGGAAGAGACATTAACAGATAAAGAGCGTGTGTGTGCGCGCGCACGTGTGTGTGTGTGTGTGTGTGTGTGTGTGTGTGTGTGTGTGTGTGTGTGTGTGTGTGTGTGTGTGTGTGTGTGTGTGTGTGTGTGTGTGTGTGTGTGTGCGCGTGTGTGTGGGATAGTGATCCCTGTATGTAGGTCAGTTAGCAGGAGCACTGGGAGGGGAGAAGCATGAATGAAAAAGAGTATCACAGGTTCTCATGAGCATCCAGATCTGCAAACCTGCCAATGACAAGTACGTTTGTGACGTGTTGTGCAGCGTCGTAAAGTAAAGTGTGTGTGTGTGTTTCGCTAAATGAATTATACAGACTTCAGATACTGTATTATTAGAGGGAGACATAAGTGTAAAGGGGATCCAGTACTCTCATAACAATCCCAATGAGAGAGACGTGATTAGCATATCATAGCAGAGGGCAGCAGCGAGATAAAACTCATTTCAACAAGGAGGAGAAAAAGACTGATGTCCGAAGGGTAATACAGATAAAGGAGTGGTTCAACATAATTAGCATAGAGACTGGAAGTGGTGGCAAACAGTAGCTAGCTTTGTCTAGCTACTAACTTGACAATTTAACATAGTGTATCTAGTTGGTAAACATAATTGAAATTGTTTCCCGATGAACAACCATTTTTCCATCCGGTCATAATTTCTGAGCCAGCTATAGCACAGGCTGCTATACGAAGGTTTTGTCTCTGAACAGACGGACATCAAACCTGGCAACCTCACTGCAACAAAACAGACCTGTAATGTTGTGAGGCTGTTAAGAGGTGCTGGTAGGGTCAGTTTTTTTAAACTTTAAAACAAAGCTAGGCTAGTTTTTCCCTAGTCCACGTCTTGTCTTTAGCTCCAAGCTTGAACAAAAATTTCAGAATGATTTCTCCAATGCTACAGCAGACAAGTTTATGTCAGACAATAGTGACCATACGACTTTTGCAACAGTTTGTTTGGATTTGTTCTTGTTTCAACCATGACAATACCATACTGTAGCTTCAATAAGAAATCCTGGCCTTAAACCCATCCAACATCCTTTGGATAACACCCCAATATATTTTGTTTGGTTACATTTAAGAAAACCTCATGAACAGTATTCCTAGATATTTGGAGGCCGGAATTACAGCAGAATAATGATCAAGGTTTTAGAACAAGACGTTACTATAGTAACATAATGTTGAAATGTGTTGGTGTCCACATACATTTGGCCACAGAGTATTGCATCAACCCGGAAAACTGTTGAGAAGAAAGAAAAAAGAAGCCAACAATCAGAACTTTAACAGCAACATTCCTCTCCACCTAAATGCTATTTCCATCAGTACGTTTGCTCTCTCTTTTGGTTGAAATATTGAGTGACTCATTTAAGGACTCTAAGGCAAACAGAGTGACAGAAGGAACAATTCTGCATAAGTCGAAATATGGCAAACATCATAAAATCCTCCTAGAAACAGACAGATTTACATCAGAGAGCTAAATCTATCAGTCAGCCTTGATTCAGATCCAAAGTCTGGATCCAAACCACACCGGGCCCCTAAGTAAATCTGTGGCAGATCCAAAAGAACACATACAAATAAATATGTACCTTTCTGGAAGTCTAGAAACCTACTGAAGCATTGAAGTGCTTCCAGTAATATTCCCTGACGTTTTGACCTCGGATATTTGCAAACATAACGAGAACATTTTATTTGTGAGATTATTAATAATGTTATAATTTAGCTTTAGAGATAATGATAGTGATAATGTCTCAATACTCAAGATTTGTATTTCCAGCCTGTGTGGAGATGTGACTGTGGCAAGATTAGGGAGATAACTAAAGTGGAAATTAAGAACACAATCACATTTTCAGAGGATAAATATGACTCACACTTGCAGCAAAACAAACACATGAATGCACACAAACAAACACAGAGCGAGACAAACAGATGCACCGTCAGACAGACAGCCTGCATCTGCTGGAAGCCACACAGACCCTCCTCCATCACAATCAGTCACACTCTAACACCCACACCCCCACACACACCCCCACACACACCCCCACACACACCCCCACACACACCCCCACACCCCCACACACACACACACACACACACACACACACACACACACACACACACACACACACACACACACACACACACACACACACACACACACACACACACACACACGTATAATAATTGATCAATAAACGTTTACCAATATTTATCAAGCTTATTTATATGAGAGAATGTATTCCTGACAGATATTATAGTACACCGCACGGACACATTTATTCCAGATTTGACTGGTTAATGTTTATTCATCTCAGAAATGTAAAATAATTTCAATAAAGATGTTCTAAGCTAAACAAGCCAGAACAGCAGCCTCTTAAATAAGTTGCTTTTTCAGTTTTTGTAATCATTGTTATTAAATATCTCTTGTTTTCTGGCTGTTTGATGGACAAATCAAGTCATGTTTTAGACTCTCTTAAATCCTAGAGATGGATAGATTGATAATCGATTACATTTTCAACTAATCATTCAAGAAATATGGCAGTAAATGCCTTTCTTAGTCGTACTTGGAGATGTCCTGCTCTTCTCTGTTTAATATCATATTTAACTGAATATCCTACATTTTATGGCTGACAAACTAGACATCATCTTAGACTTTGAAAAACTCAGTTGGACTATTTTCATAGCTTCACATTACTGAAAGTCAAATCAACAGAATAATTAAGGAAGTAGAAATACATTTTAAGGCCCAATGACACACTGACACTAGACTAGTCCAAGTCAAAAAAAGGGTAAGGTGACACATTTGGAAAAAGGGAATTGGCTTGAGTAGAATATGTAATTACAAAACAAGGGCAAGGGTGTTAATTTTAATGAATATAATAAAGACAAAGGCAATACCAATCAGGCAGGGATGAGATAGGAACATATGATTTAGAGATGTGCAGAGAACAACTGGAAGACAAATGTCAAGAGAGGGAGAAGAGAGGTGAGAAGGCGAGAGACTGAAGAGAGAAATGAACAGGAACATGATGAGCCGACTGTCTCGGGTACACAGTGTAGAAGCACCCGGTGTTAAAGTGACAAGAGGTGATGATAACATACTTCTGTGCATTTTCACCTTCAGCTTGCAGTACTGTGACCGGTCTTAAGATTACATTTGCAGATTAAAAAAACAGGCTTTCACAGCCACTTGAAGCACAGGAGGACACACTCTGCTTTGATTATTCTTTTGTTCAAGCAATAGCTGCGTGTTCAGGACATGTGTGACCATGAAGTTCTACAAAAGCTGCAGCATTGGCCAAGTACACAACTCACTTATTGAATCAAAAACCTCCAAACATTTGTAAGTAACTGAAGGCTAAAACACCCACCACTGATCAATGTCAAATCGCCTTTGTTGGCTGAGAAGCAGAACACGACAGTGGCAGCCAGGTATAACCTCCACTTCAAATACTGTCTGAACATCCTGATTCAAATGTTTAAAGAAAGAATATCTGAATAAAATAGATATGATGGGATTCAAAGGTAAACTTGCCAGATTCTGAAATGGAGGTGAGGTGATCAGCGGATCAGTCCACTGGAAGCTTTACAGTGGTCTGACGTTTGTTAACAATAGTTGACTGAATATTAACACCAGCAAAGAGAGCACGGAAACCAGGGGACAGGAGCACTTCATATTAGCAATTGTGGAGTTTGTTTGTGGCATTGAAACCGCCAAATCTCTAAAAACATTTCTGAAGAAATTGGATGAGCTGGCGGCCCATGTACTGGGGCTCGGGTCCCAAGCAGAGGACCTAGGTTTGAATCCAGCCTGGGATCATGTGCCGCATGTTGACCTCTCTGTCTCTCCGTTTCAATTCTGTCTCCACAATAAAGGCACTGGTTGCCCAAATACATCTTTAAATAAAAGAATCAGTGTTGGAAAAACCTCCTCATTTGTTATCAATCTGATCAATGATGACATGTATAGCTGCATGTCATCATTTCAGCCCTGGTTGTCTTGGTGGTGCCCAGCAAACAATGTGGGCTTCGTAAATAATTGGACAGCCTTCTGGGGAAAACCTGGTCTGATTAAGAGAGACGGCATTCATCCTACTTTGGAAGGTGCAAATCTCATTTCGGCAAACATTTCAATGCTTTGTGGACTTAATCCATGACCAACTGGAGTTGAGACCAGGAGGCAGAGTCACAGTCTTACACGCTTCTCTGTGCTCTCTCCTAGGCAGTCATCCATAGGAATCCCGAACCCAATAAAATACCCAATATTAACGGTGTGTGTGTCTGCCCAAGGACAATTTAAGGTAAAACCTAATAAAGGTGTCATATATAATAACCTAATAAAAGTAAATGTAACAACTATTACAGTGCAACAAAACAGGAAGATTAAATATGGTCTCTTAAACATAAGATCTCTAGCATCTAAAGCAATATTGGTAAATGATTTAATATCAGATTATAATATTGATATATGCTGTCTCACTGAAACTTGGTTGAGACATGAAGAATATGTCAGCATAAATGAGGCCACTCCACCCAGCCATATCAATACTCATATTGCCCGAGGCACGGGCCGAGGAGGCGGAGTTGCAGCAATCTTTGACTCAAGTTTACTTATCAATACTAAACAAAAATGAAATGATACTTCCTTTGAAAGCCTCGTTTTTAGTCTTACGCATCCGACCTGGAAAACTTTGCAGCCAATCTTATTTGTTACAGTGTACCGTGCACCAGGTCCTTATTCAGAATTCTTATCAGAATTCTCTGAGTTTTTATCAGCTTTGGTACTTAAAACAGATAAAGTAATTATTGTAGGTGACTTTAATATTCATGTTGACGATGATAAAAATAGCCTTACTGTTGCATTTAACTCTATATTAGATTCTGTTGGTTTCTGTCAGAGTGTAAATAAACCAACCCACTGCTATAATTACACTCTCGACCTTGTTCTGACTTATGGTATTGAAATTGAGCAACTATTAGTCGAACCGCATAATCCTGCTTTATCCGACCATTTCTTAGTAACTTTTGAAGTACTGTTACTAGACTACAAAGCATTAGTCAAAAGCTCCTGCAGCAGAAACCTATCTGTTAGTGCTATAAACAAATTTAAGGAAGAGATTCCACCAATACTTAACTCGATAGCATGTCTGCATGTAGGGGAGGAAACTTATGTAAAATGTACACCACCCCAAATTGATCATGTTGTTGATAGTGCTACAGATGCGCTGCGAATAAAATTAGACTCTGTTGCTCCTTTGAAAAAGAAGAAAATAAAACAACATAGATTAGCTCCATGGCATAATGCCGAAACCCGCAAAACAAAACTAAAGTCGAGACAACTTGAAAGGATATGGCGTTCCACTAAACTTGAAGAATCTCGTTTAATTTGGCATATTACTCTCAATGAATATAAGAAAGCACTGCGTAAAGCGAGAGCAGCCTACTACTCTTCATTAATAGATGAGAATAAGAATAATGCAAGATTTCTTTTCAGCACTGTAGCCAGGCTGACAGAGAGCCACAGCTCAACTGAGCCTTCTATTCCCATAGCACTCAGTAGTAATGATTTTATGTGCTTTTTTAACGATAAAATTGTTACTCTTAGAAACAAAATTAATGACCTCTTGCCTTTGACCAGTATAGTGTTATCAACAGCTCCCGGAAACGTAAGTTCTAATATTACACTAGATAGTAAACTAGAATGCTTTTCAACCATAAACCTTGAACAATTAAATTCAATGATTCTCTCTTCTATACCATCAACGTGTATCTTAGACCCAATTCCAACTAAGCTGTTGAAGGAAGTTTTTCCATTAATTAGCACTTCTTTATTAAATATTATGAATATGTTTTTATTATCCGGCTATGTTCCACAATCATTCAAAGTAGCAGTGAGAAAACCGCTTCATAAAAAGCACAACCTCGATACAGAGGTTTTAGACAACTATAGACCTATTTCTAATCTTCCGTTCCTCTCAAAAATTCTTGAGAAAGCAGTCACAAAACAGCTGTGCAATTACTTAAAAAACTATGATTTATTAGAAGATTTTCAGTCTGGCTTTAGAACACACAGAGCACAGAGACAGCTCTGGTTAAAGTCACAAATGACATTCTAATAGCCTCATAGAAGGGACTTGTCTCTATTCTTGTTTTGCTCGATCTCAGTGCTGCATTTGATACTATCGACCATGATATCCTATTGCAAAGACTAGAGCACTTAGTTGGCATACAGGGAACTGCTTTAGGCTGGTTTAGGTCCTATCTATCTGAACGCTCTCAGTTTGTACGTGTTAACGATGAATCTTCCACGCAAACCAAAGGTAGCCATGGAGTGCCACAGGGCTCGGACCTACTTTGTTCACATTATATATGCTTCCGTTAGGCAATATTATAAGGAATCATTCTGTAAACTTTGATACTCAACTATATTTATCAATCAAGCCTGATGAAATTAATCATCTAAATAAAATTCAAGACTGCTTCAAGGACTTAAAAACGTGGATGACCTTTAATCTTTTGATGTGTTAAACACGACCAAAACTGAAGTTATTTTACTCGGCCCAAAGAATCTACGAAACAAACTATCTAAAGATATACTAACTATGGATGGCATTAATTTGGCCTCCAGTGAGACTGTAAGGAATCTTGGTGTTATATTTGATCAGGATTTATCCTTTAACGCCCACATAAAATCAATTTCAAGGACCGCCTACTTCCATCAACGTAACATTGCAAAAATCAGGCATATCTTGCCTCAAAACAATGCAGAGAAACTAGTCCATGCATTTGTTACTTCAAGGCTGGATTATTGTAACTCCTTATTATCAGGGTGTACCAAGAAGTCAGTCAAGTCGCTTCAGCTGATTAAAAATGCTGCAGCTCGTGTAACCAGAGTTAGGAAAAGGGACCACATTACTCCTGTTCTGGCTGCCTTAAACTGGCTCCCTATAGAACACAGGATAGAATTTAAAATTCTTCTTCTCGCCTACAAAGCCCTTAATGGGCAGGGGCCATCTTACCTTAAAGAACTCATTATACCCTACTGTCCTACTAGGGCATTGCGTTCCAAGAATGCAGGGTTGTTGGTTGTTCCTAGAGTCTCTAAAAGTACAATGGGAGCCAGAGCCTTTTCTTATCAAGCTCCACTTTTGTGGAATCAGCTTCCAGTTTTTTTTCGGACGGCAGACACCCTATCTGTTTTTAAGAGTGCGCTTAAGACCTTTCTTTTTGATAAAGCTTATAGTTAGGGCTGATTAGATTCAGCCCCTAGTTTTGCTGATATAGGCTTAGTTTGTCGGGGGACATCTTACTTCTTCCTTCTCTCTGTCTATACCTGTGGACTCTCATGTTCCGATTAACCCAGCTTCCCCAAATGTCTTTCTCTTTGGTGTCTATATACGCCGGGATCCGGAGTCATGGATGATCCTGCAGTCCTGTGTCATGGATCGCTCCTGGATCTTGGCTCGTGGCTGTGGTCCTGGATCATAAGTCCTGGATGGATATCCTCGTGGATTCATCTTCTTATTATACACACATGCATTTCCAAACATTTGGACTACCTATGTTGCAAATGTATTATCTTTTCAATTTACACACGGCATCTATTGCACGTCTGTCCGTCCTGGGAGAGGGATCCCTCCTCTGTTGCTCTCCCTGAGGTTTCTCCCATGTCTCCCTTTAAACTGTGGGGTTTTCTCTGGAAGTTTTTCCTTGTACGATGTGAGGGTCTAAGAACAGAGGGTGTCGTATTGTCATACTGATATTCTGTACAAACTGTGAAGTCCACTGAGACAAATGTAACATTTGTGATATTGGGCTATATAAATAAACATTGATTGATTGATTGATTGATTGATTGATTGATTGATTGATTGATTGATTGAGTCATTTATGTATTGGATTAGGGAAAAATCTATCTGGTTATTTTGTCTAGAGGGTTTCTCAACTGAAAAACTAGAACAATGGTGTAGTTCTTTTAAAAAATCACAACAGAAGTTTTCATTTGTGAAGATTATATTTCTGAACAAAATGTCTTGTTTGCAACATTTTCTACAATAATCCAAAATCTATCTGAAAAGTCCCATCGGCTTTTCGTTAAAGAGGCCCTATTGTGCTTTTTGGACTTTCCTGTATTGTGTTCTATAGGTTTCTTTACTCTTAAATGTTCTATGCAACACTAGCGCTTCTATTAGCTAGCGCTCCAACGCGCTGTATGTGACTTCTACGGGGTTGACCAATCACAGGGCTGGCCAGCTAACCAATCAGAGCAGACTGGGCTCTAGTTTCAGACAGAGGGTGAAAAGAGGTGCTGCATCACATGGCGTATGATAAACAATAAAGCACTGAACATTAAAGCAAGTAAACATTTCACTATAGAGGACAAAACACAAATACCGACCTGAAAATGAGCTTAATATGTCTTCTTTAAGAGAATCACCGTGAAGCAAATGTACGGATTTGCCTAACAAAATATGTCATCCCTGCATCGCTTTATTACTCCATGAAATAGGCCTCGTATTTGACTGTTTAGTCGTGTATCACTAGATTTCTAATTTCCAATGTGTGAAGAAAGCTTTACAGGACACACAAAACTGTCTCTGACACTTCAGCTGTCCCTCCAGAAAGAACCAAGCATGTTACTTTGTAGACTTCTCACTGGTGGATCAAATGGTTGTATATTGTATTATTTAGACACTCCCACATTAATCTGACCCTGTAATCACTTCTCCAAAAACCCTGTTTGTCACCTGTGCCCTCCTGCTCCCCATTCCCTGGAGTAAACAGCCATCTACAGTCCGAGGGCTAGAGCCAGACCTCCCGATGAGCAGCGTCTGACAGTCTCATAACCAGAATCAGAATCACAGCAGTTACCACAGGAACAAATCCAGGCGACAGATGAGGAGATGGATTCACAAAGAGGCAGCTGTCAGGGTATTAACACACTAAATATCGAGCTACACCCTTATTGTATGGGCATTGGTGGACGAAGTACTCAGAGATTTACTAAAAGTAAAAGCAGCAATAACAAGTTGTAAAAAGAAATAAACTCCCTCTGGAGGATTTTAGCCTTTGCAGACCATTTACATGCACAAAAACAAAAACATACAACACACTACAGGAGAGGGAAAACCCCAATATGTATAACAGGGCCCCTTTAAGTACAGTCCATAGTACTAGGGTTGATATCACATTACATTCATCCATTGCTTGTGAGTAAAACTAACATAACCACGTTACTGCTTTAGCCTTTATCTACTGCCTCCTTCCAGGCTTTTCTTTACTGCACTGCTGACCTCGTGCCTTCCAGGATTTAATGAACAGAATATGTCGGTAATTAGCATTGCCAACGCACAGCTCTTAAAAGCTTAACCACTGAGTGCAAACCCCCCTACATGCAGCACGTGTGGCAGGAGGCTGAGCAAACACGAGCACAGACTTCCCAATCCATTATAATTCTGCACCTGTACATGCCACAAGCTTAGACACTTTAGAAACGTTTATTTGGAGTCAGATAAAAAGTGGAAAAGGAGGCAAAGATAACAGAGAGCTACTATAACTCAATACTTTTTAAATCTCCCTTCTCTTCTCTGGCAATCCCAAGCTTACTAGGTCCTACAATAATCTTTAATATTTATATGAATATGTTGACCCCTTAAGGGCAGCCAAAACAAGCTGTGAATAGAACAAATGATATCATGAATTCTGTTGCTGTTCAGAGCAGCAAGAAAGAACCAACCCAGTTAAGCTACGTGACGTGAAACCAAAAACAAAGAGCTAAAAGACACAATTATCAATTATCAGCTGATAATTAACTTCGATGAGATTACCAGCGACCCCATTGCATATAATCGTACTTTGTTTGACTGTCAATATAAAAACGTGGATTAGACGCTTTATACTGTTACTGTGTTATAGTGGTCTTAATGATGTTCTCTAAAAGACAATACTTTGAGGCAGAAGGGACCCAGTTAACGTTTATTTGAGCTAGCCTATACTTGAGAGGTTACAGGTTTCTTGTTGCAGTGGCAATTCATTGTGACTAAATCTTGATATTTTATATTATAAAAGTCTCTCTTTTTAGGATTTGTTATCAACATGATTGAATATTTAATGCATTTAACTATACTGTATGTATCAGGCTTTCTGTGCAGTTGCTTTTGGAACACAATAGAGCTCTATGGCATAGAGAAAACAAATCTATTATGCAACAAGACGAAAAGAGAATTAAAAAGGACATCAAAAACAAGTTTAAGTTGACAAGTACACTGTACACAGTTTGCTTGCAGTCACCAAGAATAAAACATTTATGAAACATGTTACATTTCAGTGTGATTAAAGTAAAGAGTCTGGAATACACAACCTGATGAAATACATCTGGGAACAGCTGGATTTAATTGCACCATCGCACCAGCGAAAAAAACATCATCCACATCAGTTTCTAGCTTTCCTTTAGGTGTGACATCTCTGTAAACAAGCCCGTGGCTTCCATGCATCAAAAGCTTCTGATTCATTTATAACAAGGCTGAGAAGCCTGGAAGCCAGTACGAATCATTTCTCATCACCAGACTGCAAAGCAACATGACATATGGAGATGAGGAAGCTCAGAGAAGCAGCCACAGCAGAGGGCATGTGTTAGCAATCTAAAGCTTCTGCGTTTGATCTGTTATCAAGTGTTTGTCCGGCCTGTGGCAACATGTGCCTCAGTGTGTCCGCTGTGCATTAAACCTGCATGTGTGATTAACTTTGCACATGCAGTGGCAAGTGAACGGTTGAAAGTAAAAGGAGTATTTCAGTACTGGAGACACACAGCTCAGATTGCGTTACAGGAACATCTCCGAGAATAGACTCTGACTCAGACTCTTGCTACAGTATCCATCTCTCCTTTTTCTCGGCAGTGATACTCGAATCCATTTCTGCTTCATTGTTCTGAGTTTTATCAACTTTACAAAAAAATCACCTCAAGGTTTGATTAAAAGTACTCGTTTCCAACTAGCTTGCATCCTTTCTCGAAAACGGAGTTGCTCGGCAACTGAGATGGGCCTTGTGATGAGATATTTTGAAGGATTTAGAGATATTTTATTATAATAGGAGAATTATATATATTTATAACTTTAGAATTGTTCTCATGGTTTACTCATAACAAATCACACATTCGTGCTAACTATTTGTGAAGATATCAGTGTGCAAAGTTACCTTCCAGTCTAGGTTCAAAACAACATGGTAGTGTTTTTCTGATATGCCAGACACATAGCATAACATGTGCAGTTCTGATCATTTTTACAAAATGTATGTTTAAATCTATAATTCGGTATGTAGCACTGTTTCATCACTCTCAGCTTAAAAACTGAGAAGTAAAAATCCACTCAAAAGAAAGCTGATGTAAGATGTTGGGCCACTTCGGTGAAGCTATATACTTCTTGCAGTGTTTTAAGGCGTATATCTGATTCAATTTGCTTATTTGCATTTAGAAGACATGGAACAACATTGACTTCCATTTAGAATTATGTTTCTGGCCTATAAAATACCTGCCATTTTATGCTGGGAAGGTAATGCGAGGTGGGATCATTGGAGCTTTTTCACTGAAAACGCCTGGCTGCTGCTGCTGGAAATGAGGTTGGTGAGTTTGGATCGGAAAACAGAGATAATAAGCTACTGTACTCCAAAATGAAGGAACAAGGGAAGCTGTGATTCTTTCACTTAAAAAGGGAACTAGTTTACATCATAGTCCTTCAATCCATTGCCAATATAAGAAGTATTCATCTTTGATACATTAAAATATACTTGCTACATCGATCATCATTACTGTATTCTAGCCCTTACTTTCACACTTTTTTTCTTCATGCCTCAATCCTTTTCTGTCCCTTGATGTGCTTAGTTTTCTTCCTCTCACATTATAATTCCCAGTCCCTCCCTGTGCTCTCTCTCTCTTTCTACACCTTTTTTCTACCCTTCACACTTTCATCCTGGCAGACAGACATGAAGAGATGTGAGCTATGGGTGTGTTTAAAGTCTGTAGAGCTCGTGCACACTTTGTACCCTCGCAGCCTTGAAATTTTTCAGAACATTTCCGAAGACCTTATTTGCATCATGAGGGTGGATATGGTGTCTATTTTGGGTTAACCAAATATACAGAGGAGGAATATATTTCTTTTTGTTTGGCCTTGGCTGAAAGTAATCACAAAATCTCAAGGCTTCAATGCACTCCTGAAATGAAAGAAGTCCTATCAAAATATATAGAATATATGATTAAAAACAAAACCAAGTCACACAAATTAGATCCTTCACATACAACCATGTAAAAGATATTGTTCTCAAGAGGAGCGCACAAAAATAAAATGATAGGGTAGGTAAAACGACTACAGATAATATGATGACCACTAGGTGTTGCTGATTACACGATGTCTAATTAGACAAGACAGTCCTCTTGCTACACTGTTTCAATCTAAAGGAATTACCTTAATATCAATCAATATCTCAATACAATATTCAAAGGTCTTCAGACAAAAAAAGGAGTTAAAGGAGAAAATAAAGAAATAAAGAAAAAGAAAAAAGCTTCATTCAACCCATGTGGCTCTTTGTGTTAATGGTATGAATCCAGTGTGCCACTGATGCTAGGATTCTTTATGTTCCAATAAAATAAGGAAAGCAAATGATGGGATGATATGTATGATATGATAATGAACACTCTGCATTGTTAGCTGTAACTCTGTTTCTCATGATGAAAGTCAACAGTATCGTTTCAGGTTTTATGAAAAACTCAGTTCCCCTGTAGTTCATAACAAAACACATAAATAATTGTTTCTCTCATGCAACCCATATATTTTGTTAATTTTAGTGTTTTGTAATAAAAGCTAGTGTAAGTAAAACCACAAATAATGATATTGTAGAAAGGTTATCCAAATTGTTTGTGACTTCGGAGAATGTTGAAAGGCGGACAAATACTGTGCATCCTTTAATGTTAAAAGATGTTCTTATAGCTGCTTACAACCACATGGCTGTGTTATAAACCCTGTATTACCTTTATTGAGTATAAGAGCTTTCTCTGTCTGTTGAAACAATGACAACATAAACGTTGCACTTAAGCTTCAGCGCAATTAACCCTGACTGTTTATTTAAAATGGTAATACACCGTCTGTTCCACCCCCCAAAAAACCCTGGAGATCCATTAAAGCCCCCAATAATCCACACTACTTATTGACAAAAAAGTCCATTATGTTAATGTTGCCTGGCAACAGGACTCCAGACAGTATAGGGAAAAAGGGTCTTGGGTTAATATTGATTCAAACTGATATTGGTTTCAGGAAGTAGCAGCTGGAACACTGTAAGTTTCAAGCTAAAAGCCAGAAGTGTTTTAGACTCAAGGGGAGCAGGGCAGATTGGGGGGGGCTGCAAGGAACATAACGGCACACAGATGATAGAAGTGAAAGGGAACCTTATGGATCAATAAACCCTGCAGCACATTTACAATCCGTCTTGCTCATCTCCACTCAACCTTGCTTTATTCACAGGTTCATTGTCATCGAGCAAACTCTTGTTTTGTGTGCATTTACTGACATGTCTCCATGCTTTAATGTTCAAAAAGCTCTTTATTTTTCTCATACTGCCTGTACTGCATCACCTCTTTTCACCCTCTGTCTGAAACCAGAGCCCAGGCTGCTTTTGTCTAAAATGTGTTGGAGTATTATCCAGTAGAAGTGCGATTGTTACATAGTGATGTCACTATGCTGCAGAAGTAAACAAAGGAGTCCAATGAGGGTGTTTCAGGCAGGCGGGGGGGATTTGAGCCTTTTCAGACCATTGACATGCACAAAAACCTATATAACACACTACAGGAAAGGGATACCCCAAAAAGCATAACAGGGCCTCTTTAATTTTCCTGGAAGCCTCACTCTGTGGCCTGTTGCTTTAAGTATTTTTTACTTTTCACTGCATAACCATCTCCTTCTCCCCAGCTCTCTGCTTGGTTATCGTCGTAAATTAGTAAATACATTCCCTTTCTCACTACAACCTCTGTTATAAACATAGCAGCTCCACACACTCCCATTGGTTGGAAGTGACATCACATCATCGCAAAGTGTCGAGTCAGACTCACTCTCTCTCTCTGACAGATGATGCCCCCTTGTGGTCGTACAGGAAATAGCAGTCATTTTAAAACTTGGGTTTTAAAGTCTACTTATGACCTATTTACATGTTTAACATCTGCAGAGAGACTGAAATACACTGACCCCAGATCGGTGACTTTCACCTTATCCGAGTCATCTGATCCCTGACAGAAGCTGTGTAGAGTAAATTGGCTTATGTTTTGTCTAGCTTACAGACCATTAGAGTGAATTAGACTGCAAGCCTTCCTGATTATTAAACTAACAGGATCATGTTCAGGCTCTAATGGTTACTTACTGCATGTTGTAATCTGCTCTCTGGTGTTCTCAAATGACTACAGACACATCCTGCACCAGCAGAATATGATATACTGATTGAAGTCTGTATTAAGGTTCATTTTATTGTTTTGCTTGTTTCATTATATTTGCAAATGATGGTCATGAATGTGTGATACATTCAACTGTGAATCAAAACTTTGACTGTAAGAGACTTAACAAATATGATATGTGTGACTAGCGCTGCAAATAAAGTAAATGGGTGATGTTTCAGATGAAATGTGTTTATATTGTTGTCAAGAATTAAATTCATTCTCACATCTGAGGAACTAAAACCTTATTTGGGTTATTTGGATAGTAAATCACGAAACAGCTGATTTATTACTGACATACAGTAGTTCCTCATTTATTTTCCACCAAAGGACAAATGAATTGACATATTGCTGCAGCTCCAATTGAAACACTGGAGTTTTCTAGATGTGTCTGTCTTCAGTGTCAGAAGTATTGTAAAGTGGTTAAGTGTACATGGTGAATGTTAAAGGGAATATGAAGAAATTAGTATGTTGTGTGATACAGATACAAATAAAGAAAACATTTAAAAACCCATTATAACGAGGTAAGAAGGCTTAGCAGCATTTGAGTCTTGTGCTTTAGCTAAAGCATCAGAGACTGTTTGGCTCAAGTCAAGTCCTCTATAGTATATAGGGTCATGTTGTATTAGTGATTCCTACCTTGCGGCTGGTGTAGTGGGCGTGTTTGGCCAGCTTGCCGTTGAGTCCCTGGAGGAAAACCTCGTCTGTGACTTTGCCCACATTCATACAGGCCTCGTCCAGCACAGAGAAGATGCCCTTATGCTGCTGCTCCACCAAGTCCACTATGATCTGATTATTGAAGTAATCAATCTGACAACAGAAGACAGGAGAATAAAAGTCACACTGTGTCAAAGTGACAGAAATATACTGCAGGCTGTACACTTTGACAAGGTAATAAAAGAAGCAGTGAAACTAATCTCCTGAAATCTTTGT
Source organism: Notothenia rossii (assembly GCF_949606895.1). Taxonomy (NCBI): domain Eukaryota; kingdom Metazoa; phylum Chordata; class Actinopteri; order Perciformes; family Nototheniidae; genus Notothenia; species Notothenia rossii. The sequence goes on from NC_136910.1 coordinate 18,996,083, forward strand.
GACTCGAGAAAGTCAAAGCTTTTTGGAAAGAATAAGACAATAAAGTGGTGAAGGAATGATTCCTAAAACCCAAAAATGAGTTAGCATTTTACCACATCCGGTTATCTTGTCTTGAGGTCAACAGTTCTTTTAACATGTTAGGGTTAAACGCCTGACATAATATATTTGATAAACACAAGCTAAAGAGACTTTCTGTTTTATTCCACAATGTAAAAAACATTAAAACACCGCTCATAAATGTTGGAAGCTTCCTAGAAAACGGCAGATGCTAACAAGTGGCCTAATGAGACGTAATCATGTCCAACATTAGCCGTCTTTAGCTTAGCGTAAGTGATGTGCAGCCATGGAACCATGATGTAGTTTATAGCCTAACGTTAGCTTTTTAGTCCTGCCGGTTGCAGTTACTCTTAAAAAATCATAAAGTTGGTGTTTAGCTAAACAAAACATGCATCAATGCCACAAATGTTCTGATCTTCTGAAATATTCTTAAAGCTCCCATGTCATGCTTTTCCGGTTATTACCCGTCCCCTTGTGTGTTATGAAGGTTTTTATGCATGTAAACGGTCTGCAGAGTCAAAACCCTTAAAGTACACCCTGTAGCGAGTAAAACTCTAACACAGAAAATACCTCCCCAAAACGCCTCGTTGGAGATACGTCACTGTGAGTGTCCATTTGATTCTTCCGGGTAACTCATGATGTCATGCGTTACCCGGAACCAAATGGACCAATCCGTGGAGCCGTTACGTTACGTCCGCGGAGCCATTACGTTAAGCCCCCGCTGATTGGTCCAAATTGACCAATCCACGGACTTCCTCACACACACACTCAGTGCAGGCATCTCTGCTGATCTCTCCTCCCTGGCTGCAGGCTGATAACTGACAGTTGGGATCGCGGCAAAATTCTCTCTGCAGACCCATTCTCACTGCGTTTATCAACCTTTTTCTTACTCAATATCAAGCTACACTTATTGTTTTTACTTCGGCTGTGACTTTGTGTGTGCTCAGGGTGAGTTTGGCTGTGTTTCGCTGTGTATCGCTAAACAAGGAAACCACACCTCCATGGAGCTCAGCGAGATTCACAACGTACCGACCAATCAGAGCACACTGTGCTCACAGGGAGTGTGGGGGCTGGAGCTATTGGAGCTACAACGAGCCGTTAAAGGCAGAGAGTGAAATTCAGTGAATACACGTAGTTTACAGAGATGCTGTATGAGAAACCAATGTGAGTTTGGAAAATAGCACAATATAAATCTATTCTAGTAGACCTCAACAATGGAATTATGATCAGTGGAAATGGCCATGACATGGGATCTTTAAATCCAATAAAAAAATCTCATTGCTTTTTGATGAGGAAGCCCTTGTGAAGCAAATGTCTAGGTCGGCTAACAAAATGTCCCTCCACTCCACCGCTCTGTGTCCTTTAAATATTTGGCATTGGAGAGATGGCATTGGAAATGCAGAATGATGCAAATAAGCATAACAAAAGAAAAACAAAAATCCCCCTTACATGTTTCCATGGGATGTCTTCTCGTTGATACTCTTCCTGTTCCTGCTTTAGCACCAGCTGGATGAACAGTTGCTGCAGCTTTTCATTACAGTAGTTGATGCAGAACTGTTCAAAGCTAAAGAAATAGAGGGGATTGAATGTTATGCATGCAACGGAATATATTTCCAATTATATATGGAGAAATGTGATCTTTGTTGTCTTTGTTACAACCAAGAAAATCTAATAAATACAGACAGAAACGTAACATTCTGTTAGAAAGGATGCAGATGTTTTGATGCTTTTTGTTTTGGTGGAATAGTGTGTCTCATGCTAACCTGTTGTTCTGGAAAATCTCAAACCCGTAGATGTCCAGCACCCCGATGACGGTGTTCTTCCCGTGGACTCTGGCGTCGTAGTTTTTCACCTCGATGATGTCATTGATTCGTCCCACTATCCAGCAGAACAGTCGCTCGTACATGGCCTAAAGACGACAAAATATGAAAACAGGTTCATTAGACTAATTGGCTGGTGAACAAGTGCATTGCTCAAGGGCAGAGAGGATCACAGCACAGATGGGTCATTGAGTGTGTCATAATGTGAGTCAGACTTTTGTTCACAGCCCACAGTGCTGGTTTAGAAACTGCCTACATACATTTCCTCCTCCACAGTCTCCAGCCTCTATCTGGAGTCACAACATTGTGACTCATGCTTGTGTGAATTAGTGTGAATTGCAGTGAAACTATCGCCAAGTGCTTGGTGAAATGTCGCAACCCCTCGCCATCAGCTGGTTGTGTTTTTCCCTCTTTGTGTTCGGCCAAATACAGAGAAAGTGTTGTGTGCAGTACTGCTGGACAAAAGATCAACAAGATGTAATTAACTATCAAACAGTTACCTTGGCTAAAGCGTCCCTTCCGTAGCTGGCCTCCTGCATCGTGTGCTGCTTCTCAATGACGTCCCGGCCCGTGGCCACGGTACGGTAGAGCATGGCCTTCTCCACGTTTTCTTCTTTGGTGGACAGCAGGTCGCTAAACACAGCCACCAGCTTTGTGTTCTCTATCAAAGTCACATCTCCGTCCACCCCGAATGTCAGGTTGCCCTAGAAGAGAAGACACGATGCATGGATTATTCGGCAGTGCATAAGGTATAGTTCACCATTTTGGAAAACACAAATGTGCTTTCTTGCCAAGAGTTTGATGAAAAGATTGATACCAGTTTAATGTATTTAATGTATGTCACTAAATATGAGGCAGTGATTAGCTAAGCTTAGCATGTAGCCGGGAAACGGCATGACTGGCTGTAGCCATTTGTGTATCCATAATAGCAAATTAGTAACTTTGACATTGTTGTCTGTGTACAAATGATGTCAGGCTAGGTGCTTCTGTTCCAGTTTAGAAAAGCATAAAGATACAGATACAAGAGGGGTATCCATCTTCTCAAGGCAAAACAAGAGAATAGGGACATTTCACAAAAAGGAAGGTTCCTGGAAAAGGATAACGATACAGTAACAGCATAAATTCTTTAGATAGTTAAAATTGCAAATAAATAATAAAAACTAAAGTAAACAAGAGTATTTTATACAGTGAACACCTGTTTAGCTGTATTTTTTTTACTGCAGCCAAACATCAAATGAACAAATAATGACTGTCCACTTAGTTTTCTACATTTCACTTATTCAATTGAATTCCTTTGAAAACTGTTTATAAACTCAAAATTACTAATAATACTCCAATAGTTTCCTTCTAGTTTCTCTATAGTCAGTACGAAATAATATAGCTGTATACCAGAAATAGCCTAGGAAATTATAGACCCTTATAGACCGTATATATATATATATCTTTTTTTTTTTTAATGAGCTGCTTTTGCATTGGAAATAGTACCCAGTGTCAAAAACAAACAAAAGAGTAAACAAATGTGTGCCATTTCAAATCCATACACTTACTATCCTGGCAAGCATACCGGCCCACTTTGCCAATATGGCTCTCACTTCTCTCAAATCTATACACAGTATCTCCCATATTGGGACTCAGCTGGCGTGAGACTTGAGCGGGGATTTTGATATTATCGGGTATTACCAGATGTAGGATGGTGGCCAGGATCTTGTAAACAGTCTGAATCTCATCCCCTGTGAAACCGATCACTTTCATGGCATCAGCCACAGCTTTGAAATCAGCGCCATCATTGATAGAAGACTAGAGAGAGAGAACGGGAAATGTTGGAGAAGGATTCAAACAAAATACTGAAAGTAAACAGTGTTAAAGTTGATTGGATTTATCATTGTAATGTCAAGTAAGATTTCAAATTAAGAACATTTTATCTTTTAAAAAATGTATCTTACTTAAACAAATATAAACATGGATCAAAGTGTTTTGTCCCGGAGCCAGTCTTTTCCTGTCCCTTTCAAACTAGCAGGGCGGTCATTTCCCCACAGTTAATGACATTAGAAACTGCTGCTCCACTGTGATGTTTGGCTATAAAACAGGAGCCACTGAGGCACACAGTGTATAAACCGCTACCTCAGCTGTTTGGTTGAGTTGTATTCCATTACGTCAGGCTGTTGTTGTGTTGCTGTCAAGTGGATTTTTTCCAACTCATTAACTCATGCAAAGACTGTGGCACGAAGCTGAGGTCTACATAAAAAAACACTCCTCTGTACAGTAACAGGGATGATGATTACTGCAATGCTCTCTTTATATGCAATACATGACTTTTGTACTGTTTAGTTTAATACAATCTGTAAACTGTGGTGAGGAAACACATCTGTGTGTAAGTGGTGTGTTTGATTGCATCCATATCACTGAATATCACCATATTTGTTCTCTGGTTTTCATTCTTTGCTTTTTCTACTTTTGTTAGAATGTAAGTTAAACTTTAAGAAGTACCTTGATTTGGCCTCCAACTTTGATGTAGTTGTAGGCTGTCGCGTCCTTTTTGATGTGAATAGAACGTAACAGGGAATCTGGAGCTCCTTTGAGCAACTAGGGGGGGAACAAAACATACATTATTAGTGACAACATACACACAGTCCCCTTTTTGAGTTTTTGAATCATTAAACGGCCATTATGCAAACTTCTACCAACTGTCATTTATGACATTTTAACTCATATATCATGTATTACAATTATTATAAATATGGCTTATTCATGTTCAATTCAATTTGAGCTCCTACATGTAGGTACAAAAGGCCCCTTGATGACTCAGAAATTCTGCATGGATTCATATTTCCTGGTTGTGAGTTCAGTCATTTACATGATTAACAAACACATACTGTACAAATGCTCTTTACATATGTACCTGGTAGAATGAATGAAAGCTCCTCTCTCCTTCCTGTTGGAAAATGACCCTGGACTGTGGAAAAAGTGGAGCATTACATAACAGCCGTTTTAAAGCCACCCGGAGCATCAAACGAGCTAGTTATTCCCGTTTGTTGGGACTATGACACTTTAAATTAGAGCTATGTCTACTCCAATACCTTTTCCAGAAGGTAGTTGTTGATGTGGCCTCCGATGGGGTCTCCCTTGAAGTCGAAGTTGATGTCCATGTATTTGCCGAAGCGGCTGGAGTTGTCGTTGCGGCTGGTCTTGGCGTTCCCGAAGGCCTCCAAGACACAGTTGGATTTAAGCAGCATGTTTTTCACCCTGTGTGAAACAATAGAACAGGTTAAGACGTCGGCTGGGGTCAAATTAGCAAACCCACATGTTTCATTACAGCCTTTTACTTTAAACCTTCTTAGTACATTTAAGATAAGTTAATAGGAAACAGCTTGTTAACAATATCAAATTTATAACATGATGATCCTTCCACATTCACATCTTATCGAAACCTATCCCTAAGCACATTTCAGGACACAATTACGAAAAACAAGACCATCATTTTGTCATGTACATTTACTCATTTCTTTTTAAATATTGCTGGAAAGCATAGGCAATAATGTGACTTAATTGCATAACTGCCACATGGTCACCTCCACATTTTAAATGCATAATTGTGTTGCACTTTGTATGTTCCCTACTGTATGTTTGTTTATGGTATGTGTGGCCAGGGCCAAAGACACATTTCCATTTCATGTACAGTATTGGTGGACAATAAAGTGATGTAAGTGTGAATGATGTGCCATTGTTGTGTTAATAGCTTGTTCTGCTGCCCTCAAGTGGACAAAAAATAGAATAATGCAGGTTAAAAATATATCACCATGTACAGAGTTATTACAACAGAAAACCACATGTATAAATTCAGACAGATGTGTTGTGTCAGTGTTTGTATGTGATATTTGACCAGGTACAGCTGGAGTTTTTAAATGTGTTTCCACTAGCAAACCGTGGCAAAGCTTTCCCCTGAGACCCAGTAATAACTGAGAGGGACGAGCAACAATCTTAGCTGATACCTAACTCACAAAGATAACGGACAATACACTGGGAGTAGTCAGTAGAAGTTAGAAAGACTGATTGATCTGCCTCCATGTACACAATGTAGGACTTGACCCTGTGCTACATTCTTGCAGGAGAATCAATTCATCATTTCAAACGAATATCTTACAATCTGTCATTTTGTTAAAAACCTCTTTTCAAAGAGGCGTTTTTTTCTCAGAAATGTCTGGCTTTTTATTTACCAGGTTTCATAACTTGAAGGCTAATGATACCATTGAAACTATATTATCTAATCTAAAAACTCTCTTGAACCTAGATAACACTGTATTGCTTTTGTCCGAATAGCTGTAAAGTTTAGACTTAGCTGGTAAGAGTATAGAACATTTAATGGAGGTTTTTTATTTTTTAAAATACATTATACAGGGAAATGGATATTGCAGTACTATAACACATATTGCTCCTGTAACATAAAGACTGACTGGCCTGTGACCCAAATGATACCCAGATGACATAGGATTTATGAAAATATATTCAACACTATAATGACGCCTCTAACGTTAAATGTTTTTTAAAGTATTTTTATTGGTTCAAATGTAACACCAGTCATTTGTATTTAAAGTTGACCTTTCAACCTTTTTCCTGCACAAATTGCACCTTTATTCCTGACCTTAACTTTGTGTGGGCTATCAGTTATGGATCATATGGTTTAATAGCTGAGACTTTGATATGTGGCAGTAATCATTTGTGGAATATGACTTGCTTCTATCAACCATAACTGCAAGATAAGAAATGTGACCTAGAAAATAGATAATTAAGAATGAGATATGAAGCTCTTTCATATGTACGTACTAAAATAGACCTTTTGCTGCAGCTAGAAACTCTAATTTGAGGAAGAGGATTATTGCTGAACATTCTTTGGTGGATTTTGAGTTTTAAATGACTTTTTATTTGTTATTATCAAATGTATCGCGGCTTCTTTGATTTGTATGACTGTCTTTGTGGTTAACCATGCATAACAACTCCATTTTAAGAATTCAAAGAAAAACTCCTCCGTACCCACTCCCCATCCCATAATATTTAGTCACCAAATCAAGCCTGTGTACGGTCTTTTCAGGGCGAGTTAACCGGGTCAATAGCAGCAGCTCACCTTTCAACTTCAGCCCTCTGATTGGGATTGGTGATAGCAGCAATGTATTGCATTATGTACTTGCTGGCTTCTGTCTTTCCAGCTCCACTTTCCCCTGCAATGAAAACAATACAAAGTGCAGTGAGTCTTTAAAAGTATCCATTTTTATTTCAGTAGTCATTTTTAGGCAGTTTGCTTTATAAATGAATGAATAATGAACCTGAAAAGACCCATGCCCAGAGCCTGATTTTTTGTGTCATACTTTAAAAATGATACTGTGTTGCACAAACATGTTTCAGTATACAACATCACTTTGATTTCGAAGTGAGTTAATAGACCAAACTATATTTTTGTCTGGGTATGGATTCATGACACCATGGTTTTAAGATGCTCAGTTCCCCCTTCTGACCACTAAGTGGTGCTTCATCCTCTGCATGGCTTCTCCAGCATGTCACACAGCTTATATCCACATAAGAACATCTTTTGTATTCATTACTTTTATTAAATTAACAAAGGTCAGAGGTTATATTAATATGTCCAGGACATTTGCTCCAGAACATCCGTCAGGACAGATAACACCGGAGTATAAGAGGAAATAAAGGAGGATTACAGTGTTTTTTTATATTTTGTAAAATAAAGTCAAGAAAAAAAGGTTCTCAGAAGAAATGTGTTCCTTGTCGTTTTTGTTGTGAAATGTAGAGAGAGTAAAACATCTTTGTTCTCTTGGAGTGACCCATGCAGGGGGGCTTTCTGTGTTACCTGAGATGACAATACAAGTGTCTTTGTTCCTCCTCTTCATGGCCTTGTAAGCAGCGTCAGCGATGGCGAACAGGTGGGGGGGCCTCTCGTACAGCTCGCGGCCCTTATACTGCTCCACCATGTCGCGGCCGTAGATGTTCATGGCACGGTAAGGGTTGACGGACACCACCACCTCCCCGATGTAGGTGTAGATCCTCCCCTTCTCAAACCTGAGGGAACACAACGTGGCTTTTTAGTCGTTTTATCAAATGTTCAATATCCTTCTACTTGTCCCTATCTTGTGTTTGTGTTCAAGCAGGCGAATTTACTCATTGAGTTTTCTGTCTTCATTTATAAGCATTTATATTTTGGGATGAATTTATAATCAAACTCTGCCAGAGAAGGAAATACTTTTTTTATTTACAAAACTACTGCTTTAAAACGTTTAGCATCAGTCAATACTTTTGTAGAATCCAGCATCAAGCAATAACCAGAAACTATTTGAAAAAAGGAAATTCTAATTAAAAATGTCAATGCATTAATTAAAAATCATTCCGATACAAAGCAACATCACACTGACTGGGAAGGCCTGTCACTTAAACTCACACAATGACAATCATTATGCAGCAACTTCCTAAAAGGAAACAAAGGAATTGAATCAAAAGTGAAATTGTATTTCAATAACTGTATAACCAGCTTAACATTTGCCACTTTAAATAAATGTATCCGACATTTACATTGGTAAACTGTAAGTAAGCCATATATATTGTGAGTTGATGTTTTCAATCTGTCCAACGGCACAATTTTGCATGTTACAATCTTTCAGTTTGCATGTTACAATCTTTCAGTTTGCATGTTACAATCTTTCAGTTTGCATGTTACTAGCTCAAAGCCTTTTTCAAAACCTCTATCACTGTCAATAAGGGAGTCAATATATCTGACACCGATGCTGTATTGAGGGACAAGATCAACTCTGTGCTCCTGAACTCTTCCTCCTTCAATTGTGTTAGTGCTGCAACATACAATGAGATCTAAACAATAGTGAGCTTCCAACTTTATGTCAACAGTATGAGTTTGTTGTCCCTTTCCGGTTTCAAATGACAATGTCCTCCATGTCCAAAGCCAGTTCTATAAAGACATGGGTTTCCTGTTTGGTCAGGAAGAACTTGACTGGCCCAAAAAGTTTGGACTTCAACCCAATCCAACATTGCTAAGATGCATTTTAAACTGTGAGCAAAACCTGATGACCAAACAGCAGTGTTGGACCTGATGATGACTGAATGGAGGATAAACCCTGCAGCCAGGTTCCAATATATTGTGCAAAGACTGTAACCAGAGGAGTGTCGTTTATTACAGCAGCAGATGAATGCCTATTGTTAAGGATGGTATTACAAATGACCCCTGCCTGCATGTGTGCAGAATGCAGGTTGGTTTGTGTGACGAGTGCTATATAAATAAACTTCCATAGTCATAACAACTATTTATATGGTCGTATTTTTCTGACATGGACATATTTTTCAAAGGTACAGAGTAGCTCCATCTCACTTTCTTGGCCCATCTCTCTCTAAATCACACAATCTTTTGATCTCTGTCTCTCTCCCCCAGCCTCAGGCCCGCCTGCCTGCCTGCCTGCCTGCCTGCCTGCCTGCCTGCCTGCCTGCCTGCCTGCCTGCCTGCCTGCCTGACTGACTTCCTTCCTCTCCAAAGAGAACTAGGAGCCCAGTTCCTCTCAACAGAAGAATGGCCTCTTTCTTCACAGCTGCCAAACCTCTGCCGCTCCCTTGCAAACAGAGCAAAACGCAGATTATTCCAAAGCGGTCCGAACAGACCCACGTAAAGTGTTTGTGGGTTTGAAGCGATTGCCAGATTAAAAATCAATCAAGCACTCATATTTGCTAAAACGACTTGCCAGATATTGAGTTATCATATATTTGAATTAAATTGCTCAGTCACTGGTAGAATTACAAATCAAGCGCTGAATGATGAACATTATTACTCCAACTGGCTGTTGATGGATGTCCATAACATTCTTCTTGTTTATCAGTGTTTCTAAACCTTGCATTTTTCAATCATTTTGTATAAATCATATCCGCACTGAACTTTTAAAAAGGTATGTTAATAGTGCATTTTAGTGGCAACAAAAAAACAGTAACCAATTGTTGAGCATTGCAACGTCAAATACATTAGTGCTCAATATTATCATCAAATTTACAAGTGAAATACTGAGCAACGCTATAGGGTGGGATAACACGACTCTGCAGCTCGGTACAACAATGCTTTACCACAACTGTACACAGACTACACATGCTGGATTAGCTCATCCTAATGTGTTCATACTGCATGTCAGTAGTCTTACTGTATGTCAGGCCATGCACAAAATGGCACGGCTGGCTGACAATGACCTAGCATAGGTCCTGGTCAGGATGGGACGATATGAAGACGGTAGAATAAAGATGCAGAATAAGAGGCTTTTTGTAAATAATGCCACTTTCTGTTATCGACAGAGAAATAATAATATTCAACAGTCAATTTGCAAGCAAAAGAAACTGAAAATGCCGTTCTCCTAATTTAATCCGTTTTATATCATATTACCATCCTAAAAAGCTTTGGGTTAAGGACTGACTAAAAAATACATTCACTTGGATTTTGACGTACTGGGATGGACAGTTCTTACTTTTCTCTGAAAATATTTGTCGGATTAATTGATAATGAAAATGTAAAAGCTAAGCTAACTAGATGGCTCTTCGGATCCTGATGCCACAGAAAAAGCCATTGTGCCCGCCCCCCCATTCAGGAGGCTGCTGTGTGCCCGCTCCATTGTTATAATGTCAATCGGAGGTCTTTGTCTCAGACGTCTCCCCCTGCATGGGCCAACACGGAGAGCTGCCCACTCAACGTACAATAGCTGCTGGGGGATCTTCAACAATGGTTGAGATGAAGGGAAGGGGGTGTATGTGGAGTCCCAGCTGCGTACTGTATGTATAGAAAGAAGGTGATGGCGTATGCTGTCCAAAATGAAAACATCTGGAGGTATTTTTCATCTTGGGAATTGATATGGTTCCAAACCAGACGAAAGGAAAGCTCATAAACATCTAATAATATTGTTTAAATGCAAGATACTCCACTCGTGTTTAGCGATAAAAGGAGACGTAAACATTCCGCCATACTGTTAATACCAAATATGTGATTGTATTTCACCATTGTGGGATTTGATTGAGATGTGTCAACCATCTGTATATCCGGATCTTTATTGATGAATAATGATGAGTGACATTGGTTGAACTCTTATCTGTAGGTTACCAGTATAAAATGTCTAACAACGTTAATATACCATTATAAAGCAAACCAGTCTCAAGGGAGTATTGTTGCCCTTGTACATAATCTGTGTGTATAAAATATGTTTATTTATGCTAAGGCTTGCATTTTATGTCAAACTCTGCAGCCCCATGAGTTCAAAAAGTTAAGTAAACATTTGAATTCATGCAAGCTTATTTAATAAACACCCCTGAACAAGGTGACAGGTAGAGACTCATTTCTATCAAAGGAATGGCTTTCACTTTCACAAATGTGCAAAAACTATCACTTCTTTGAAGTTAGGCAATGTTGCTAAATTGTTTCAAAAAGGACAAGAAGTTCAGGCACATTACATCATTCAAATACACGTCAAGGGTTTTTTGAACAAATATTATCATTGGGAGTGTCAGTCTGGTATTGTAATTTTCATTTTTTCCACCCAATAACAAAACATCACACACTAGACAAACAAACCGCATCAGACTATACCACAAAGTGTGGATTCTCTGTGAAGCTGCACAGCTTAGAAAAACACAGGCAGACATTAACTCATCAAATCACTGACAATCTAGATCTAGAGGTGAGATCTAAAGGAGTTTTACCCCCACCTCTAAATTTACAATCGCATCATTTTTGTGACTAAAATGGTTCCATGTCGAGGAGAAAAGAGAAAAATCAATCAGTTTGTGCGTGTCAACTGAGATTGAGCGTTGGCTGATCCATCTGCTCCACTCTCATTTAGCGGATTTAATAGACGCAGGATTAGAGGACTGTATGGGTCATAGTAGTCCCCTAGAAACACTATTCATAGTTGCATGGAGACTGAATCAGATTTCAATGTAGTAACACTTTTGGTTCTTTTTTGACATTCAGAATAAATTGGGCAATTTGAAGCTTCATGTTAGATTAAGATTGAGATGTACATTTAAGTTTGAAAGTACATAAAACCAGAGTGAAGGTTTACCAGTCCATTAATCCTTTGAGGAATCACAGCACAACTCTTGCTTCATCACCCCCCCTTCATCTGACCGGCATTCCTGTGATCTATTTCCGAAAGGACCCATCCCAAAAGATGCCAGGAAATGAGACAGAAAGAAACAGAGAGAGGAGGTAGGCATGTAGAGAAAAGGGGATAGAAAGATCATACGTGCAAGAAACATCAGATATTGTGAGACCTGTGATGATTTATGTATAGTCTGACTCCCACTGAGGGACCTGCTGGTGTGACATGATCATGAGACTATTTATGTGCAGCTTGTTAGATTCTGAATCTGCACTTGGCATACTACAACAGAAACAAAGCTTGTTCATTGTTTGAGGTTTAAGACAGTTCGCTGGAATTTCCCAAAAAAGAACCCATTCATGTTTTCCATATCTTCTGTCTCTGAAAACAAAACAGAAAATCCTACACATTGTTGATCATTCATACTCAGTTTATTTGTTGTTAGACTGAGGATTGAATTTGATTGTTTGTAACCTTTTAATGACTCAAGTCTATGCTCAGAGCTGTCTATATGTAAGCCTTTAGAAACTGAACAAAGTTTGCACTTTGATATGTTGCAATAGTTAAAAAGCCAACATAAGAGCATGTGTGCTCATAAAATACATCAGGTCAACCAGCTAATGTCAGCATACTTGCTCATGGGAGATTTGAGCATGACAGACAACTAGCCTGTTTATCTGGTCCTGGTGAAACTCTGTCTGACCAATAGGAACTAGTTGCAGTGTATCGAAATGAAGCTGCTAATGGAGTCTGGGGAGCTGTGTCCATGTTTGGAAATAACGCTTTTAAGTATTATACTCTAAGATTTGTTTGTTTTTTCTTGATACTCTTGAGTTGTTTATATTCCTAAAAGTTGTCAGTACTGTTATTATCTCTACCAACCTCTGACTGTGCAAACATGTTCAAAAGTGACTCCAAAGACTTGCCATACATAAAAACACAGTGGAAAAATGTTTTACTAAAAGGAACTTTTTCTGCCCCAAAAATACCAGAGGAACCCTAATGCCACACACACATACACGCACACACAACACACTCCCCTCAGAAGTGAATTACAGAGCAAAGCCGAGCACAACCACTGTCTCCAATCTTGTTTGGGTGGGTCTTTTTTATGGTTAACTGAGGGAGGAGCGGGAACCATTTATGACATTTTCTCACAAACAATCTCTCCCCTATACCTGACTGAAAATAAACTTCAGAAAATAATAGAGGTAAGTGTGATTCAAATAATCCCATGAAAATTCCCCTCACAACATCTCTACCCTGAGGCTGGACACGCTGGTGTAATTACGACATTTAACATAATTGTCTGTCTCTAACACCAAAATGTTTCACTTACTTATGCAGTAATTCTAAATGAAGTGAAGTGCTGCTCGTTGAACCCTCGTAAAAACATCTGACTGTTAGCTTCTGCTAGTAAAGTTGAATTAAAAGCAGAAATTCAAGGCAACAGAGAAAGTGTATCTAGACTTAAACACAGTCCCATACAAGTTGGTGTTATAAAGAAATCTGTGTATCAGTAGTGTTTGTTATATGGAGCAATGTGTGGCCCGTATCCAGCCGGCACGTGCTTTCATCATTATAGGTTTGAACTTTAGGGTCAATGGAGGAATTATAAAGGGAGTTAATCTGTGTCTGTTCTACTTTTATCTCAGAGTTTATTACCATCACTGCTCTTGTTTAGATTGACAGCAATGTGCAGGAGGGCTTATCCACATGGCTGCTGGGTAAAGGATATCTGGTCTGTAGTCTTTCTTAAATGTTGTTTTGAAAAGCTCATGAAACATTTACAAAAAATGTTTTAGTGCTGCAACATAGCAAGCAGATCATTAAGCATTTTTATTATTTTAAATGTAGTTATATTAACTTTTCAAGCAAAATATTGACTGCTTTCGACTTTAGATATGGGAGCATTTTTAACTTGTCTTCAAAATATATGAAAAAAAGCATTACCGGTATTTGATTTCTGAGAGTTGGGGTGGTGAAATAAACATGACTCCACCTAGGCGTCCAGAATAACGGAATGTGTTTTTATAGCAATTCTATGGTATTTTAAAGACAAAACATATATCTAATTGTAGAAATAACTAGTAGATTAATTAGATGCCATTTTTTTCTGTGCTTTTATTCATCTCATCTGCAGGACTGAAATAGGCTTTATTCTTTTTCTAATGTTATAATAACATTTTAAGAAAATACTGTGCATTAAATGCAAAACACGCCTTGCAGCAGATGAAAGATTATTTTATAACAAAATTGTTTCACAATAACTTGTTTTGTTAACCCATCTTTCTGAAGTAATTTAATTACTCACCACTCTATCCTAAAAGGATTAAGAGTTTATAGTCACAGCAAATAAACTCACTGAGGATGGGAAAGATTAGTAGAAGCCAGAAAATACTGGATTAGGTATTTTGGCAGATGCAATAATACGTTTTCAAATTCTGAAAGTCAGACAATTGGCATAAACAGTGCCAAAGCACACTGAACATGGCTGTTAAAGACATCTAAAAAAACATATACGCCTATATAACATAGCCAAACATTACATTACATGTCACTTGTTAGACGCTTTTATCCAAAGTGACTTACATACTCAATACTGTGGACAATCCCCACAGGAGCAATTTGGGGTGAAGTGTCTTGCCCAGGGACACAACGATATGCTGACTGCAGTGGGGTTTGAACCTGTGACCCCCTGATCCAAACACCAACACACAACCCACTGTGCCACACACCTCCGTGTACATAACAGTACTAACACCCATATATAATTGTATTGATCTGCAGGGATTTTCTCCCATTCAGACAAAACAATATCAGAGAAGGCAGTCAATGTTGTATTTAATCATTAAGGTGTTGGATGGGGTTGAGGTCAGAGCTCTTTGCAGGCCAATCCAATTCTTCAGCTCCAAACTAGGACCTTTCCTCGTGTAATTCACCTTGTGCAGGCAGGAGGGCATTTTTATGTTCAAACAGGAAAGGGAAACACACAAACTGTTGACACAATGCTAGAAGCTCACTATTGTCTTAAATCTGAGGTTCCTAAAAATGTCATTACATGATGTATGACTTGTGAACAGTTTAATCATAAATTATTTTCTTGTTAGATTGTTTTATATAAATACATTCTAGGTGCCTGAAGTAGAGAAAGCTTGGCGTATTTCTCCCAAGAAAAAAGGATTGAGGTCAGAGAAAGGTGTATACAGATATTCTTAAAACAACGAGAAGTTAGTTATTCTAGTGAAGCCCACTGATTTGCCTGCGAAGGTGAACAGTAGCAGCTTTGACACGCTCATGAAGGACATTAAGATGAAGTCTAGCTGAATAATGGGTAAACTTGGCTTGTCATTGCATGCATTATTCAACTCTTTATTACCACTATTGCTCCTGAGAGGCTAGTAAAGATGCTGTATGAACAAAGCTGAGGTTTAACATCCCGCTGGGCTTTTGTCGTCGACATATCACTCTTGTTTCTATTTTGAGGACCCACCAGAAATAAGTCAAAACGGTTGCTCTACTCCACTCATGTATGCACTGTACAGTGTGACAGAGGCCTCCTTCACGGTCTGCAGTCATCAGACATCTGGGCTCTGCATTGGGGGATTTTCCGCTGCTTTGTAAAGCCTGTTTAGTGCTAAACAGCAGCTCCCAGACTGTTCGTAGGAGACGCAGCCCATCAACACATAACACATCCACCCTCCCTCAGGCCCACATCAATCTCCTTCCAAAATCAGAAGGGGTAGTTTCCCTGCTACCGACACAGCTGCTCTGCACTGAGGATGGAGCATGGAGGCAGATTATGTAACATGATGTAAGAGATATTGCTGTGCTCACACTAAAGTTAAAACAATTCTGAATATGCAATAAGCTATTTCCTGACTACAGAGACATGAATAATCCTCTTTTGTCAAATAACTAATGGTGTTGTCACTAATTATTATTTAGACCATAGTGTGTTCGTTCATTTTAATATCTAACCAGAACTTGAAATCTTCTTAATTATGATTCATCCTTGCAGAGATAGGTTTGTAAAAAATATATTCTGGGATCTGAAATAGTTAGGCTTCACTTTTGTATGGTGTGAGGAAGGGGAGATGTATCCTTCATCTATATATATGGTTTAAAAAAAAGATTGCAGCCATTAATGGTGAAAGAATGATTAAGCTAAGGTTACATGTATCTTGCACTGTGCAGCAATCCTCTGCAGCAAGCACACTCAAAGACTTTGTCACAAGGCCATGCTTGAATAGAACTGAGCAGCATGTGTTCACCATTCACACTACAGGATGTTCCCATGAGGATGGCCGGTCTAGGTACTTATGGGAAATGAGAGCCATGTGTAAACAGCCTGGCTGCAGATCAGGTGGCTGACCCTCCTTTCTTTGCTAACTGGGATGGCAGTCTTCCACCCCACCCCTTTACACACAGACACACAAACAGTGCTGCCACCAAGCTGTTACTGAAACACGCATTTCCAGAGAGAATTTCAACCATATTACATTTCCAAAATTCAATAAAAATGTCTCTCTGGTTGAATGAAGGGAGGAGTGGTGGGGTTTTGAGGCCTGGCTGATAGCCTGAAGCAGAACTTGTTTACGCTTTTACACACGGACCAGCAGTGGCTCATGTAAAAAGGGAATAACTGGAGAAACAGAGAGCGAGAGAGAAATAAAGAGAAACCTATCCAAAGGAACCAGACATTACTCAACATGCTATTTCAGGAAGGCACTATGTTTTTAATCGGGGCTAAAAGAAGGGCAGGGAAGAAGAGAAAAACAGACAGATGGACAAAGAATGGAATACAGAGTGGAAAGGGATAGAAAACAATAGGATGTTTTAATACCCATAGGTCAAATTAGGTAACAGTAAATAGCTATTTTGGGTAAAGTAAGTAAATTATCATATAAGATTTTTAATATGCAGAAAATGCTATTTTACAAGGATAGGCTTACACTGGCAATTTAAGAAACTTTGATTTGCACACCTGAAGGAGGAATATAGAAAGAAATATATATATTTATATTAAGACCACCCTTTGCTGGAACCGCTAACAATTTATCAAACTGAAAGAAAACACTTTATTTGTAAGGGGTTTTGTGAAGAATTGTATAAGATTATAATTTTTTAAAAATAATAATAAAATAAGCTAACTTTAGCTGTCATGTAAACGTAATGGAGTGGAAAGTAAAACAATTATATCAGAAATGTGGTAAAGAAGAAGTATAAAGAAGCATGAAATTGAAATAAGGTAAGTAAAGTAGTAGTACCTACAAATTGTAATTGCACTTAGTTACTTTTGCCCATGCCTGAAGATGGTTAAAAGGGAACAATGGTGCTCCTGATAGTGTCAGTGAATTATATGCCCTGTGTGTGTGTGTGTGTGTGTGTGTGTGTGTGTGTGTGTGTGTGTGTGTGTGTGTGTGTGTGTGTGTGTGTGTGTGTGTGTGTGTGTGTGTGTGTGTGTGTGTGTGTGTGTGTGTGTGTGTGTGTGTGTGTGTGTGTGTGTGTGTGTGTGTGTGTGTGAAGTGATGTGAGGCGCTGGCTGTGAAAGTGAGTAAGCTGCTCCACCCCCACCGCGGCTCAGGGCACAGCTCCAACAGGTGGACAAGAGGACAATGCAACACTGGAGCAAGCAGTGAATGACATCACAGCCCAGGATACACAAAGAAAACATCCCTTTGCTCACGCACATTTGTCAGCCTTCTGAGTCACATGCGTCATGAGGTATTCCCACATATGATTTCATGCAGGTGGACTAAAAACGAAACAATCATTGCTAGGAGATAAGAGTGCCACATGAACGCATGTTGTGTGTGCGTGCGCGTTCATGCATTCATTCACACACACACACACGCGCGTGCCTGCGTTGGTGGGTGGGTGTGTGTGTGTGTGTGTGTGTGTGTGTGTGTGTGTGTGTGTGTGTGTGTGTGTGTGTGTGTGTGTGTGTGTGTGTGTGTGTGTGTGTGTGTGTGTGTGTGTGTGTGTGTGTGTGTGTGTGTGTGTGTGTGTGTGTGTGTGTGTGTGTGTGTGTGTGTGTGTGTGCAGGAGAACAATGCTCCTGGGAAGTTGTGTCTGGGGTAATGTCGCAAACAAAGGATGCGGTTTCTTGTTGAATCATGAGACAGCTTTAATGTGTCACATAACAGTACTAAATGTTCTATGGACACAGTAACAAGGGCATGGGTGAAGATGAATCTTTTAGGTTAATCATTATCAATTCCAGTGTATTATTAAAAAACGGACCTTAGTTCACTCAGGGCCATTTAACAGCCACACCATCAGATTTATTTTTGACTTCATCCCAAACCACTGTTAACTGATATATCTGGAACCATAAAAAGACGTACATAGGACTATTTCACTAAGGAAGTGATACTACACAACACCTGTACACAGATGTTGATGTGTACATATTATCAGGGCACTAAGCCTTTAATAAAATATGGCAAACTTGCAACAATCTATGTTGTCTTAACAAAATCAGATGTATAAGAATTTTGCCTAAATAAAAAAATATTGAATTAGCAAAAGGTACAGTCTCATCACAAGGTCCATTAACACATTGTGTATGTGCTCTTAAACTAATATGGGGAAGCAGGAATACAATTCAGTAATCTGCTCAAATTAATATGAGCCAAAATAAAAAGTCAAGAAACACAAAGGCAGCAAAAGAAGAAGAATAACTGGAGCTTCTGCTAAACGGCTTGGTCCTGACACTGCCTGCCAGCTCAGGCAGTCCACTAATGAGACGTCTATGGGAGCTGCCAAACTTATTTTAGAGGGCATTGAAGCTACACAAGCACAGCCTCTGTTTATGTAAGGATGGTAATGTGTTTCAGATTACAGACGGTTGTATGGAAATTCTTGTGGCGAGACTGGACTTTTCACCGGTGGATTGCAGGGGAGCGGGCCCGCAAGGCATTTCTCAAAAAGCCTTCTATGAATCCGCCAGTTCACGGGAGACTCTTTTTCTGTGATAAGCACAGAATCTCCTGGGAGTGACAGATTAAGGAATTGAAGAAACACTAGCATAAAGAGTTATCTTGAAGTTTCTTACGTTATGAAAGAAGCATATTTTACTTGCACAATTGGCCAGATGCTGTCCCTAAGCCTATGATTGTAATTTACATTATACTCTGCTATCCAAGAAAAAGAGCTACTGGGCAAATGAGCAGGAAGCTTAGAGCGAACACAGTCTATTTTAGTGATCATCTATAAATATTTCTCTTCCAGTCTTGACCACCGCTAAGAGGAAAAAACTTTAATAAGCGGGTTGGGATTAAATATTCTTAGAGGCTGCACAGTATCACCCATTTTCATCTTCGCTGCAGGGTAAGAGTATTTCAGCACTTCTCCCCATGGTTTTATCGGTGAGGAATGAACAGATAGATACAAATAAACAAATACAGTATGTGAGATGAAACTAAGGAGAGAACCCTAGGCCAAAAAGGCTTTGATGGCAAATGCTAAAACTTTAAAGGATCCTACGACATAAAAAAATAGTGTTTAGTACCAAATGTGCTAAACAGAAAAGAAAGACATGACTTATCTATTGAGCCATATCTCAGAGTAGGGCTGCTCAATTAATCGTATTTTAATCGCAATTACGATTTTGGCTTGCAACGATTACGAAAACAACGTAATCGTAATAAAACGATTTTATTTATTTTTTAATTATTGGTTTTTCAGTTGAATTATACTTAAAGTTCAGGGTAATTAACTGTTAAAAACATAATGTTCATTCTTTTTCAATAAATTAATGTTTCCAAAGTAAATGGATAATCGTTTTTAATAATCGTGATATCATTTATTGACCCAAATAATCGAGATTATGATTTTTGCCATCATCGAGCAGTCCTATCTCAGAGTACAAAGTCTGACCCGTGACCTTTGGTTTCTCTGCCTGACAAGCTCTACCTGAGCCACCTCTTCAAGTTAACCAGTTAAAACAGGAGAACCTTTGTTCCCTAAAACAGCAGATGAGAAGAATTTGACTGTAATTTGATTGCCAAATCCAGGAAACACCAGAAATAGAGTAACAACTTTACATCTGAAGGCCTGAATTGTGAGTTATATAACTCTGAAGAACATGTCTGCACATAGGGTTCCCAACTCGGCTATGAAGAGCAGCGGCAGGAGACAATGAAATGTGAGTAGCAAAGGCGAGGGGAAATGCCAGCTTCCCTGCTTCGTTTGTCTGCTCCATATTATTGGAGACTTCCTGTTCAAAGTCCTCTTTAACTCCCCATAGATGGGTTCAAAGGTCAAATCACTCTGCAGAGTTCATACAGTCAAACAAACAGGAGCTTTCAGAATATGTTATCACTTATTCAAACATGATATTCTATAAATATTCATCTTGAAATCTCTATCTGTAGTTCACTGGAAAAACAAGAGGGTGCCTGAGCAAAGAATTCTTAGCCTCTGGTTGAATATTTTTATAATGGTGCTAACTACATCTGGGCAATTCAGACTTTGTTGTGTGCTAAAATAATTTTCAAATAGTGCACATATTTGGGATGTTATTGTCTTTTGCTATGGGACAGTAGCCCCTCCCATCATATATGTCAACAAGACTGAAACAAACATCCAGACCTCTCCATTTATGTTTTTACCAATTCTTATTCATCTTCACTTTAACATGTCAAAATGTTGTCTCGTGCTTGTCAGTTCTTTCAGGAATATTACACATTTATTTGGAATTCTGGATTCCAAGGGACAGTCAAAACAACGCTGCCTTATGAAGACATTTAGCTGTAGTAAACTGTGCCTGGCACACATACTGTGAGCTTGGAGTACCATCACACGTACAGTTAGCAGAGAGCTTCCTTCACTCACTGCTGTTAGTATTAGGAGATTGTGGCTGAAGCCCTCTTTGCATCCACCCTGCAAGAACTATTTTTAGCGAACTCCTCTGATGCCATGTCTGGCTTGTGGCATCCCCGGGGGAATCAATTACAAATCAATTTAGAGAACCAAGAGAGCAATCACCTTTAAAACATGAATTTTAATACTATAATTGACTTCAGTCTCTAAACCATTCCCATCATTTTGAATCACTTTATTCCCCTCCATAAATACTCTTTGGTCCAATGGACTGTTCCGCCCCGTTTCAGCCCAAACATTCTTATCTGCGACTGGTCAATTCAGGCAAATTCCCAAGACCCTACAGGAATTTGGCTTGAACTTTTATCCCACCAGACATCTTTATAAAGAGACTGGGCATCTGCTGGGCTCTATTTAGAGATTGGGAGGCTACATAGCAGGGAACAGGCCACACAGTTCAACCTCAAGTCAAACAAAGTCAAAGTCAACTAGGGAAACCAGCAAACCTTTCCAAACCATGCTCCATTTGGGAACTTGATTACATTCTCAACGTGGCAAGCACTTAATGGCGCAAGTAGAAATCCCCTGCACAACAATATCATTTAGTCGGTTGCTAATCAAACTCAGGCAATGGGAGTCACTACATGATGAGTAGCTGCTAACCAAAGCTCAGCCTTTGACCCACATCAAAATAAAATACTTTACTTTGGAAGTTCTGCTTTTCAATATCCAAATCCAATGAGGGTTTATTATTTATCTATTATACTTGTTAAAAAAAATCATATACATTTATATTGTTAAGCAGAACTTTTGTGTGCAAAAAGTCTCTTTAATTAGGCCAGGCAGTTAACTGGAAGGCTCAGTTCCCCCATTTAGCGTAAAATACACCCAGTAGAGATGTGCAGACGTGCTCCAGCCAGCTCACTTGTTTTGTATAACTGCACCAGGACAAATGGAGACCATTAAATGCCTCATGCTCTGTGGACCCCTCCTTCAAGTGGTCCACTCCCACAAAGGAGCAAACAGGAAGCACTCCTGGCTGGTCACACCCTCAACTGCATCTGCACACGCCATGTCCACACAGAGCTGTCTAGCTGAAGAGTAAAACAAACATGCAGAAAATGGGAGAGAGATGGGAGAAGGGGCCTCATGCTGTCTGCTAGCTCTCAGGTCTTCTTGCTGGGCTGCCAGAGCTCCCGTGCACACCACAGAAACTCATCTCTTTTTTCTCAAAAACACTGTTAACCAGAACTGCCTTATCCTCTATGACACGTCATAGACACACCTGGAACTCTTTTCTCTTAGACATGTTCTGCATATAGATACAGTTCAGTGTTCCCCCTAGGATGGAGTCATAGCAGCGGTGCTAAGGCACCCAGCAAAATGTGAGCCTTGCTGTTGACCTAGATGTTCTACATTACTAAGCATTAATTAAACACTCAAACATTAGCAAAGGGACTATGACGAACAAGCTTGATGCAAATAAAGTATGACCATTTTTGAAAAGAGGACACAAACTATCTGGAGCCAGGAGAAACACAGGGGGTGCAACAAAAGGGTATCAAGAAAAGACTTGCAATGACCACAGTGCAGAAGGAACTGGCTTGAAACAAGGCGATGGATAGCTACATTTATCACCCTGATGGCAGAAAGAGAATCGCAAAAATGTTGGTGTGGAGATCCTTCTTGAAAAGTTATGTAAGCCTTGTGGCTCACTGTATTGGCCATAGAAGGGAAACCATTCAGTATACGAACCAATAAAGAGAAACCTGCATCCTTAAAATCCTATAAATATTTATTCTACAAGTCACTGCTGGCAGTGTGTCGAGAATGTTGTACTGGGACTGGCTTAAAAATCCATGTTATCAACAAAGTGTGTCATGCATTCACCTACAGTATGCCCAGCCTGCATTGGCTTACAATACACTGCAACAAAAAGCTATAGCAGATCTAATACAAATATAATAAAGAATAACATCATGTCCACAATAAGATTCATATCACAACTTCTAAGCTCCATACACACTGTTCAAGTCCTGTTAAGGCCTTGGTATTGTAATGTGCATAGCTCTTGAATGTGATTTATTATTGTATAGCTCTTTATCTGTGTCTTATCACTCTTTCTTGTACTGTGGTTACATGTTCATTTCCCCTCCAGGAATCAAGTCTGATTTGATCTAATAGATTACTGATAAAGCGGTGTAGCTTGAAAATATAAAAAAGAGGATTTAGTCAATAGTCCATCCTGCCCTTTTCCAGGCTTTTGAGATAAGTTTAGCAAACTAAAACATATCAAAATATATCAACCATTCCAATTCGTGATGATCTATGTACCAGAATGTTTTGGGGTGAAGCCATGTAATTATAAACTCACCACATAGCTCAGAGAAAAATAGTACTCAATTCCCGCAAAGCAGCTCAATTCCTAAAATATCTTTGGCTCCTAGATTAGAGAGATGTAATAAGATTCAGGGACAATTTAGTTTGCTATGCATCTCCATAAATGTGTTTTTGACAGGATATCTTCTGCCAAATGTGTACAATACCTTTCTTTTATTGATGTTAATATCACACATTAACTAGTTACTTTTAAATCACATTTTACTTTGCTGTCAAAAAGAAAGACAAAACGTTCTCTCATTGCAAATGTGTTTCCTATTGTGGAAAGCTACACTTATAATGTTCTTTTGGACATCTACTGTACCACGACTTTCCACACAACCACCTAGTCATTCTAGGCTCTCTCAAACTGCCATCAGGGATCATTTTTGCACTTTCATTACAGATGGCAGAGGTGAGGAACCGAGATGGTGAAAGTGAAGCCACAGTCCATGTTAACCCACAACAGCTCTCTTCATTCACAATGCATACTTGACACTGAGCCACTGACAACACAGCTGATGGAAACCTGTGTGTGTGTGTGTGTGTGTGTGTGTGTGTGTGTGTGTGTGTGTGTGTGTGTGTGTGTGTGTGTGTGTGTGTGTGTGTGTGTGTGTGTTGTTGTTGTTTGGGTGGAGTCTCACACAGCAAGAATGTTACCGGTTTGATCGAAAGACATCATCAAATGAATGCAGTGGCATTACTCCAACGATTGTAATTCAAAAGAGTGCAGTATCGTGACAGGTGCAGTGACAACAACATTAGCATAAATGGCAGGCTAGCTTGTTTGTCAAGATTTGTTCAGTCATATATATTATGCCGAACAATATAAGATAATACTACACTCTGAATGAGCCAAGTTGCACCTGTTGAGCGGCTATAATGTAACAACATGTTGGGCTAAAATTACGCTACAAGCTATGTTTGTCCTCACCTGAACGTGTTTTCTGTAGTTCAAACTATTTTCCTGGGCATGTGTGGATTTACAAAGGTTAATGACCGTAGTGCGGTTTGCTTACCTGAGTTTTAAGTTAGTCATGAATTCTTCCAGAGACACGTTGTCCAAAAGCACAAAATCTGCTTTTCCAAACTCCAGGCTCTCGTGCTCTGCCATGTTGTTACCTTATTTTCGAATTGAAGCTCGCGAAAAAAAAAAACGTTTTAATAACTTGCTTTGAAGTGCCGACAAGAGGTAAGCATTGGCGGGCTTCTCTGAGCACCTCCTCTCCTCAGTGGACTCAGTGGACAATTCGCATTTTCATTCGTCAAATTGTCATTCAGTGATGTTTTAGTAAGGTCAAAAACTGTTTAAAAAATACCCTGTCGCTTCAAATAGAGGAATAAAATGCTGGATATTTCCTTATAGATCCAGCTTTTCTGTTAGAAATAACAAGTTAACCCGAAATATTCCTCATGTCCATGCAAAGTTTCCTCTTAACTCAAAAATGTAACCTTTCCCGTTACATCGTGCGCGAGCTCCGTCCGTTTTCCTGGAGTTTCTCTCCTGTCGTCCCGGCCGACCATCCACCAATAGGATTGCAGCCGCCTCTTCCTAACCACGCCCCTCCTGTGGAGAGGTGTTGGTCAGACTGGTGAAATATTTCTAAAGACCACAGCCCCACTGTTTCTGATACATATTTCAGCGATGACGCGCCACCTCTAAATTGTAAAACACAGGGAGAAAAATACGCAATGTTTTGGCCTCATTTTTAGGATGCCCTCTGTTACCATAAAAGGAAAAACAAGGTCTCATCAGTGGGATATGAATGAAAGGTATGGATTAGATACAGTGAAACTGCAACAAAATAGCCTGCTAACTACTAACAATTACACTTTCAGGGATCAGTTAATATGACCTGCCCATGTTCACTCTGATGAGGCCTGTCCTCCTCTTTTAAAACAACTGTACAAGAAGCTGAACACCATTAACACACTGCCACCAGGCTTACACTGATGTCAGTGCGCCACCTTGTGTAAAACACAGGCACTGCACATGCCTTCTCTAAAAATATATTGAATAACTTGGATGGTTTGATGGATGGATGGATTTATTTTGCATTTGTAAATTTATCAGGGGCATGGCAAGGGTTTTTTTCTGAAAATGAGTTTGGTTAGGTGTGGGCTTGTAATTTGTATATATATTTTATCTGGATCCTACATAGAATATAATTTGGAGAAAAATAAGTACAACATTCAGACTTGAATATGTTTTATGTATATGTTTTTGTCCTGACAAAAAGGCACATATGGAGGAGTCACGAGACTCGCCCCCCCCCCCCCCCCCACCGACTCCCCAAAAAAGAAAAACGTACTTCTTTTCCTTCTCTTATGTCTCAGGGAAACTCATTTCGGTTCACACAGGATTGTTCTCTCCTGCAGGGCACAAATAGAATTGTGTGGATATCTTAGAATAGACCTACAGCATCATACAGTAATAAGCCCTTTATATCACACTAAACCTGCAGATGGAAAATAATTAAATGGTCAATAGTACATTTTACGAGTGACACAATTCTTGTTTAAAACCTCCACAGTAAGCCAAATAACCCCATGAGGATTCTGGGAATTTTTAGAAGTACAGCTGCCCTGACACTTATTGTCTTGGAGAGGTACATTTTGGATGTTTATTTCTACTCTTTTAATTTCTCTTATGTACAATGCCTTGTCTTTTTATGCTGCTGCAACGTAAACATTTCCCAAATTGGAATCAATAACGTACTTCTTATCTTATCTTATCTTAGGAACGGAAAGTGCAGCAGTTCTTCCAGCGACTCTTCTGTTTGGCTGAAATCCTCCATGCCACAGTGGGGAGTGGGCAGGGGTGCCGTTAGGACGATTCTAAGGGCCCGTGACTGACAGGGGCCCAAACCATTTGAGAACATTAAGAAAAAAATGTTTAAGTAACCAATGTGATATGGGGCCCAAAATCCCTGGTGGCGCCCCTTGGAGTGGGTGAAGTACCAGCCATTGGAAGGAAATAAGAAAGTTATAAATGTAGCTACAGACAATCTAGCTACCTCTACATTTGACTTGGCATTCACACATCTTGTTCTTGTTGGTGGTGTTGGTGGCACATCAGGCCTGGTTCAGGACTGTGTATAGGAAGCAGGGGTCAGATCTTCCTAAGAGAAAGGCAGGTTGTCTTTGTTGTCATCACTTCAATAATAAGTAGGAAGTTTGTTCCAGCTTGAAAAGAGATTTTAGCTTATAGTAACTGTTACTCTGACAGAATGAATACAGCAGGTTGCTGTACAAATCATTATTTTGTATCTAAAGAATGTTATTCTATTGACTGATCGCCTTCCTGAGCTATGTTTTGTATCTGTGATCAAATTAGACATTCAGTAGATGATGTGCTGATGGAGACAGACAGTGAGTAATGAATATAAAGAGGCTACCTGAGTCAGAGCATTCTGCTGCTGCTGCTGCTGCTGAAGTGTTTTTTCTTCACAAATTACATTCTCCATCTCTGTGTGTAATTTTAGCAAAGATTTACATTTTGCAATGTCATTAAAAAGCCAGCACATTCTGGCACACTTTTAATATTTTAAGATGAACATAACAATGAGTGATTCAGATGGTGCAGCTTATGTACTGTAAAATCTAGAACTGACAGGTTTCTCTAAAAAGTGTGTTTTCATTGCTTTAGAAGTATAATATCATTTATTATAATAATCTTTAAAAGGACATAATGTCCAGAAATAACCTTGGCAATCATATACAATATAAAAATTAATCATATTAAATGGAAAATAGATTTTCTTAGTGACTTTTCAAACATACCTTTTGTGGGTTGGGTAGCACTCGAAGGGCCTTAGACACTTTTGGTCTATTTGTTTACAGGATTTTCATAGTTTTTGCTATAGCCCTGGGCCGAGGTGTTGTGTAAGTGTGAAGCCTAATGTGCCTCATAAATAAATTACATTTGCAAATCATCCATCCACTCAAGTTTGCAACAACAATGTCTATTATTGCCAAATTGGACAATTTTTTTCTCGATTCATGCAATCGTTTCGGAAATGTTTCGCCTATAAATTACCAATCCCAGTTATCTAAAATATGCAAAAATGTCTTAAGTGTTCTGGCACACAAGACACAAGATATTTTTTAATTTAATTTCTTAAAAAGGACCTTGAAAGATTACCTAATTACCAAAAGGTTTTATTTAATTTCTGCAGGTTGATTAACCCTTGTGTTGTCTTCGGGTCAAATCTGACCGATTTACTACTTTCATCAATCATAACTTTTTTGTTTTAGATTCAATTGCATTAAGGCTTTATGATATCCTTCACAGTAGACATTTCAACATACATACATTTGCTGATCACCACTTTCATTGAATTTTGGATGACTTAGTCAACTTTGTAACACCCCTGGTGTTCCCGGTCAAAAATGACCTCCATAAAGAAAAGGAATTAGTAAACATCCGGATCAGATTAAACACACACACACACACACACACACACACACACACACACACACACACACACACACACACACACACACACACACACACACACACACACACACACACACACACACACACACACACACACACACACACACACACACACACACACACACACACACACACACACACACACACACACACACACACACACACACACACACACACACAGGGCATATAATTCACTGACACTATCAGGAGCACCATTGTTCCCTTTTAACCATCTTCAGGCATGGGCAAAAGTAACTAAGTGCAATTACAATTTGTAGGTACTACTACTTTACTTACCTTATTTCAATTTCATGCTTCTTTATACTTCTTCTTTACCACATTTCTGATATAATTGTTTTACTTTCCACTCCATTACGTTTACATGACAGCTAAAGTTAGCTTATTTTATTATTATTTTTACAAAATTATAATCTTATACAATTCTTCACAAAACCCCTTACAAATAAAGTGTTTTCTTTCAGTTTGATAAATTGTTAGCGGTTCCAGCAAAGGGTGGTCTTAATATAAATATATATATTTCTTTCTATATTCCTCCTTCAGGTGTGCAAATCAAAGTTTCTTAAATTGCCAGTGTAAGCGCCACACACACACACACACACACACACACACACACACACACACACACACACACACACACACACACACACACACACACACACACACACACACACACACACACACACACACACTAGATGTGTTCCCCCCCTTATGTGCCCAATCCCCCCATGTGAATCACACTTGGCACACACAAACACACGCACACAACAATTTGACACATTTCCCGCTCTTATGTGCCCATCCCCCTACATGGATCACACCTGGCACACGCAATACATGTTCAGTGTCTATTCTTATATTTACTGCAGTTGTTCATGTATACCAGTAGTCTGATACAATATGTACAGTTTGAAAGGGTGTTAAATGAAATGTGGTGATGATTAATGGTTTTTGTGTTAATGTAATAGCAGTTAAAACAGGACCGGTCAAATTTGAACGCGAAAGCCAAAGTAAAAGGAGGGTTAATCCCTATTTAAACTGACTATATCATATTACCTTGAACACAGTTGAACAGCCATGGGTTGATTGCCATGCTCCAAAGCTGCAGCTCAGTCTGGATAATAAAAAAAAATAGAACTCTGTGTGAAAAAATGTCTGTCACTGACTTTGTGCGCACGGCTTTAATATAATATAATGTAATGTTCTATTCTCTTTATGAAAGTTCAGTATGACAAAACCTCAGCACAGTTCTGTCTGTGCTAAATAACATCTGGGACAAAATAAGAACAGGTTGTTGCATAATGTATGAGTTTTAAGTTCCATCTGCCTTCTAGCCCGTGAACAAATCTGCTCATGCTCACTGAATGTGTGTTCCCCGAGCAGCCAATTGCACAAGATGACAACGCTACAAACACAGCCACAGCTAAGACAACCATCTGGGAGGAAAACACAGTTGCACAATAGTTTGTGCTTACTCATTGTATAATCAGAACAATTGTGTTTTAATATCTGCATGTTTCGAAGATTATTTGTCATTTATGTAACAATGCCTGGTGCAACAAAAAAAATTAAAATTAAAGGAGTGCTCAGATGAACGGATGAGTTAGGATAAGATAAACACTTTATAAAAGAAGAAAGGTCTAAAGCACTTTTCTGACAAACAGTAAAAAACATAGATTTAAACAGCTATTTCATAGTACATGTTAAAAACATAGGCTGTTTATACACGTTTAAATAGAGCTGAGCTTACAACCCATGTGTAGCTACACCAACAGCCTTCTTAAGTTTCCCCTTTTGTTGACACATGGGGAAAGTAAACATGTTAATAGCAACCATCTGAACAAAAAAACAATAAACTCACCAGTGGCAAAAGCAAAGTGTGACCACTAGATGGCTCCTCCAACATACGTAGAAGGAAGAACAAGATATCAAGAAAAAATAATCAAATAGGACAACATGAATATATAGATAACAAGACAGTGAAATTATAAATATATTATAACATTACATCCTCATTTTCAGCAGCCAGGCCATGTGAAAAAGAGCAACTACATAAAAAGAACTGAAGTCTTTTTTTTCATTTAGTCCTGGATAATCTGTGGCCTACATTCGGGGTATATATTAGGTTTATCTCCGCAGTATTACATTCAGCCAATCATCCCCTAACCTTGAACTTATTTGACAGCCTGCTCTAACCAGGGCATGTGTAGAGCAACTCACAGGGTATAGACTGTGAAAGTGCTAATACATTATTTAAATTATGAATTTTGGCTGACTAGCATCGTTAAATACTGGATATCTTCCAAGTATATTATCATATGCAAATGTTAGCAAAGATTTGACTCATAACATATTACTTATCAACATGATGAGAACTCAGCCTTAAATTCAGTAAAAGCACAGACAGGGGAATTTGCATACTTTTGTTTAACAGCATCTTTCTCACTTAGTTTAGGTGTTACAAGTTAAGTAAATAAAGACATGAAATTAAAACGGCGTTGGCAGTTTTTATTCTGTATGGTCAGCTCAAAGTGGTCAAAGTTGCTAGTACAGTTACTACACACTGTCCACAGGAGGGAGGAGGTGTGAAAACAACCATTTATGCAAGGGTTTCCATTATAATAAACAGCCTCTATTATCAAAATGAATACTCAACAAACACACAAAAGTGAAGAGTAAATCAGCCGTTAACATGTGTATTGTCTTTAGAATTATGCAAAAGTGTGATTTTACATTCTGTATGAGACTAACAATATTTACTTTAATGATCTTTCATTTGATCTCTGAATTCTTATCACACAGTATGCTTTTGAATCCAAATGCTATTTCCGTCTTTCCTTATATGCACCCACACAGCTCATAAACAGCAAATTCCCCTCATTAGTCCACCTGGAAAGTGGTTCTCTCTGCCAAGTAGACCACTTTAATAAGGTTACCGCAAACCAACTTGACCAAAGTAATTAAAATGATCTAGTTCTCTGTAGTTTTGAAAGAGTAAGATAGTTATTCAGAGCTTCAGCAAAGATTTCAAGACAGGAAGACTGAGAGAAATAGGAATAAAGGGGAAATCAAACACATGCTTCAATACAGATATTTGCAGCAAAATTAAACACTCAGTATAATTTGTGATGTCATAACGAACTCTTCTTGAAGATTCTTGGCATGGCAGTTAGTTTGTTGGCAGGTTGTGATATTTGGTATCAAGGGGCACCAGGCCATAGGTCATTAAGCGATTTCACTGAGCTGTCTGTCCTCATACATCAGATAGGTAACCTGCTGGCTGTTCTTATTTGAATTGTGGTGGTTTCTAAGATGTTTTGTCCAACGTAGGCCTACACCCACTGCTCCTTACATAAATGTTAGAACGTCTTATTGACACTACCCGTTATGTTCAAATGTCTTCAATTTAAAACAATTAAATTTCACAATTGAACTATCAATTTTATAGATATTTGGTCAAGCTTGCATTGGTGACCTGCTACTAGGCTACTACTTAGTCCCACATCTCAGCAAATGGGTTAGCAATGTTAACTGATCCCTGCAATGTTATTTTGGGAGGTTAAATACCTGAAATAAGGTCTCTGGATAACAGAAACTTTTTAGGAGATTTTCTATACAGTACATGTTAACTGTCGCTTAGGATATCAACTGTTGATCCTTTACCTTTAGCCAACTATTTGAACTGTTTTTCTAACATTATAAGCTAATCATTTTAGCGTTAGTCCCACACTTTTACCTAACTTTTTAAACTGTTCATCTTTTATTTTAAACTAATTATCTGTTACTTTTAGCTAACTATTTCAACTGTTAACTCAACAACGTTAGATAACTTTTTCGCCTGCTTATCCATTACCATTTGCTAATAATCCTTTAAGTTTAGCCCATTTTGTATTTCTTAATTCATTAGCCTACTATTAGCTAACTATTTAAACTGATTCTAAAATGTAACCTTGTATTAGTCTGTTTGAGCCAACCCGTCTCAACTTCTTTGTGCGCTTGCTTAACACCTAGTTTGTCCATAACATCTGACTGATTTTTTATTAAATCATAACTTTTATTTTCCACAAGTATCCCCAAGATATCTGACTGATGTGACACCAACATTGCTTTGAATTTGTTCCTTTGCCCACCTTGTGTATGAAACATATTTTTGTACAGTTCACACGAACATGCAGATTTGAACATGATGTTCCTGTCACTGTACAGTAGTAGTTGTTCCTGCTGCTATGGAGAGGTAATCAGCCTTTTTTATTTGTATGAGATACGGAGAAGGGCACTGCTGGATTCTTTCCACTCCTCGATGTAGCTGTAGTAGCCTAGAGGTAAACATGTACGGCTGTATTTAGAGCAGTTGTTGACAGCTTATTGGCCTGTAAAAACATAAGACTGACTGTAAAATGATCCTCACTTGATGTGTGCCACATGACAGATATTTTATTAATCAACGAAAACAGAAGGGCATCCCCAGAGAAATTGAGTATGTCATTGGTACTGTAGCTCTAGTGAAAACTACTTGAAATAGTGTGTGTATAACTCTCAAATGTTTGGGTGGAAAAGGGCACTGAATTTAAGAAGTACAAATGAAACAGTTAACTAAAAGTTTAAACCAAATACAGTTTATTGCTGATCCTTCTCATGTTTAATTTGATTATTCCCTTTAAGTACATGCCATTGGTCAGTGGTGGAAGGATTCTGAAACTATACTTATGTGAAAATATAAAAAAGACAAGAAAACAACCACAACCACTGCATCCCAAATTTCCCGAGAAGTATTACCTGTTAAAATACTGAAACTCACGTCAAAATATTCTTTTAACAGGATACCCCCTTTGAGACTTGCTTGTAAATATGAATAAAATTATGAATTATGAATTAATAAAGCAGCATTTTAATGTTGTGGCTTGTTTAGTTATAGCCTATTTAAACGTATATGGTAGGGTAGTTTTGATACACACACTCCACATGAGGACCTCTGTCCTATTGGGCTCTGGGCCAAAGAAATTCACAAGTGTGACCTACCTTGTCACTCTGTGTACCCACAGACAGAAGAACACAAGCGTGGTGGAAACTTTTACTCACATAAATCAGTCAGCGGCCATGTATTTGGTAAGATGTGTATTTAGTGCCTGACGGTCTGCTGCTGGAATGGATACAGGGAAGAAAACGTGATGTCATCAGCAGCTTCAGATCAGATCCAGTAACACTGACGGGAAGCAACTGGGGTATGCAGTAAAAACATATCGACACAGATCAGTTTGGTAATATGTAGCTTCATGATATTCGATTGTTAAACAATTGTATTTTTTATATATATTTGTTGTACTGTGCTCTACAATTAATGCACCTCCCATTGGAATGCCCTACCCCACACTACCAGAGCAAATGACCATACATACCTGTTCAAACTTGCTTCTCCTGATAAACTCCTACTCCACCATTTTATGACTTTGCAGGTTTATCTGCATTCTGTTTTCTTATCCATTTTATTGCAACTTGTGTTTTCATGTATGTATGTATGTATGTTTGAAACGTTGTTTTAATTGCAAGGTGTCTTTGAGTACTTAGAAAAGCACAACAAATAAATATTCACTTATATTCACTTCATTTATTATACCTTAAGAATCTTGCAAGGAATCAAATTGTTTATATTGACAGGCAAATATAAATGATATCCTTAGATTGCACAGAATTAGTGCTATATTGTCAGATGTTAAGACTAAAATAAATCAACGTTCCACTGTACAGAAAGCAGAAAAAAGCAAACCTTTTTTTTGTCCTGGATCAATTTGACCTGAACAGTACTAAAGTGTCCAAAAGTGTTCAAAGAGTCCAAAATGTGAACATAATTCAAAGGCTAAGTTAACTTATATGATATGCACATCCCGGTGTGTTTTCCATATTACATGTTCTGCTAACATTTGATTACAAAAAGACCACAGGGACTCCACTGACTGATACAATCAATCCCCTCTTTAGAGCTAATCAACAGTCTCACACTCAGTATGCAGTATTGAATAACACAGGAGAAGCATGTTGTATTTAAGTTGTCTTTTTATTATCTGGACTTATTCACACTATGTACAATCATTTCAGTCGCAAAAAGTGCAGCCTATAATAAAATATAATAACCTTTAAATTATAGTATAATTAGGATTCATTTAATACAAAATAACACATTTTCAAAACACATTTCTTTCCTCACATGGCACAGTGTGATGAACAATCTGAGACTGGCCTTGCGTTATTGGAACACAGACTGGTAGAGAGCACATGCATTGCCTTCTGGGGTTGGATAACACCAGCCTCTATGGAACTCAGCTAAAAGCATTACAACTCCAAACAAAAAGCAGGTCTGCGGTAAAAGCTATATTAAATAGAACTTGGGCCCCATAGTGCTGTACTTTCTCATATGTAAAACATATTAATTATTGCACAGAAGAGAGTCGGTCTGGTCCAGAAAACTGATGGTAAGATAACCGTGTATCTTATCAGTTAACGCAAAACTGTCACTTAACCTTTACAGGTCAAAAGCTCCAAACAAATACACGTGCATAAGCACAATAAACACTTTCAGAGTCATACATTTTGTCAAATCTATAGACTCTCTTTATTACGGTAAATGTACCACGGTGCGGCATAAGCATTATTTTAAATACTCAAAGTTATTTAAATAAAATGAACCTTTGGGTGAAATAGCTACTTTAAGGCATGGGTGACATTTCCTACAGGATATAGATCTCTTACATTGTTCAACAACAGGTCCGCCCTGTTTAACTTCCTTATCTTGCTCCTCGAACACCTGCTGTGATAAACATGCAGCACTGGTTTTGTCCTAAACTGGAATATTCGAAGCCTCCTTTACGTCGCTCCACATTTATTCCAACGGTTTTTAGTTGCAAGTGCTTCTTATGTCTCTACCTGCACCTGATCTATGATGCGTTGGTTTATATTTTCCTATGAACCCCAAGAAGGAGCGATGGGATTGAAAACAACATCATTTCAGGACGTCATGCTACTTCTAAAACCAAAGATAAAAGGGTAGTCTGCCTCCTTTGGCGAGGACCCTTTTAGCAGGAAAATGTTGCCATGGGAATATGAAGAAGGCTTCATGTTACTACATCTGAGCTTGAGGGACATTTTCACTTGGGAACTTTATATCTGCTCAGATCTAGAGGCTCTTTACTGGGTATGCACCAGTCGTCCGCCTCCTGGCTCACTTTGTAGTTCTTCAGAGCGGTTTTGTTGTACACCGGCAGCCTCTCGATGGAGTCAGTGGACAGCGCCTGGAGGGACAGGAAGACAACATGTAATTACAAATATCCTGTCATACCTGGCTCGACATGTCTGCAGAGTTTGGCGCTTGTGCCACAGGGCAGTTTTTCTCTCTGTGCTGCAGACTTTCACACTGTTGACGTCCTGTCGCAGTTTCATGCATGATCACCACGTCTGGCTCACCTTCAAGTAGATGACAGCCTCCGTGCCGTGGCCCTCCATGGAGTAGAGCTGCAGGTCCCCCTGGAAGTACTTGGCATAGAGACGAGAGATGGGCAGACCGTAGCCAAAGCCAGCCTGCACACAGACAGAGAGAGAGAGAGGGGGGGGGGGGGGTATGAAGGGTTTGAGAAGGCTTTGTTCCCTGTCACAGTGCAAGCAGCAGCATCCTTCCATCACTGCAGAACAAACAGGTCTTTTGTCAAGTTTGCTTTAGAAGTCACTCGGTTTGGGAGAATCAAAATGATGCCAGGATTTCAATCTTTAAAAAGGGAGGAGAGTTTAAAGAAAAGGCCAAATGAGCATTTCAATGTGTGTAGGCTTTTTGGTGCATAAGCAGCAACTTTATACCTGTACAAGTATTTAGAAAGGAATAAATGCCTCAAGTTGCAGTTCATTATATGCCTGTACAAAATGATATTATTACATAATTTCCTCCTACTATTATCTTGAGTATAATTGTCATAATTAGTGTCCAACTTCTGGATTTATAGCCAAATATATGATTTGCAAGGTCAAATTGACTTTGTCCTTTGTCCACCAAATTCATCCAGTTCATCATTGAGTCCAAGTGAATGTGATTTTTGCCAAATTTGAAGAAATTCCCACTAGACATTAAAGGTGGGGTAGCTAATTTTGGAGAAACCAGCTCGAGTACACAGCCGGAAAAAATCTGCCACTTCCTTACAGAGCCCCTCCTCCAACACACACATGACCAATGAGGGCACGAGATAAGTTTGTGCACAGATGGAAGGCTGACAGGCAGGTAGGCCATACAATTATTTTAGCCGGGCCGGCTAAAATGATTGGTCGTGCTTTTTACAGTACTACGGCTTCAACAGATGACATTTTTTAATGGATTTTTTGTCAAAGCACTTAAGATATTCATTGCTATCGGGATGTTAAGAGCATTCCATGGAATATAACAAAAAGTGTATCTCGAGACGGTTTCTCAAATTTACCTACCCGACCTTTAATAAGAGAGAATGGGATGATTAAAGAACCCAACAACCATAACAAGAAAAAAGTGTTTTCAAATAAATGTAGGAGTGTAATTGAGTCAATATATCTCTATTATCTCCTTACCAGTGGGGGCCGTGTGCGCTCTCCTATCTGTGGAGCAGGAGCGGTGGAGTACATGTAGCTGAAAAGGTTCTCCATCTTGCGAAAGGGGACACCGCCACCCTTGTCGCTGACCTGCAGACGGGGGCAGATACAGAGGGGGGGGGAGCAGATACAGAGTGGTGAGACAGGCAGATAAAGGAGGGACAGGGTGACATGAGGTCCTTGAACAGAGCTGACGGAGACATTTTAAAGACAGAGGTGATGCGGCAAACGAGAGCCCTCCTGCCACCAACACATGCCCTCCACTTAACACTAGAAGCTAAGTGGCCTTCTGTTCTTCCACTGCACATATCATCATGGTAAATGTGCAAGAGGTCACAGCTAGAGGAGGCACATTGGAGAAAGTATAGAATAATAGAAATCTGAGTGCAGACAATAAGGGTGCATTGAAAGGAGATTGCGAACCAAACAAATGCACGCTTTATCCCTCCGGTTTTAACCCTTAAAGAACTTTGTAAAAAGTGTGTAAAATCCAATTAAAATGGA
The DNA here is from genome assembly GCF_949606895.1 of Notothenia rossii. Lineage (NCBI taxonomy): Eukaryota > Metazoa > Chordata > Actinopteri > Perciformes > Nototheniidae > Notothenia > Notothenia rossii. The sequence goes on from NC_136910.1 coordinate 19,032,880, forward strand.
GATTAAAACGGCAGCGATTAGTTGAGCAATCAATAAAATAATCTCCAAAACTATAAACTCCAACCAAAGTAATTTTTCATACAAAAACGGCAAACAATTCTGTTTTCAACAAGCTGTTTAATTATTTATTATTATATGAATGTAATACTTAACTGATTAGCTTAGTGAGAGCTTTTCATCTCAATAGGCTCAATTTAACTTGTTAAAAATGTGCTGGTTCACACAGAGCTTACAAACATAACAACACACCCAAGACAAATGTAAAGTTCTAATCCACCTGCTATCAGGAATGATATGAACATTTCACACAATGAACACAGTATATCAGTGTGAGAAAAAGTTTTTAGAGAGTACTTGTCCATGGACAAGTGAGTTTGGCAATTTACTTGTCCGAATACATTTTTCACTTGTCCAGAATGGAAAATATGGCAACACACATGCTGCAACCTGCCTGTGAGACAGAGTCCAACCACACATGTCCAACACTATAGGCCTAATAATAATAATACATTATTTTCATAGCCTATAGGCGTACGCTTTTCTACAACTTAAAGAAGCTTGCACGCTTACACATGTCCTGCAATACACATGCTGCAGCTGCCCAGCTGCTCACTGTTTGTAAAAGTAAATAAATAGTATGTTCATTTCAATAATGTACTTTCTATACCCTGCTTCATAAACAATACTGACATCCCTGTGCTCCTCCGAGTCTGGGGGTCCGGGGATGTGAGGAAAACGCGAGGACACAGACAGGGAGGCTGTTTCACTTCATAAAGGAAATGGCGGTCAATATTAACAACACAGGAGCTAAAACGCTTAATAATCTTCATTACGTGTTAAAGAAAGAACATAAGAAAGTTTGACAAAGATGAGGCTGTTAAACGGGCAGCGGATCCGCTGTGTTTAGAAAGAGAGAGAGAGAGAGAGAGAGACGCTGAGCTGCAGCGATCAGCTGATCCGGAGCATAGAGAGAGAGAGAGAGCTGCGGTCCGCGGGGTTCGGCCTCGCGTCCTGTCCTCACAACTCTTATTAATCCCGGGACCTGACAATTGTTATTTGTTCCTACTCGGAACCGAGTTTTGCTTCCCAACCCTGCCACTGTGCTACACGTCCCGCCACGCCATGCCCCTGTCTCAGTACAGAAAGCGGCGAGATGCATTTCCTTAGGAATTGACAAGCAGAACCGAAACTAACATTTCTAAACGAACAATGTCGGACACGGACAATTTGCGAATGAGTTCTGCCTTTTGTAAACTTAATTTGTCAATAATTTGTCAATAAATGAGGGCGAAAAACGTCACTTGTCCACCGGACAAGTCAATTACAATATCTACTTGTCCGTTATTGTAAATAACACGTCCCGGACGGTGGGACGTGTGCTTTTTCGCACACTGTATATTATTTGACCATTTCAAGAAGCTGTATTATAATTTGCAACCCTACCTTGATTGACATGTCCTCGTCTCCAAGGGACACCAGGACTTTGATGGGTGGGAGGTTGTTGCTGTCGTCATGGGTCTCAATAGTGGCTCTCATGGCATTCTACAAAAAGGAAATATAATATTATAACATATATCTTCAAGTGGTATTCAAATCAACTTCCCATTGGATATCATTCTTATCTAAGAGTGTGTCGCACCTTAAAGAGCTCAAACAGCATGTGATAAAGGTGAGAGGGCACGTATACGATGCTCGTCGGATGGTTCTTCTTCTTGCCTGCACGGAAAACAAACAAAAAAGTGTTTATAAGTCTTCCCACTTCATTTAAAATCCATTATCCTCTCAATGTTTTCCATTTGTGGCAAATATTCTGCAAAGCTATTATCTTTTCAAGAAGATAGGGACGAAAAGGGACCGTGTGTCAATATTGTCTGAGGCAGTGAGCCGGGGCTCATTTAGCCTTTACTTTAGCTTCCATGCTATAATGAGGGGCCTCTCAGGTCCATCAGGCTGTATATTAATTTGCCAACAAACACTCAGTCTGTGTGTACAAACAGAGGACACGGCTCTATTTGCTCTTTCTTTAAATCTCTTTAAGAAGGACTTGGGCCTTTGAGGTGTTTGCATTAAGAGTGGATCTTAGTTTGTAATGAAACTGCCAGATGAAATTAATGTAAGCTTACTGCACATCTCCTGCAGGATCAGGTCGGGGGAGCGGAGGTAGTACTGCTCACACAGCATCTTGGCACTATGGAATGCATCTGGAAAAAAAGGGATGATGATGATACATTTAGAAATTGTTATAACAATTTAAAATCGATGGAGTTTTTAAAATGTGTTTTCCAATATTAAGGCATAATTACCCTGGACTACATCTCCGACTTCACAGTGAGGGTCGATGCACCCAATGGTAGTTGGGTGTATAGGGTTGAGGGTACCATCGAAAATAAGAGCTGCAGGAAAGAAAAACAAGTTAAGAAGGACATAAAGCACAAATTACGTTATATTTGATTTCTTTAATCCTTTTAAAATAGATCCCTTGGAATATAATATGTTATATACTAAAATCCTTGTGTTTGAAACTCTTTATAGAAAAACATTTTCCTACATTTAAATCAACAAAACAAACCAGACTTTTGATCGGAATGGTGGTATTTGCGTCCCATAACAGCTCATACCCAACATTTTTAAAGGTCATGTGATAACACAATAAATACTAAGTAAGTAATAAAACCAAAACAAGTCATAAAACCGATATGAGCCTCTACAGTAGATTCATTAAAGCTTCATGGTTTCCCCTGCGTGTAGCTGGTGTTGAGAGAGATTACACTATCAGAACATGATATCCCTCAGCAATCTTTGTTCCACAGGACTCGCAAATACAAACATATTGTCATCATTCTGGAGCGTCAATCTGCTGTAAAAGGAGTCCTTTATGATGATATGATTTATTGATATGAATAAAAAAACGGAAATCACTGCAATAAATATTTTTTAATTGTTATTAGTGACTGAAGGGAAATCTGTAAGCTTTAACGTGGCAATGAAGCAGACTGCATGTTTTTTCAGGGTAAAGACTTATTTTTCCCTCTGACTGTCAAGAGAGTGACAGAGCTCACAGTGAGTTTTATAGTAACCTCACACTGGTACTAAAATATACATTTCAGACACAAAGTTGTCTGGGAAATGTGAAAGCCTACTCACTGTGCTGGTTGATGAGCATGCGGATGGAGATGCGGCTCATGTAGAAGCGGTCCAGAAAGTATTCAGTGTTCAGGTTGGTGACTGTGTCATGGGAGAAGGCCTCTTTGTACTCTATGATCCCCTGAGCCATGGTGGTTACCACGTCGTTGTGCCTGTTCCTGATGGAGACCAAGGTGTCAACAAACCTGGGGAGGAAGGACAACAAAGAAGTGAGTGGGAAATACGCGTAATAAGAGCATTACAAAAAAAATCACAATTGTATTTTTAACATTTTCGACATAAACAAGTATCCTAAAATAACTTCAATAACGTATGGCTTTAGTAATACAAAAAAGCGAAGGATCAGATAAGGGCTGCAATTTATGATTATTTATATTATCGATAACCCTGTCAATTATTGGTCTATAAAATGTCAATAAATAATTAAAATTACAATTAGCTCAAGCCCTAAAAACAATTATGCAAACTGGATATGTGCATAGTTAATAAGCATTTCTTCTTAATTAATAAACATTTTATAATGAATTCTTCTATAACATTTGTTTCACTTTAGAAAATGCTACTGATTATTGTCTCAAGTAATTATAAGTCTATAAGAGGTCAGATATTAAATAAAGTTTGACTTTGATTGTCATGTTTTGTCAGTCAAAACACCCAAAATACTAACTTTAATAATATAAAACAGAAAAAAGCAGAATATCTCCATATTTGAAGGCGAAAAAAAGGAATTTTGTGACATTTTCCACATAAATAATAATACAATACCTAAACGATTAACAGAATATACAAAATAGTGGCAGATTATTAACTTATTGATATGTTGACTAGTCACTGGAACACAATTCAAGAAAAAAGGTGAAATTGTTGGGAATTTTAGGAACTTACTCTCCAAGAACTTTGTGGTCATCAGGACTCTTGTCTAGAAATTCAAGGATTTCTAATAAACTCTGGATGTACCTGGGAAAAAATAATAAATAAAGATGTTCACACACACATAAACATGTTTTAAAACAGTTGAGTGAGTCTGCTGGAATCTTATTAGCTCAAAATCAAAAAGGCAAGTCTGTTTTCGCCTTAGCTGACTCCTTTCAGAGGGAAGAAAAGCAGAACCTGAAAACAAAGTCACGTGACATGTGAGGAGAGAGTAGGGTAAAGTTCACAGCTGAGAGCCTCCCCTCTGTACACAGTTGGAAGGACTTCAAGTTGGCAAACTGTTAGACTATTTAGACATTAACGGTCAACAGCTGTGACTGTAAACGTCTCACAAGTCAGGGGGGGAGACTTCTGGTAGCAAATAAAGTTTTAAAGAGTTACAAAAGATGCAGAAAGAGTCTCATGTTGTTCCTTTGTTTTGGAATAATAAGTATCACAGTTGAAGGGTTGCGTAACTTGGATCATAACAACACAAGAAGCAGTTTCCCTGGTTTGACTTACCAGCTCTGCACTGTCTGTACAGATGGAGTTGTGAGCAGTCTGTCAGGCAACAGGTTAATTTCCTTCATGATGTTTGAGAGTCTTACAGGGAGCTCCTGCCTCAAAAACACAAAGGAAGTCTTCTCACATGCGTTGATGGAACCTGAAGCAAAGTAGAGTGAACAATTTTAAGAGCTGACACCACTTTCTAAATAGTTGATGGCAGAACACTGAATGAATAACTATTTGAATAATTTATGTGCCAAAAATCCCCTTTCCAGCTGCTTATGCTTTTGTTTAACACATATGGTAATACAATTAAAAATGATATGTTTTTGCTCTTGATTGGTCCTTTTTCACAATATGCTGACATTTTATTGACTATATGAAAAATATGCAATTTAAAAAAAAGGATCATTAGTTTCCTAATATAGTGATGATTTAATCCGACTTTTCAAATAACACTGACTTGACAGAAGTGAATACATTATGAAAGTAACCATTAGCTAAGGCCTTTTAATAGTCATGAATAAAAAATAAATATATAAGATGCTTAAAGGGATTTTGCTGCAATTTGTATTGTAAGGTAGTACTTAATTTCTCTGCAAAATGTTAATGATAGTTCTTTTGCAATCTGCTGAAGTTTAAAAAAAAAAATGTATGTTAGTAGTGATTAGCAGGAATGTCCCTAACAGGGCCCAAACAGTGCTGCCAGGGCTGGCTACAGATCTGATGGAACACTCTGCACTATGAGCACTGTGCTGCTGCAGATGCTAGTTCACACAAACATGCATTATAGTCTGTATCTGAATCCCAGCACATTTCTGATCATGTTAAATAGAGCAACCCCTTTGCACACGGCACCCTTGTCAGATAGGCTATATCCCACATCTGATCGCTTATCAATAGCCTACTCACCGAAATCCAGAAACTGCTTCATAGAGAGCGGTGAAGGAGAGAATTTAGAGAAATGCTCGATGTGTTTGGGCACACTGGCCAAGGCGGCGTTTTTCATTATAAACCTTACGAACTTCATTATTGCTTTGAATGGTCCAAACTCTTGTTGCTATAAAGTGTCCACAACGTCGATGTTATGCTAGCAAACTGACCGCCGCGGACCTCTTATCAAAAACAGAGGAGGTAACCCCGAGATCCGGCCAATAGGAAGTGCAGGGGGCGGGGTTAGTGGTGATTACAGGAAACTCCTTCCGTTTCTACTTTGAGTACAAAATAACCAGCTCAATGAATGAACACATCACACAATACAAGATGTTCCTGTGTACTCCAAGATAATGTTCTTTAACAGCAAACTAGGAAATATATACTCCCTTATGAGCCCACACAATAAATTACAGTTTTAGTAGAAGTATTACAATGTTACTAGAAACTAAAAGAGCATATAGAGTGTTTGTTGTTAAAGGAGCAGATTGTATTTCTTCTTTGTAAACTGAACTTTCTGTAGGTTAATACTTTGTGTCAGTCTGAACGCCTATGGCTGAATCTGCGCTATGGTTCTCACTGTCTTTGGTTCATTTGTTCTTTTTAAATTCAGTAGGTGAACCTATATTCATAAAATAGTGTGTGTGAGCTTAACTGTATGTATTAAATAAACCGGAACGGAGCATCTTCTGTTAGCTCAGACTTTATTTCTGCTTTTTTAAACTACAGTTTGTGTTTTCATTGCCTGAATATGCTTAATGAAACGCAGGTTTTCCTATAAATAAAATATGTTTTTATACTAAATATCTTGGTTTCTTCTTCTTCTAAGTTCACATTGTTCCATTGGACACTTATTGATATTTATGTTCTCTTTTTTCTTTACTTACATTGCATTTGATACTAGGTTTAGATGAACTCATGAATGGATGATCAAATCTACACTGAATAGGTCAATTTGCTATGAATCAATCAATGGAGCAACTTCTGCTGTTCAAAGAAAGTTTGTAAAGGCCTTTTGAAGATTCTCATTCAATTGAATAAAGTTGTAATGGGCTTATTTAGGAGTCACTTTTAGGAGGTAATGCAGTTTAAAGTTGATTATAAACTTCCATCCCTATGAGGGTGTTAACACAGCCAAGTGCCCTTTGCTCCTTGTTTACTGTCTCCTCTCCTGATGGGCAGAAGTTCCCCCAGTGATTGTTTCGCTGGAAGCTTGCCACCTCAGGTTTTTGAATAGAAATGCCTTTGTCAGGGAACACAGTGTCCGGGTCAAATCTCCCGTTACATAAGCAACAGCGGCAGTACAGTGCGGATTGTCCTTATAAAGCCAGCCTGTCCTGCCTCTCCATCAAAACAGGAGTTTACACCTAAATGGAAGCAATATTAGAGAGTGAATCTGCACCTCAAAATACCACAGTTAACTTCAGTTTTTGCCAGCTCATAGCAGATAATATGATGATGCCCGCTACAATATCAAAACAATTATTAGTCATATTGTTTTCAAATGCCAGGTGTTTTACTTTTTAGTAATGTTGTAATATATCAGCTACAACATGTTCTGTTTAAGCTCACCGTATTTAGAGCTGGACACCTGTGATACAAAATATCAGCATCTTTTATATCCAGTTGTTTAGACCAGATTTTAATACATTTGAGTCTGCAACTGAATAATTTGTCTCAGCACAGAAAAACATATCTTCCCTCGAGCAGATGTGTCCTCTGAAAGAGAACAAGAGGTCAACATGTGTCAGTCAAATAAAGGAGCTCCTGCTGGTAGAGGCCTTAGTCATCACTAGAGTTATTACCTGGGGAGATGAAGATGTGTTGGTCCACAGAAAATTGAGGGCAGTAAAGTAAAGAAAATCAGAAAGCATGGATCTTCTTTATTTTTAAAAAGCTTTTCAGGCAAGTTCATTGCATGTTTGCTTTTCTCACAGTTTATTTCATACTTATGAAAAAAGAATAATAAAATGGACAATGATAAGCATCCTAGCAAATACAATTATTAGGATATTTGGATATATGAAAAGGTGTTTCGAAGCAGGAGTTTACATGTTATTCAGTGGTAGCCTGAAACTGAGGCTGGCCTTGTATAAAACTGACCCTAGAGACACATCTAGTGGAGAGTGCTTAACTGGTCAGCAGGGGGGGAGGGGTGTAGTGGGGGCAGTTGTCGGTGGCCCCCAGTACTTTTCCGCTCTCCATCATGCATTCTTCTGTAACTTTTCTTCTGCAAGTCATTGCATCCATTTCTTCATTAAGCGAGGTTGGGCTGCCCATTTATTAACTTCTTTGCACCACAGTAATCCCTGACCTCATTTATTTCAGCAGTGAGGTATTCAGAAGGGTTAAAAAAGGGAAGAAAAAAAAAATGCTATCAAATGTATACCCAGGATCAGCAGATTCCCTGAGTTTTGATATCTGAGCTTCTTTCGGGAAAGAATAAGACTCAGCGATGCGTTCCTAAATATCAGTCCCAAGGGCCATTTTCAGCATTGTAGGCCTATAATGAGCACTTTCACTTTTGATGCGTTCAACCCCCAAAGGGCCATTTGTAAATCAATTATTCTTGAATTTGGAAGGAAAAAGTTTTGAACGTTGTCCTTGATGAATAACAGTACATGCAATCCCCCCCAAATATGAAGTCCCATTATGAATCTATGGCAGAGATAATATCACCCTTTCCAGTTAAACGTTACATGTTATTCAGTGGTAGCCTAAAACTGAGGCTGGCCTTGTATAAAACTGACCCTGGAGACACATCTAGTGGAGAGTGCTTAACTGGTCAGCGGGGGAGGAGGGGGTGTTGTGGGGGCAGTTGTCGGTGGCCTCCGGTACTTTTCCGCTCTCCATCATGCATTCCTGCCATTAGTCAGCTCCTATTCCCCACTGTCAACAAAGAGCTGGGCGTATCAGGCTTAATGTTAGGCATTCTAATGTCCGTCAGTGGCGTATTCGTAGAAGAGTGAGAAACTAGACAACAACAACTCCAGTGGAAATTTCCGGGGGGGGGGGGGGGGGGGGGGGGGGTTGCTGATGGCAGAACTGGTCACTTCAGTTAGAAACTTCATTTAAATACAAATGAGTCACTTCACAGGGGGAAACTTCATCTTCACAAAATATTTCGCCTGATTGAAGTTCAAAACAAACACACTTTTTATAGAGTGTAATCATTGCAACATTCAGAATATGTTTAGTTCCTATTCATGAAACTACTAATAAAGGCAGCGCTAAAAGAATGCAAATGAGAGAAAACGTTCCTCTAATCAAGCATTTGAATGGAGCATTTAGAGGGTAATTATTGTCATATTGAAGGGAACTGCTGACTTTGAAAAAATAACAAAGGAAAGAAAACTTTGCAGTGAACAATCAAACATTTTTATCACCATAAGGATTGGTACTTAACCCTTCTCTTGCGTTAGGTCATACCCCCCTTCCCATACTATTTTCGGTCAAAATTGACCGGTGTGTTTTGCACAGTGATATCTCTAGAACCCCTTATCCAATTTGTATGGTTGACATCTCATTTGAACAGTCAAAGCAAGTAGGATCAAGGGGTGACAGATGGAATGACACAAGGGGTGAATTTCAGGTTATAATTTTGCAGTAAGTTCAAAGATAGTGCTTACTGTACATTAGTGTATATTATAATAATGCTTCATTTCCTATGGCGGTCAATTCTGACCGAAAACATCATGGGTGTTTCACTGTTGAATAAATCACAAACAAATCAATGCAAGTGGTGATCATCAATTGTATATGTTCAGAGGCCTAGTGTGGAGGATAACATAAGGCCTTGAGGCAGTTGGATGAAAAACACAATATTTATGATCAAAAACAAAGTCACTGTCACTTTTGACCCGAAACGCAAGAGGGTTAATTGGGCTGTCTTTTGAGAAATGATAATGAAGGAATTTCATTATATTCTTCTAACCCCCTATGAATTTCATTTATATTTATCAATCCTAAATTATAATCGCAAAGACATTGAGGAAGAAACATATTGCATTCCGTATTAAAGGGGCCCAATTATGCTCATTTTCCGGTTCATATTCGTTTGTTGTGTTTTTACTGTTTGAATGCTTCAATGTTAAAAAAATATTCAATTTTTCTCATACTGCCCGCTTGGAGATGTCCCGCCCCTTAGCCTATCACGTACAGTGTGTTGGGGCGCTATCTAATAGAAGCGCAAGTGTTACTTATTGATGTCACTATGTTACGAAAGTAAACAAGGGAGTCCAATGGAGGTGTTTCAGGCAGGGGGGGGGGGGGGGGGGGGGGGGGGGAGTGTGGGAGAGTAACTCCCTCTGAAGGGAACACAGGGATTCTTAGTCCTTGCAGATAAAAAAACCTATATATAAGTATATAAATATACCTATGTGTGTTATATATAGGTATATAAATATACCTATATATAACACACCACAGGAAAGGGAAACCCTAAAACAGAATAATAGGACCCCTTTAAGTATTTATTACCAAAATAAGGAAATAGAAGAATTCCTTTCCAGAAACAGATAAAAGCCATTCATGAGTAATTCAACACCAGCTTGATTTCTATTCACTTGAGTGCGAACATTAAAAAAACAAAGGAGATTTTTGGTGGATAAATTCCAGAAAATATCTGCAAAACAGTTAATGAAAAAGACGATTTTGTTTTACAAAATCCACTCCTACCAAGTGTCCTCTCATAAGCCTGATTAACTAGTTTTAAAGTTTATTTTTAGGCATTCAAAGCACTTTGCAAACGCCAACGCATACGAAACGCAAACGAAACGAATAAGATATCAAAAAAGTCTTCCGTTCATACGAGACCGCTCGGGAGCACTGGAGAAGCTGTAGTACATATGCCGGGTCTGTAAGTGGCGCTGTACTTTTGCCACAAAATACACCAAAAGCAGCGAAGAAGACCCATGGTTGCCCTTCTGTTTATGCCCCGCGGTGGATTTAGCAACATGTAGTTCATGTAATTATCCATGTCCACTTGTTGCTGATGGTTGTGGTAGAGGAGCTGTAGATTTTGTAGCATGGTCAGTAGCAGTAGCTACTGACCATGCTACAGCAGTGAGCAGCAGAGGTTTGCAAAGGTGGGGCTATGGCTTCATCATTATCAGGAAATTATCGTAGGCCTATAGGACGTACACACGGAGCCGTTTGGCCCCCCAGAGCGTTCTGGTTGCAGATCTATCCACCCTGGGACCCATTATCCTTTGCGGGGTCCATTTCCGCGTTTCCGTTACGGCCTCGTGTGAACGAACGGGCTATACCTGTATACGAAAGAGAAAAGTAGCGGATACAACCGTTTGCGTTCTCGTTTAAACAGCACCTTTGTGTCACACATTGAGGAGCATTGAGGTCGCCTAGCAAGGTGATGTGAAGGATTTGACATCGGATTAATATTTAATTATGAGTGAAAGAACATCTGAAAGAAGACTTTGCACCTTTACTGTGAGGACGCAAAACTATGAAAATATGGACATTACATGTGTCCTGACCTGGTTATTAAAGAAGTTCTTATTTAAAATGAACACAACATGTTTCTTCAATGATTGCCAGATATTTAAAAGTAATGTGTTATGTTTAAATATGTCACATATAAGACATTTAAGAGGGCATGCTTCCTGATATTTCATTATGGATATTGGCCGCACTGTATAAAAACACATGTCAAGGACCAGAAAATAAAATGTTTGTATATTTTTCCAAAAAGATGAAAGGTTGGTATTCAGCTATAAACTTGCATCAACATGCCATACTGCTGCATTAATAAGATTGAAATGTTATTCCCCTCAACATAAATGGTTATTTTCAAATTCAATCTATTTAAGATTGAACTAATGTGGGGTTGCATTGCATACAAAAAAACAGGCTGCAGCGGAGTTATCCATTATTAATAATTTACTTCTCATAACCGCTTATTATCTTTGAAAAAATCTACAATCGAACATTAAAATAAACAAAACATATTTAGTTCAGGCTTGAAGCTATACCAATTGCTTTCACCTGTCAAATATGTTTGAACCTGAAGATGCTTGTTTGCTACTTTGTTTTTACCCATAAGCTCAAAACAATGTTTTAAAACGTGTTTTACCTTCTTTCTGCCCACTGTGTGCAGGATTGATGTCAGTCCCTCATGGGAGAATGAATGAAATGCAGTGAAGAAATCCCAACATAAAAAATGTATGTTATGTTATATAAGGAACACCCACAAGAATGTTATTTAATGGATGACGTAGACAAGTGAAATTGAGATTCTCGTAAAATGAATCATTTATATTCAGGACTCTCTGGATTTTCAAACTAAACCAGGTAAATGTCTTTGCATCACATTTTAATGTGGGAGTTGTGTTTCTGGGCTCTTCATATCTGTATGTTGCTGTAGGGAGCAACAGAAAGCCTATGCACATATGCTCTAATAGAAGCAATTTCTTAATGCTAATTCTTGACATTTCCAGAGCAGCATATAGTGTTTGTGCGCAGTCAGTAAGTCATTGCACTAAATATTCTTTAGCAGCATTGGTATTCAGTTAAACTTACATCCCCAAACAACAACATGTTATCAATACAACTGAAATGTTTTAGCCCATGAGCCACATTTTAACAGTCACTTTACTAATGAATATATCAATCTAACATATAAACGATCTGAAAGGTACGATTCTGCATAAAAACTATTAGTAGTATTTACTTAAATTGCATATGTGACACTCACTTAAAAACTTCTCCCACCACAGTTTCTTCTTCTATACTGTTCCCATAGTAAATATATATTTATAGCTAAACTTTATGCCTGTTATACTTTTTGGATTTTCCCTTTCCTGTAGTGTGTTATATAGGTTTTTGTGCATTTAAATGGTCTGCAAAGGCTAAAATCCACCTCTACAGTACTTCTTTGTTTAGGGTTGAGGGGGAAAAGAGGTTCTGCAGCAGGCAGTATGAGAAAAGATCTTTTTGAACATTAAAGCATGAAAAAATGTCACAGTAGAGGAACAACATATAAATATGAACCTGAAAATTATTATAATGGGCCCTTTTAACTAATCACCTCCTAATGACTCCAACTCAGTTCTTATATGGAATTAGTATTGATCTTTACATATCACACCAAGCAAGAAATTGAATAAGGGAACTTCCTAAAATGTCAGAATTTCTTGGAACAGTTCACAGCTTTTACTTCTATTTTCAAAGGGCAAACGAGTTTACGAAATGAAAATAAATGTTGAAAACTGTTTTTGTGAGATCATAGCTGGAACCTTCTTTCCTATTGTTTTAATTGTTGTCATTTGTCATCCCCCCTTGTTGTTGTTGTCTTTTGTTATTCCTCTTTACCAACATGAATGGAAACATGTCACAGTATAGGCAAAAAATAAAAATGTGAAAGTTGAACATTAGAATAATATGTCCTCTTTAAATAAAAAATGGTCATCATACATGTGATTTTAAAGAGTGCTAGCTTCCTTGTCTTGCTCGAGCTATACACACAACTGCAAAAGCTTGAACCCAGATAGAAGTGTCATCAAATTCTCAGATGACGCAGCTATCTGGAGCTTAATGCACAAGAATAGCACCACGTCCTTACAAAGGGAGAGTTGTGAAACGGTGTGATAAGAGCCGTCTCCCAAAGGCAAAACCCTTGGTGAGTATCCATCATGAATCTATCGCTGACATCACCCCTGCTCCTGAGTGCCCCTGAGTTAACAGTGACAGCACGCCACTGGGGGGCTCACATTGAGATATTTTACTCCCAATTTCAGTAAAGATGGTATTTCTTACACATAAAGGTTTATGGAGCGGCGCAGTCCTTAAGATTATCATAATATTCAGTATATCAGTCCGAGTTGGCCAGCTTCCTGTGCAGCTAAGTCTAAGTACTTTTAAGCAGACAGATAAGATTATATGAGCTGAGCAGGAGAACTCTGACCAAGCTCATATCCTGCGCCCAAAATATCCCCTTTTCCCAGCAGGCTTTGGGATAGTCTTTATTGGTTGAAATAATATTTCATGCCATCTAGGCAGTGGAAATAAAGGTCATATTGGGTAGAGCAGTATGTGGAACAAATGCCCTAGGGTTCAGTGCAATATGATTACAAACAGTACAGTAACCTGCAGTGTTAAATGCAATTGTATGCAGGGCTAAAACAAAGGATTACTTCATTATTGATTTATGAGATGCAGTATATTAATCTAATCGTTTGGTTTAAAAAATGTTAGAAAACAGTGAAGTGTCCTTCCCAGTCCAAAATGATGTTTTTTTATTTTCCAAAAATCTAAAATATATTAACTTCATCATGATATAAAACAGAGAAAAGCCAGACATCTCAACATTTTAGAGGCTGAAAACAGCATTTACTGACATTTTAGCATGAAAAAACATCTAAAATGACAATTTCCAAGATTGTTCTGTATGTATTGTATTGTATGTTCAATTGCTGGCAACATAGTAATACAATTATTTAGAGTCTAGACTATAAATGAAGATGTTTTTGGGCTCTTTGTCATATTAACAGTTTGTGTTTGTCCCGTATCTGTTTCAATATGACGATCCCCCTTAGACAATATCCTCTCCATTAATAAATGTCCCATGAGGAAGTGGACTGACTTGCACAGAGCACTTGGAGCATCACAGTATTTCTTGCATATACAGTAGGACAGCCTAATACTGCATCTCATTTTCTTCTATTGAAGAAGGGGTTCCCAACATTTTTTCCCAAGAGCCCCCCCCCCCCCACACACACACACACGCACAAGGGGGGGGCGCAACAGCGGTAATTAAAGTTTAAAAGTCTCAAAAATGTTACAACTACTGTACCAAACTGGATGAATGTGAAGTATGTTGTTAAAGGAGGATGAAAGCGTAATTAAGGAGCACTATTGGAGTGACTTTGATGGTTATTGGACTCAGGATTAATTCATTTGGATTCCCGCTGTATGAAGAAATTAAAGGACGGCGCAAGTGGAAACAATTCACAAAGGGATTAAACAGTTTAAAACATATGCTCAAAGTAAGCCGGATTTTGCCAATGTGTTTATGTGGATTCAAAAGTCGTACATAATCTACAAAATGGAGGAGACCGATCGGATTGGAGCAAGTAATCCAACTGAAACCGGCATGGACAATGACTATGTTTTAAAAATGCGCTTATCCAGACAAGCCTTGTATTGACACTTTACGGGCAGAAGAAATATTTCTATTAAAGAAAGAATAATACATTTCTGTTTCATGTCTTTTTATGCCTATAATAGCTCAATTGAATTTTTATTCTAATTAATTAATTAATTAATTTTCATATTTTATTGTAATGTAGAGACAAGGCTTTTATTGAAAATCATGTATTGCGTTACAATTATATGTATAAAAAAAAAAAAAAGTCTAAATATGATATTTGGCCTCAAATCATCTGAGGCCTGGCAGCCCCTTTGCGACCTTTGGCGCCCCCCCCCCAAGGGAGGCGCGCCCCCCAGGTTGGGAACCATTTCCCCCCCGCCGTCGACAGGGGGTTGCCAGTCTCTGGCACTGTTATTTTGGGGGTCGCGGGCTGAAAAGTTTGGGAACCCCTGCTCTAGAGGGCACTTCATCACATCTTTTCCATCGCTGGGGCACTTGTGTGGCTTTTATTTCAAACTACAGGGCACAACAGGAGTGTCACTCACCGTAATCCCCCTCTGATTAGTAAAGAAAATACAATTTTATTTTGGTTTAGACAACTATTTGCAAACATTTTAACCAAATTAAATAAAGAGTTTATTGAAATATGACTTATAAATGAAGAAACACTGTTTCATTCTTGGCATTGCAATAATTAGGGTCAAGCAAGGCAGTAAAAGTCAGATATATACAGTAATAAGCATAGTTAAAAATAAGTCTATATTCTACTCCTTTAACACTTCAAGTAGTTTGCCAATTAGCAACATACAGACACTTTTTCTTCCCAGTATGTTCAACAGAAAGTGTGAAGTGTGTGCATGTAATATAAAGCCATTGGTGCAACCATGTGGCATTAAATTAAAGCTGTTGTTTCCGTTTAGTGCTATGAATACCCTCCCTCCAGTGTGTTATAATTCCCTCTCCTGTTCAACAACTTTGTGAGTACTCTGTATCTGCTGGGCTAATTTAAATTCCTAAAGAATGTGTATCTAACTCAGAATATTACATAATCTTTACTGCAAGTTGCTGAGATAAAGCGTTGCCTTGACTCTAAAACACGGGGTGAGCCAAGAAGCAGGAGCCATGTATGTTCTCGTTTAAAAGGAGAGACTGACGCTCCTATTCCCGCGACATCACCATCCCACAGTAGTGGGGCTCCACCGTGTGCGGTGTGATGCTCAATCCTGCTCAGTAGCAGCTACAGGAGGCGTGCTTATCCCTTCCACCGGAGCCCAGCGGGAGCAACGGAGCAGCGGCTATTACCGAGCTTTGGACCCCGGGAATCAGAGCTTATTTTGGGGCGCACCTCCTACATTCCTAAGCGATGGCATTTATGGATCGATAATTGCGAACGCGTGAGTTATTCTCCTTATACAATGCGCGCAATGTCTTTTCCTGTGATGTGTTGTAGATACAGGGCAACTGCATGTCTAACAACCACGTTATACTCATCGCAGGATTGTTTTGAACAAAGATATGTTAGAAATGTTGATACAAATCCTCATCTGCTGTGTTTATTCATCGTACGCACAATTCATTTGCAGCTGATGCATACATCTCCTTAAAGGAGACGCGCATTTGTAACATCAGCATCACACAGAGCCATGCCATGGCCGCAGGCAGCCTGCAACTTCAGCTCAGTGCTGGGGGGAAGCGGTCAGCAAAAGTAGCCTACTACATCTGTCGACCAGTCTTCCTTTGGCCTTGTTTAATAACTGCATGTGCCAACTGAGAAATAAAGAAACAGTCTTATAATAGAACATCTCAGAATAACCATCTTCAAAAGGTTGCAAAGCTGACCCGGCAACCAAAAACATCAGTTTCTGTTCCCACTGTAATAAACTGCACAATACATATACTGTTTTTTCAAAGAAATTTGGTGGTTATCTAATGCCTCCTGTAAAACAATAGGTTCATATTTGAAGGAAAGGAGGTGCTCATAGGGCTGTTGGAAAATGTTGTCTTGGAAATACAAACAGACTAAATATAGATTGCTCATCCTTTCTCCATATCAGAAAAGGTTACAATCAAATGTAGAAGTACTGAATATCTGAACGGTGAGGTTTTCATATGATTGCATACGGGAGAGGTAAGAA
This sequence comes from Notothenia rossii, assembly GCF_949606895.1. Taxonomy (NCBI): domain Eukaryota; kingdom Metazoa; phylum Chordata; class Actinopteri; order Perciformes; family Nototheniidae; genus Notothenia; species Notothenia rossii. Next base: position 19,049,617 of record NC_136910.1, read on the forward strand.
CACTCCGGATAGAGTTTAATGAAGACATCACAGCTGAAATGGCGGTGTGTATCACTCCCACTGACTATCATTTGAATGTAATGTTATATTAATAGTACGCCTGACGATTTGGTAATAGAAATACAAAAGCACTCTTCTAGACTACTGCAAAATACTTTTCCCGACTAATCTAAGGTGATTGCGAGCTGTTGAACCCTTCAGTGGAGTATTTCTGACGTGAAAATACAAACCTTGATCAGGCTAGATAAATGCAGGAGTAGAACAATGTGGAAGACAAGGCTTGCTAATTAATTTTGTAAGAAAACTTGCATAATAAGAGTTGGCCTATTTAAATCCAAACCAAGATCTTAACTTAACCAACCAGGTTTTGTTGCTTTAACATAAAGTATGATGTGTTTTTGCTTTGTTTTGGTTTATGCGTTATCCGGGGGAAATTTATTTTCCTCCGTAACATAATTAAGAATAAATTGAGTTGAATAGTTGCTAGGGTTGGCCAGACTAGAGGCACTAGTCAGTAGGCTCATTCTTTGGGGACCACGGAAATCCGTTACAAATGTATAAAAGTCGCAGGAAAACATATTGTCAACCTGCTGGTGGCACTACTGGGAAAACTAAGGGCTCACATGAGCTGTTTCTAATTTATCCTGTAAAGGAGAATTACTTTCTGTGCAGAATTTCCAGCTTATTTACCCAGTTGAGATATTACAGACTGCAACACAGCGGTGGACCACTGCCATTCCACCTCAACATCACTTGTGTGATTAAAAATAATAATAATGTGAGGGCAATATTTCTCTGTTGGAGCTACAAACACTTGAGACTAAGGATAGATAATTCAACTGGGGGAAGAAAATAGAGGATAATTCTCTCCTTTCTCCTTTTATTAGAAATAAGGAGTGTCAAATCATGCTTTTATCACAATTGTTGTATGAAGTCAGGCTTTAGAGCGGCTTGTTATTGTCCTTAAAGAAAGCCTGGAGTGGATTATGGGTGGACAGCGACGTGGTGCTGAAAAGCAGACGGGTTTATCCTCTTGTCTTTCACAGCTGAGCAAAACAGGGAAGGCTGATAACTTGTAGCCATGAAACACGAAGGCCGATGCTGAATACTGACTCATGCTGTTGTCATTCAGATCTCTGATCCAAGTCATTATTTCTCAGACAAGCCTGATGATAATGAGCTCCATGCCAAAGTCTGTCAGCCACTGTCTCTGCTGAAGCCAATGGGAGGGTTCAGTAGGTCACATTGATCTTCCTGGTTTTCAGACTTTACCTCCAAACGTGTCCGTATTTCCAAAAGAGCTAATTTAAGAAAGTCAATCATGGGGTTAGCCTACGTGCTAATCATCAATCACATAGCCGCTGTTCTTGTACAGTGTCTTCTGGGTCTGGGCTTGTTTTTCTGCATTTTTGCCGTGATTAATCATGTCCCCCTCCACACCTTTAAATTGGATCCCAGCGAGCTCCTGCATGCTTAGAGCTATTGTATTTTATTGTCCACTGATGAGAGCTCTTGTTGCTCTTTTCCTGAAACACGATGCACTGTTAAGTGAGTATGCCAGGGACTATATTCTGTCGAGGAAATGGCCCATTTGTTTTATTTAGTTGGACACTCACTGGCCAATATATTAGACCTTATACTTTTTGTTTCATTGAACGCATCACAGGTTCAACGAGCTTCAACCGTCATCATGGATGATTCATAACACACAACCGTTAAGTGTACTTTTCATTGAATTAGAGTTTGTTTGTTCCAGCTGACCTTGAGGACAGTTCTGGAATAACTCCCGCAACGTGTCAGAAGAAAGGGTGTGTGTATACGTTTGTGCTAGAACTGTGGCTGTTAGCAACACTTCAACGTTGTGAACAATCCTGCTGAATCTGGGGAATCATACCCGTGCATTACTCCATGCAGATCTGGTTTCAAAGAACAACATTGCACAGTAGACACTCAATGCAACACAGTTATCATAATGTTACTAAAACCTTTTACACAAAAAAGATCTATTTGCAAAGTGTTGCCTCAGATTTGCAATTCAAGAAAAGGAGCTGATTATTAAGTACTGTATATCTTTAAAAAAAAATGTTTCTGACTATTTATATGTAAATGCTGTATAATAAAGCTTCATTATAGATGTTTCTAACCGTCATCTCTCAGCACAGATAATAGCCAGTAAGAAAGAGTCTCCTAGGATGTGAGTAGAAAGTCCTCCAAACATAATAGCACATTAAATTACCTTTCAGTGCCTACCAAAGCCACTCCAATTGATTCATATGGCGGTTTTTGATCTTTCAGTGCTGCTTTTTCTTTTTTTAAAGTAGATAGTTGAAAGAGTACTCACTGCCTAGCATTGCACTCCTTTTTATTGTTGGAAAGTTATCAAAAAAGTGTCAAATAAATGCAGGAGAACAAGAAATGTAGTCTTGTTTATTCCTCCTAAATTGGTACCTACATTACCCACAATATAACTTAATTAATGCTAGTTGCTGATTTACTGATCCAAAACTAAGTATATGTATGGATATTCTTTGAAAATCTCTGAATTAAACAACAAAATTGCACTTCAGTGTCATTTGGAATATTTCAAAGGTGCTGACTAAGCAAAAATACTGCTAAAATTGTCTATGCGGAAATATATATATATATTTAAAAAAGCAGCCGTATCGCATAAAGATTCAAGTTGTTGGATTGGTATTTAAATAATATATGTTTCATATTTTGAGCACCATGAGTTAAAAAAAGTGCATTCATACAAATGTCAGCTTAGATTTTCAATAGAGAAAAAAATATATATATTGGATTGGTATCGGCAGCAAAACAATTTTGTAGTTTTGGGGATTTTGAAAATTTTAATCAGGCTATCCCTAATACTATTCTCAAGCAGATATTAGGAGCAGGTTACAGAAGTTGCGTACATTTACAAAAGGTCTTTGTTTAAGCTTTTTAGCAAACTATTTATTAATGTTGTGAGGACAGTCTATAAGTCAGATGAATGCCTTTGTAGTCGGGTCATGTACACTCTGTTTTTTCTTTGGGTCTGACCATCCTCTTTGACAGAATCTTAGAATTACAGCTTTAAAAGCAATCCCATTTACCAACACTGAATATAACACTCTTTACAAAACACAATATTCTTTCACTAACAAGTTCCTTTTAAAAGGCAGCTCTGCCAATCGGCCGACAAAAGAACAGACCATAAAACAAATCAACCAGATTTATCGCTCTCTTCCAAAGATAGGTTGAAAACGATTCATGCGATAGAAATATGCTGGATATTTTCACTGTTGTGAAACCATGGCATTGGTTTTGATCTCAATAGGTGAATAGCTGCTTGATTTAAAGGCTATGTTTTTCAAGCTGGCCTTCAAAGCAGGATTGCATTTGAAACGGCACAGAATACCGTGCTTTATTTCCTTTCCTTTCTTTGTTTATCAGCTGCATGAGGAAGGCACATTCATTTAGGGCTTTACTTTTTCCTTGATCTTGATGGTTGCACAGTGTGGATCAGGTGTTCTCACGTTGACACTGTTCTCACCTATTTCACAAAGGGGCGGGTTTAGCATAAATGAATAAACCTCAGATGATTCAGTTATGAATCATGTCAAAGTGTTCTAAATGGGGATCATCGCACAGGCCCGTGGGTGAGAGTGTTCATGATCAACACCTTAGAGTCTATTTTCAATCTGGGTTCTGGACTTTTCCTTGTTATTTATTCTTGCATACATGGCTCTAAGGGTGGCAATTCTGTCTCAAGATTGGTCCTTCACAACTTTAGCTAAGCATTTAGTATTTCAACAGCTATAGAGTTGATCAGGAATGAGTCCTAAACCTACAAATTAGTTAGCATTTAAGCACTTCCTGGTTTCCTCGACTCAAAATATTTTTTGTTGGATTCCGAAAATAATGTCTGTAATTTATACATGTCTCATTTTTTGTTCTACCACACAAAACACGTCTGTATCCAACTGGTCTGAAGGTTTTTGGCGTCTCAATAACGGCAGTTGCTAACTAGTTAAGTGATTAAATGAAACTACTTGACATCATCATGCAGAACACGAGTCAGCCTTTAAGTTAGCTTAGCTTAGCTTAGCTGTAGTTCATAGCATTACGGTAGATATTTACTTTTATTATTTCTCCTTCAAGTATTATAAAAGTAGTGTTAACATGTCGAGACTGTCGTGTTAAACAAAATATGTAAATATCTTGAACATGTTTTTTCCACAGAGCTTATTTTCTGCAATATGGATTGGTACAGACTTACACCATCCCTGGACAATACATTCTACTGACTTTGGGGATCCCCAAACTTTTCCTCTAGCTCCACCATGAGGTTAATATTTGTAGTTTTGAGTATAATATCTCGACAACTATTGGGCTGATTGCCATGACATTTGGTACACAAATGCATGTTCAGCCCAGGATTTTTGCCAATAATTCCCTTGGGATCCTCGCCTAGAAATAAAGTTCTTTGTTTTCAAAAAATATCTGCATGTTTATAATGTCTGATTTTACCTGTCTGTTTCCTGCTTAAAGTTTATTACATTTGCCAGTAATAAAAAACATTATTGTAACATCACAATGAGGTTAACAGCACTTACAATACAATGTTCAGTACATATTGCATTTATATCTTTATAGATGATGATCCTGTTGTTTCGACTGAGCACCTGAGAGACATGAAAATATCAAAAATATCAGGTCATTTAACACACACACACACACACACACACACACACACACACACACACACACACACACACACACACACACACACACACACACACACACACACACACACACACACACACACACACACACACACACACACACACACACACACACACACACACACACACACACACACACACACACACACTCCTGCCCAGATACAATGCTGACATAATTCACAGGGTGTTAATTTATGTAAAACATATTCCATTTCCTCCATTGCCTCTGCTACTTTTCATACTCATTTTCAATGTTTCCTGCTCCTGGGTCTGCTCTTTCTGTCACTTACACTATGATTATGTTCATATACATAAATATTGGACTTTTATATAAGCTACTCACAGGCTGAATCACCAAATGAAGAGGCCCTGCTGGCGGCTGGAATATTCATAGATGGCTTTAAAGAGTCACCAGGGTTAAAGGAGGAGGGGACAACGAGAACAAAGAGGAAATGAAGCGCTGCTGTGCTCCTGTCTCCATTTTAAATCAGATGTTCCATTTAGACCCAGCTCTTGAATAACGTGTAAGATGTTTTGTTTTATAACTCAGTGCAGCGAGATTCTTGGTTTGATGTCTGCAAAATTTGAGTTTTGCCAACAATCATTATTCTGGGCAAAGACAGAAGATAATGATCATTTCCAAATGATGCTAAACAGTCACCATTGGTGACTATGTGTAAAATGTTTTCAACACAGCAAGTACCGAATCCAATTAACAATAATATGTCCTTAGGCTTGGCGGCGTAAAAAAAGCTATGAGAGGCTGTTGTGTGTCTGTTAATAGTATTTTGTTCCAGAGCACAGAATGTCAATCTTTCAAATGTAATCCAAAACAAGAGGAAAAAAGCGGCAGTGACGGACAGGCAGCTCCGTAGGGCATGGAGGTAATGTCCATCGAGCACGAGCCAGATTTGTACTAATCAGTTTTACAGTATGGCACTGTGCAAAATGCTGCCAATGGTTACACCTGAAGGACGTTTGTGTGACAAATCAAGCCTTTATAATTCCAGGAAACAACCAACACCTTTTTTCTGTTGGCCGTAGCGTACAGTAGTGCTCGCATAGTTGTATCTGTTAAGATCTGAGAACATGGCATCATCAACGAAGATAAGTCAAATGTGTCAAAAGAAGACCTGATTTTAATAACAAACAAACGTGAAGGCTAAACAAACTTTCAGAGAAAACCTAGGTGGGCAGTATAATTAATACCAAATGTTGATCTGTGAAATAATGCATTATTGATGATCGTGCTTACACTTTCAGTTTCACCTAGGAATAAAGTGTTAGATAATCTGGTCATCACCCGACTGCTCATATTTCATGCTGTCAGTGTTAACTATATTATCATAACTGATAAGCATGATTAATCTAACGCTCCAGATGGACGTTTTTGGATCATCGTGAGAAGCCGTCATTACAAATTTCACTTTCAAATAAATAGTTTGCAGGTGATTGGATGATCCATCTGTAAATTAAACTAATACAAAAGCCGTTGGGAGGAGAGCAAACATTCATATTTTCCAACGAGAAAAGACTTCAGTGCCGTTCTTTGCTCTTTGTTCAAAGAAGATCCTGATATAACTGATGCTACTGCAGCATCTACATTAATGCACGCACACACACCTGTAGTTGCCATTAGCTCCTCAGAGGATGCTGATAGGTCAGACCCACTGTGGTATGGACTAAAGAAGAATGGTATGGCAGCTAAATCTAAAAAATAAACACAAACTGTAATATACCAGAAATACTTTTAAAAAGGTTTACGTTGTAATGACCAAGGAAATATGATTAAAATGATGTGTTCATGGGCAACACTAAGAAGAAAAAAGTCAATGTTAACCTCTCACCAATGAACTGGCTGTGTAGTCTGATGATTCAACCAAACCTGCTAATGTTCCAACTGTACACGCATACGCTGTAAGCTAGCTAGCAATGGACATGCTAGCTAGCTGTGTTTAAACATTGGTATAAGCCTGGATGAAATATCTTTCAAGATGAAAACTACTGCTAGGCAACAGTTTAAAAAAAACTGTATTGACTTACTTGGCACATTGACATTGACTTTAAATAATCAAGGCATGCTTTTGTCTGCCTGAACACACCGAAAAGGACTAAGTGGACAGACACATCATTGAGGAGCTACATTGTTCTCTCATAGTCATTCATCATAATCATGACACCCTCTTCATTGGGTTTGTCTCCTTTCTACCTTCTTTTCTCTCCATGTTTTTTTTTTTTTTTTACATAACTGTGGCATAATATATGTGGGCCAAGTTAGTGACCACTCTCTTTTCTTGTGTTTCTGAAAAAAAGCAATGGGCTGCCCACCTGCATCAAGGCTCTTTTTTTTCTATCAGAGTTTGGGCTTAAGCTTAGTCACTTTGACATATTCTTTCAGGGAAAAACAAGATACACCTCTTTCCCAACTCATATTTGTTTGCTCTCAGAAGCAACAACCTCACACCTCCCACTGCCCTGTCTCTGCTGTGTTCATTGTTCCAGAGTAAGAGCACTGACTGCACCAAACACATCCACGTCTACGCACAGCCTGTGTCGTGTGGAACCTTAAAAATTGCGTGACAACCGGAGGATGACATAACGGGGACGTAGTTGTGTTGCTTTTGTTGTTACAGTACCTGGTTGCTTAGGAGACTGAAGGAATGTGATGTAACCGCAGTGTAATGTGACCACTCACTCTCTGTGCCCACGCAAGGCACCGTGCCGATAGTGGAGGCACAGCGTAGAGTAGTACGAAACAGAACGTCCTAATGTGTGTTGAAGTGAGCAGCTAAGTCTGTGTGACAGCGGGACTCGAGAGTAGAGTTATAGTAAAAAAGAGAGGAAATAGACATCAGAAAGGACCTTGTCTGTGTGATATCCTGTTTCCAGAAAAGAAGTAGAAAGTCCGTTATGGGCCAGGAATCTTTATACTCCCGGGGGATTTGCAGGGTTCTTTTTGTGTCTCAGAAAATCCAGGTTACCCACTTGCTTGTCATTTGTTACTTGACTGCCTTAACTCCCTCTGGTGCCCCTAAAAATATCTGCTCACAATCTGAGAATGCCCCTACAGTGTCATGTGTGAAAATGTTCGCAATCAGCTTCTATTGAAGGAAATACATTGACAAAGAAAGAAAGAAACCAGCAGAGTCAGACATATTGTCAACAGTTGGAAAATAACTAAGTAGCAAACCACTGGCAGATTGACTCAGAGGATCGAAAATAATATTTTTATGAGAGAGAAAAAAATCTTTGTGTTTGCAACTGGGCCGCGGCACAGCGCATAGATTTTCAATAAATATGTAGCTAAAATACAGCTAGCATCAGAGAGAGTGACAAGTAGGCTTCTGAGCAAGACCGAGAGAAAGTACTGAGTATCTGTTTGTATCCTTCATGCTGCATCATTGTATTTCGCAGACCAGAGGAGAGGAGGACTTATATAGGTCTTTACTTCAGTGAGTGAAGTGAACCAGCTGCTTTGTATTTACAACATCGCAGTCTTTGTGTTTGACCTACAAAAACAAACCAACAGAGGACCTTGCTTGTTTCTAGCAGACACACAGTAAGAAAACAACTTGCTATCTTGCAAGTGCAGGCCAGGAGAACAAACACATCCGGGGTTAGCTTTAAAGAGGCTGTGTTATGCTTTTGGGGGGTGTTTTATCTTTTTCTTTTTGCATGTCAATGGTCTGCAAAGGCTAATATCTCAAAGTTCACGTTAAAGGGAGTTTTTCTCCCACAGACTCCCCCCCTGCCCGAAACGCCTCGATTGTTGCTTTGTTTACTTCCACGACATAGTGACATCACTATATCTTCACGACTAACCTGTCAATCCTGGGGTTGAAGTTATTCTGCCAACACGGACTCCCACAACATGGCCTGTTGGAGGTCCTTAAGTCAAATAACTCCTTAAGCAATGCAGCCCATAGAGCTCAAGAGCTGATGAGCACTAGCCCTGAAGACAGTGAAACACCTCCACAGCCTCTTTTACAGGGTAACTGGACTGAAGCATCAAGTGAAGTTTGCATTCTGACTGTCTTCCTGAGTACCATCCACCAGGACCTGGCTGAAAAGTAAAGTACAGTCAGAAATGAACTGAAACACTTTTTCTCAGTGCAAGTTATGTCACACCATGTTAGAAGATGTCAGAAAGTCCTAAGTGCTCAACTTGAATCTTCAAATCAAATATGACTTCTACAAAAATAGGACTACCTTAAGTGGGAGTCACATATCTTTAAGTAGTCACTCTAATACAGTATTAATGTTGAGTAGTGCCCGCCAAGCTATTAGAACACTAGCTACATCCATTAATTCATTAAGCTTGTGTCAGAATGATCAAGTCAAACTATTTAAATACATTACGAACACAAAATCAATACAACACAGTGTGGTTGAATAAAGGTCATATTGTTTTTATGTTTTCTGCCAGTTCTCCAAGTTTCAATCAAGTGAACACATTTATGTTATATATTTTAAAAGGTTTTACTTCCATGCTGCGAACAAATTGTGGGGATAGATCAATGTTGTTGTACTTAACTCTTTCATTCAAAGTCAGGTTTTAATGCCTTGTCAGGGACTACTTAAAGGTGGGGTATAGGTACGTTTGAGAAAACGACTTGAGATACACTTTTTGTTATATTCCATGGAATGCTCTTAACATCCCGATAGCAATGAATATCTTAAGTGCTTTGACAACAAATCCATAAAAAAATGTCATCTGTGGAAGCCATAGTACTGTAAAGAGCAGCCGGCCCGGCTAAAATAACTGGATGGCCTACCTGCCTGTCAACCTTCCATCTGTGCACAAACTTATCTCGTGCCCTCATTGGTCATGTGCGCGTTCGTGTGTGTTGGAGGAGGGGGTCTGTAAGGAAGTGGCAGATTTTTTCCGGCTGTGTATTTTCAAATTCTAGCGCACTCGAGCTGGTTTTTCCACAATTACCTACCCCACCTTTAACATTAATACTGTATTATAATGACTACTTAAAGAAATGTAACTCCCACTTAAGGTAGTCCTATTTTCTTTTTTTTTAAGAAGTCATATTTTATTTGACCTCCTGCTGTATGCAGATTCCTGTTGAGACATCTTCTAATGTGGTGTGTGACATAACTTGCACTGATAAATAGTGCTAAAGTTAATTTCAACTTATTTTGAGTATAACCTCCAAAAAAGTCATGTGGAGGTTATACTCAATATCAGTAGTGTCAGATCACGGTGTGTCAGATGGCAAACTTCACTTGATGCTTCAGTCCAGTTAACCTATGAAAGAGGCTGTGGAGGTGTTACACTGTCTTCAGGGCTAGTGCTCATCAGCTCTTGAGCTCTATAGGTTGCATTGCCTAATGAGGTATTAGGCTTACGGACCTCCAACAGGCCATGTTGTGGGAGTCCGTGTTGGCAGAATAACTTCAACCCCAGGATTTACAGGTTAGTTGTGATGATATTTGACCATGCCTAAGTTAATTCTCAAACATATCTTCCTAACTAACCTAAGACCTGGTACAGAGCAGGTAAAGATACAAATCAACTTGACACCAAGAAATGCAGACCGAGCTACTGTAGCTCTTAAACTAAAATGCAAACACTTTAGTTTATTTTAAGTTATGAAAAGTTAGTCAAGAAGCTTATAGCACGCTAAACACATCTTCAACCACTACACCTGACCAACCACCGTCTATCACAGGCCAGAACAGTAAGACACACACTCACTTACATGGTAACGCTAATAGCATGTTCTCTTGAAGGGATCTGAAATCATCCAAGGAGTCTTCTGCATAATAAAGCCGAGACAGTTCAAAGGTATGCGTATCAATAAAGATGACTCTGGCTGAATTGAAATGCTTCTTCTGTCTTACTTTAGCGAGAAGAGCAGTACAGAGCTCTTCCAGGAGTTGATGAGCACAAAGCAACATGAAAGTGAAACACCTCAAAATATCCTAGTGGAATAACTAAAGTGCCTCCTTTCTAACCACCGTGGCCCCAAAGAAGCTCTAATAACGATGGAAGATCAAAGCGATGAGAGAGGAAAATAAAAAGGCAGAACACCACGTCAGAAGATGGTAGTAACTGGAATCAGCACTGGAGGTCAAAGCGGATACTTCTAAAAACAAGAACAATCACTTTTAGTTGGTGTCACACAAATCCACCTCACTTTTAATGGCACATTACCAGCAATTAAACATTGATGTAAGATAAAAAATGTAAGGCCCTAAGTCAACATTGCTCCTATATGCTTGGGTTGATTGTTCTTGATTTTACACCCCTAATCACTGGCATGTCCTCATTTATAAAGCCATTTCTAACTTGCTCTCTCCATATGTAAATGTCCCTTTTTCTGTGACATTTCCTCAAGAGATTCTCTTGCTATCTGTTGCCAATGTCCGTCTTCAGGTATGCTCCTTCTGCGGCTTTCAATTTTCACAGATTGATTGATTATAGCTGAGAGGAGATGGCTTCCTAGAGTGTTTGGAAAAATAGCTTGAAATTGGAGGAAGGTACATCAGGTGTAGATGCTTTGAGCTGAGCTGGTTGACCCTATATCATCTAGGATATGATGAATTGAGTTTTATTTTCCAATACTTATGCTGTGATTGTAAATTGTATAGTCTGTAACGGTTATGTATTGTATTTCTGAAATGTTATTTAGTGTTATAAGGCTTTTCCTGGTAAGGACATGAATGACAATAACCCAAAACTAGGTTCAGGATCAATTTCAGCACAAGTAGAAAAGAAAGCCCCATCGCTTTACAATGTTTAAATAGCCCGTCACTCTCATATTGTCATATTTACCTTTTTATGTTGCCACATAAATCCGCTGTTCTTTCTGCTTCAAAAAACAAATGCACTCTCTAGCGTTTTATGATGCCTTTGTATGGGCTCAGAACAGTCTCATAATACACACATGCACACAGAAGGATTCAAACTTGTATTTGATGATGCGCAAAAGGATCCACACTTGTGTTTTTCAATGCACACACTAATGTGTTCCGTTTCATATACATGTAAATAGAATCCAAATACAGAAAAAAGTTTTAAATGTGTATTTTTGATCCACACATTTGTTTTCCATTTAAATCCCCTGAACCTGCAAACACAAACCGCTTTCTGTGCACGGATCGCTGTGCATTCGTGTGTGGGTTTTTTGAGACTCCCCTGACGGTCAGCCGATACATAATTGTAATGTTTTCTATCTATAGCCAATCAGATGTCTCCTCAATTCTAAGCCAATCACATGAGCGCGCCCCCACGAGGGTAGATTTATTGCGTTCATGACGTAGCGCTTCATGTACGCATTTTGCGCTGTCCGGAGCTGACAGGTCCATGGAACCTAATCTCAGGACACCTCCACTCTCAGTACACTGCCAATTTCCGACCAGGAAATGCACGCAAATACAAGCCTTTATATTATTAAGGTTCAGCGCCACTTTCGATGAATGCTTGTGTGTACACAAAAACGGCAGGCAAAACCGTTTTAAATGTGTGTTTCCTGTATGTCGAATACAGGCGCTTTATTTATGTCTGTATAAAGTTGTTGGGTGTGGAGGGAGCAGCTACAGGTTAGCTTAGCCTAATCGATCAGTGCACTACGAAGCCAGTGCTAGACAGTGAACTTTCAACGGAGGGAGCCCCGCCGGTCATTATCCGCCGATATTCACTCTAAATAGTTTGATCGGTGCTCCCTATAAAAGGCCGATTAGGAGAGCTGGATCTGATCGATATGGACATAAACGCGAGTGAAGTGTAACCGGACGCGAGAGAGAGATCAGATCAGCTGCTGAGTCTGACAGAGACATGCAGCTCTACATGATCACCTGAAGCTCTGCCCTCTGTTTAGCGAGCCGACCGGACAGTGCAAAATGCGTACATAAAGTGTCATGAACGCAAGAAATCATACCATCGTGGGGGCGCGCTCATGTGATTGGCTTAGACTGGAGGAGACATCTGATTGGCTATAGATGAGAGAAATTACAAGTACGAATCGGGTGAGCTTCAGGGGAGTCTCAAAAAACCCACACACGAATGCACAGCGATCCGTGCACAGAAAGCGGTTTGTGTTTGCAGGTTCAGGGGATTTAAACGGAAAACAAATATGTGTGGATAAAAAATACATATGTAAAACTTTTTTCTGTGTTTGGATTTTATTTACATGTATATGAAACGGAACACATTTGTGTGTGCATTGAAAACACAAGTGTGGATCCGGAAATACAAGTGTGAATCCTTTTGCGGATCATGAAATACAAGTGTGAATCCTTCTGTGTGCATGTGTGTATTATGAGACTGTTATGAGCCCATACCTTTGTTTCTTTAGGTTTTGTTTCTTTTTTTCAACATAAAAAAATCCCAGCTAGCATTGGGTGTTGTTAAATAAGTCATTGTTTCTAAAGACTAATAGACTCTTCTTTGTCATTGAAACAATATCATATCTATTCAGGGTCCAAGAATGCGTACAAGAACATTGTGTCTCCTGCTGTTGCTTGCGTGGGGTAATGTCCATGGCATAAGCCAATAACCAGATGAACTGTACACAAAGGACGGGCAGAATGAATTCACGGTTCCCAGCGCAAATCAATTTGGAGATATCGATAATTCAGGGAAATCTATCTCCATAATCTCCTCTGCTCATTTTCACAGGTTGCATCTCCAGTATGTGTATGTTGCATTTTAGTTCGCTAATTTCAATCCTTTATAAACCCTTTTATTGGGTAGTATATTATTCAGCAATGTCTCATATTCTACAGTATTAGATCATCATATTTTTATAGTCTTGCTCTCTTTTGAGCACCAAGTATATCTTAAAAGTCAAATAAGAAAACGCGGATGTTCCAAGAGTGGTTTATTTATATTAACATAATACATTTTTAAAGATTACATATTATGCAAATGTTCTGGTTCATATCTGTGTCTACTGTGACATGCTTAATGTTCAAAAATGACTTTATTGTCCTCATACTGCCTGTGCTGCAGCACCTCTTTTCACCCTCTGTCTGAAACCAGAGCCCAATCTGCTCTGATTGGTTAGCTGTTGTGATTGGTCAACTGCTTAGAGACGTCCCTCCCCTTACCATTTCATATACAATGCATTGGAATGCTAGCTAGAAGTGGGAGTTTTACATGGTGATGCTACTATATCATGGAAGTAAACAAATGAGTCCAATTGAGGCGTTTCAGGCAAGAGGGGGTGTGGGAGAGAAACTCCCTCGGGAAGGGGAACACTCAAAAGCTAGCACTCAAAAATAGCATTTTTAACAACTCTTGTTAAATATTAGTAGATCAAACTCTACTCAAGTGCTGTACTTGAGCAAATATATAATGTGTCTTCCTACTTCCTCAAAGTAATATACAAAATAATATTATTTTTTGAAATAATAATGAAACTCATACAATAACCAGTGAAAGAATAAGCTTTTGTGTGTGTTCTTTTGTTTCTGCCTGTGTGTGACATTCAGATTTAATAATGTATTTTTCCCAAGACCCCCCGCTGTTTCCCCCTGACCTCAGAATATTAGCTCAACTATATTTCCCATGCCATCTCCTCCCACTTTCACCTCCCACCCCACACTTGCTTACTTTATTTTGATTGCCCCAACACATGTATGATACGTCCACACCACATGCTCTCCCTTTCCTTAACACCCCAGTCTCTGTGAGAAGATGAGCATCACAGGGCAACAGAGGGAGGAGGGTTGGATTTCGCGCGTGTGTGTGTGTGTGTGTGTGTGTGTGTGTGTGTGTGTGTGTGTGTGTGTGTGTGTGTGTGTGTGTGTGTGTGTGTGTGTGTGTGTGTGTGAGAGAAGAAAAGCAGTTGGCCTTCAGTGGCTGAGCAGTTGTGTCACACACCCTCATTACGACAAGTTTTTTTTTTAATGACACCGTGATGAGCCGATACATCTATCGTTTATATATGCTGACGTCACATACAGCGGGAGCACCCTTACTCTGTTCCCACAATGCACTGCTCACGTTTATCATATATTCCTTCTGATCCGAGCCAGCGCTCTCTTGTATCAGGACCAATCCAACAAGCAGCAGCGGCATGCACCATAATTAATCAGCATTCAGAGATTGTCTTATTAGCTCTGGGAGCTAATTAAACACTTACGGTAATAGCAGTTTCCTATAGATCTTTATGTAATATAATACAAATAATAAAGGGGGCCAGAAGTGGAATCCACCTTTTTCTGCGGATCCTTTTACAGTTTTGATCATTTAAATTCATATTATTGGATTTTTTATATAATTTTGATATGGAACAAAGATGTATTTTATACAATGATAGGCTCTGGCTTTCTTGCATAAGCCCTTGTCTGCGTGAAACCATGTTATGCTTTGATTTTATGATGCATCAGTGTGGGCATGTTTGTTACGTATGCTTTTCTTTTGTCCACTCTGCTGGGATAACATTTAAATCCAAAGAATTAAAAATTAGAATGCGTTTTAAAAAAGTGTTTCTTCACGCTCTATATGCATTATTTTTAATTGCATGCATATTTGGAATTCTATCATTTTGATTTCAGTCATTTAAGCTATGTTCATGTGCCAAACCTTGTGTGTCTGACTATCAGTCGTCCTCTAGTCAGTGCATGACAGCAGAACAGACACATTGGAGGAGGATGTGATGTTCTGTGAAGCACACAAGCCTTTAGATGCCGGGGGAACAAGACAAGACTGAGAGCCAATACGAGTCAGGGCCACTGGCGCTGGAGTGATTCGAGCTGCTCCAGCTGTCAAGGTCTCCGACCAACATTAATGTATGAATTTACCATGAAGCGGAGGCTCGCAGAGGTGTGTGTGTGTGTGTGTGTGTGTGTGTGTGTGTGTGTGTGTGTGTGTGTGTGTGTGTGTGTGTGTGTGTGTGTGTGTGTGTGTGTGTGTGTGTGTGTGTGTGTGTGTGTGTGATGGGATCTGACTGTCACCTCTTCTGCGTTGAGGCTTTGAAGTCATAGCGTGCTGTACCGTTTTGCATTACAAAGTCTTCCTCCTCACCAACTGATCTTCCCTCGCAACCGGTTCAAGAAACTCAGCTGCAGCATCACAAACCTCAAAACCCCTGCCAGTACGCTGAGAATAATTATTACAACCATTGATAAATAAACCATGAGACTCATCTCATCCCGCAGAGGGTCGGACCCTCCCTTTGCACTCAGCAAAGTATTACATAATATATCCGAAAGCTTCAGTGCTAAATAATGGCTGCAGCTTTTTATCTTTATGACTGTTTTGGATCATATTTATTGAATTTA
This sequence comes from Notothenia rossii, assembly GCF_949606895.1. NCBI lineage: Eukaryota > Metazoa > Chordata > Actinopteri > Perciformes > Nototheniidae > Notothenia > Notothenia rossii. Next base: position 19,065,585 of record NC_136910.1, read on the forward strand.
TTAATTGTGTAGTGATTGCCGGAAAATATTAACAGTTTAGAAGCGAGCTGTTTGTCACCTTTGGCTTATAAATGATGATTAAAAAGCTACAACATGATGTACTTCTTTCAAATAAAAAGTTGAATTCATAAGTAATAAAAACTAACACTTGCTCTAAACAGGAATTCTGCTACAGTCTTGGTCTGGAGTGGACACTAGCCTAAGGTTGCTAATGTTAGCTACTTTAAAGTAAATTAATTACTTTTCTCTAATGCATTAAACCATTTTTGAATTTGTGTTGTTATCATTAGTGTGTTAATTACCAGCAAATGCAGTGTGAATCTCTCAGACCATCAGCACAGGGGCACCTCAGGGATGAGTCCTCACACCTCTACTCTTTTATACCACCATGACTGTTCTTCACACTCTGACAATGTAAAGATGACAGAGTTTGCTGATGATTTCCCGAAATTATGAGATAGCTTAAAAAATGAGTGCACAGCGTGTTACATTACCGTCACAAACTGTGATGTATATTGTCAGTAAGGGCAGCTGGTGAGGTCAGGATCAATGCTGACTCGCTGATGCAGGGCTTCATAACCCACTTCTTGTCACCGCTAAATGGTTTGAAAGAGCTCTTAATATAGCCGACCCTCCATGAGAACTCACAAATAAAGGAAAAAAGGGTAGGGAGAGGGTTAAGGGGTCGGATTGGAATTGGGCCTTTGTCTCCCGTTTGTTGCTGGACTGAGCGTGCAGCTAATTGTATCCATACTGTAGCTCTTTTTTTGTTTCACCAAATTCTGTATTATATCTTTTCTAAGAGGCCATCTTTCACTTTATCCAGCTGCCTTACCCACTGTGAGAAGGAACTTTATTTCACTGGGTAACGCACTAGTGATTGTGAGTCATGCAACTCACTGACCCTGTCAACACGTATAGGGCTATTCAATTACACATTCAGTTGGGCCAGATTTTATAACTACAAAATTCAGCTGGGCCAGACATTCAGCGGCCTGTAAAAAGCGGGTAGTGACACATTTTAAACCAACACATATTACTGCGATGAAAAACATGCAATTTTTTTAACAAAGGTAGGTCAAAAAGTGCATAAAAACACAACAAATTAGCATTAATTGAACAGAATCTGAAAAAAAAGTGCACAGTTGTAGCATTACATTTGTTTGCTTTAGAAGTCAAATATTCAGGTTTTTTTTTTTTTAACCAGGCACATCACAAAGTGCATTTACTGAATACAATAATAGCAGTCTTAATAAATGTCCTCACATACAAAAGAAACAGCTAAAGAGCTCCAATGCAACACAAAGAGGTAGTACTGTAGCAATACTATTTTTTCACTTTTCAAGTAATAACAAAAAAAAATCATACGTTTTGGTCACATTTGACCCAGACACATTACAAAGTGCATTTAAATGAATACAGAAAGAACTGTCAAACCCTTCAGTGCACAAACCCATAACAAGGGATACGGGTAACTATATGAATGAATATTACACTACACGTCTACTATAGTAAACTAGGTGCTTACTATCACCTCATTTGTGATTTATCATCGCTGACTTTCTCAATGGGAGAAGGGACATTTTTTGTTTTGAACAAGAGCAGTGATTTTTGGCTCATAGGATGTCAATCCTAAGACATTGGTGAAGAGTGCTGTCATTCAGGGAGCAACGAGTGCTACTTTTGATTGAGTTAATGTGTGAAAAGCTTGATTCACATGTGTATGTTGATCCAAACATACTGAGCACACAGATCGCTACTTTCTGAACGTTAGGGAACTGCTGTTTTTTGACAAAACTTCGCTGGCCCGTTAGTGCGCTGCATGTCAATAAATTCCAGTGTATATTTCCCCTTGTCGATGCAGGGGACCACTTCCTTTGCTCTGGTTGATACGTCCCCCTCTATTTCAACAGTGAAGGGGTCTCTGGCAAAGCCCATCACCTCTGTGGGCAGAGCAAGTCCATCCAATCGACCGGCAAAAGTTATCTTTCAACCTCGCAATGAAATCTGTCATCACATCCGTGATTTGTGCCGGAGATGTGATGTGTTTGGGGAGCGTCGGAAAATGCAGCATCCAACCGGGCTCAAGTCGGTTGCGAAAAGGTCCAGCTTGACTTGGGTCTGCTCCACAAGATCAATGACCGTTTTGTCTCTGTTTACGCTTCAGAGTTGAGAGAGACATCTTTTAGGGTTGCTATCATAGGACCACCGTTACTAGCACCACTAGATGCACTTTCAAAAAAACGAGCTGCGTTGTTGTTTGGTGGTTTCAATGCAACGCGGAGTGTTGTGTTCATGGTCTGTGCTAGTGTAGGAATTTAGCTAGGGGAGGCTGGGCCACTCGGGAGTTGGTTCTGGGCCGCATCTGTCCCGCGGGCCGCCAATTGAATAGGCCTGGTCTAGTATATGTGCATAATGCATGTACGCCACATGTGTTCGTGACTGCCTGGCTAGGGGGGCTAATCGAAGTTGGTAGAAGGAGGGTGGGCTTCTTATCTTGTCTTTTTCTCTCTGCTCTTAGCTCCATGGCTGCAGCTTAGCTCGACTTTCACTCAGGTTTCAGAGGGAGGGAATCCGAGTATTGGATGGGTTGTATAATGAGGAGATTCATGTATTTTTTGGGGAAAGTTCTCATTCAAAGTCAAGATAGAGTTTCCCCCCCCCCCTCGACCCCTCGTGATGAACTTTGCGGCTGAATACAAAGATGGATGAATGCCAGGGAGATATGGGGGAAGAAGGGTTGGTGGGGGCAATTCTGGGTTTGATGGTTTGATTCAGCTCAGTGAGGGGAACAAAGATGAGGGGAGCTAGGGAGGGAGAGAGAAAAGAGCAATAGAGCCGACAGAAAACAGAGAGGGGAGAGAGAGAAAAACAGCAACACAGCTCATTGTCTCTATCCTGCCCCTGCCATCAATCTCCTGAACGTCAGCTGCCTTACTCACACGCACACCAGTTGCGTAGATGTGGGTGGGCTCGGGTGGGCCTGGGCCCACCCACATGCACTTCTGGCCCACCCACAGCCAATCAGCGCGTTATATAGCGCAGAGCTGGGAAGCCCAGAAGGAAGTGCAACAAACTGCAGGTCCTTTAGTGGCCAACAGGGGATGGATGCAGAAAGGAGCAATTCCCATAGACCCCCATGTTAAAATGCCCAACTTTACAGCAGAAATAAACATGTTTTTAACGTGAGTAAATTAGTAAGTAAAGTAAGTTTTGCCGTGAGTGAATTAAAGTATTTTTTCTTCTTGAGGTCTGCAGTGAAGCGTACACATTTGCTGAATATGAAAAGACTCTCTCAGTGTGTGCCCACTGTGCGACTGTCAAGGATAAACAACCTGTGGCCGCCGAGCCAGTCATGCGGGATGGGTACCGAGCCCCGGTATTAAACGGGCCCCAGGTCTGAATTATTAAAGACCGTGGTACCATTAAGCTCCGACGTTATCGGTCTGTACTGGAGACATGTAAAACATATCTGTCATATGTATTATTACTACACAAACATTATATTGCAGTTTTAGTGTTGCCAACTCCGTTTCTAATATGCAAAAAGACAGCAAAATGCGTCTATGATTATTTTTAGTATTTTAGATCTATCCAATCCCCGCCTGCTTGTGAGGGGGCGGGGCAGTTTACACACACGCAGCTGCTACATGCAACACACACACACACACAAACACACACACACACACACACACACACACACACACACACACACACACACACACACACACACACACACACACACACACACACACACACACACACACACACACACACACACGGAGGAGATGGCAGAGAGAACGCGCTCCCGTCTCGTTACCAAAAGTGCAATAAGAGTTTAGCATGTAAGGGCGCCGGTAACACGAGCAATTTGTCTAAACATTTATCAAAAGTGCACCACATTCAGACGGAGAAATGCATCGGGTTCGACTGTCTTTCTGGTAGCGCTGTAGCCCCCCCATCCACGTGTAACGTTTCCATGTCAGGTGTTATGAATGCTAGCAGCGACACACGGAGTTAACTCAATTATACAAACATGGGTTGATGATTAGAGGTAACTGAGTTATTTATTTTGTTAAAGTTTCAGCTATTCTGTTTACAGTTCTATGCGATTATTTAATACGATGTATATGATTGTTGTTTCTTTTGATGTGAAATATTATGTATTTAATTTAAATAAAAAGCAATGATAGTTTTGTTCACAATTTGTTTAGTTAGTTTACCTTCTTTTTTTCTCCAAAAAAACCGATAAAAGTACCGTTAAAGCACCGGATCGATAAGCGGTATCGATAAAAGTAGTAGTAGGCCTACCGTTAAAACCTTAACGATACCCATCCCTAGTCATGTGAATGTCAGTATAACACACATTCTGAGGCCGCCGTGCCTATGTTTTTGTTTTCACTGCTAGTTTATGCTTATGTTCAATTAGTGCATTAAAAAATCATTAAAATCATTAATGAAGTTTCAGCTCAGACCCCACACTTAATAAGTCTCCCCCTGGCCCACCTACATTTCTCCAGGCCCACCCACACAATAATTCCTGGCTACGCCACTGACGCACACACACACGCCTGCCTACTGACAGCCTTTGCAGTGCAGTGTTTTGTGTGAGTCTGTGTTGTGTATATGGACAGAAGTGGCACGCGGCGTGGCTGCTGGGTTGAGCTGTGTGTGTGTACAATATACATTTGTTTTATTAAGAGTACAAAGTGTCTTCTAGGCAACCAAGTCGGAGTGCCTCACAGCAATAACAACTTTATTAAACAGAGCAGAACAAACAGAGCTGTTACTCAGTGTCTACGTCACAAGAGGAGGAACACATAGGATTGTTGTGGATTGATTAGATGTTCTTTATTCTGTAATCAAACATTAGAGTAGTCATATAACATTTTATTTTAATGTGGTTAGTATAGTTTATGTTGCCAGGGCCCCGGTTTGAATTTCATTTGCTATTGGTGCCATGAATAAACCTTAGAGAATAGAGAGAGCACTTTAACAGGAATTCCCCAAAAGTGCCAGTCATCTGAAGAGGCAGTGCGCATGAATCAGGGGCATGAATCATGTGGAAGAATTATTCATTCAAAGATACAAATCAGTGCCTGTCAATGCAGTGATTGACACTGCGCCAAGAAATGTTGGAAAGATCCAGCAAAGGCAAGGAAGAAGAACATCTAGGCCATATCAAGCGTTAGGAGAACTAGGGATGGGTATGATTGATTGATGAGATGAAACGATTCAATAAACACTAAATTCTGGAAATCAAGATTTTATGCCACCAATTTAGTTGATGCTCCATCTACAAACCTCAGACATCTGCACACCTTTGCGTGTTTGAGCTGGAAACACTTACAGTGACTGCACCGTATTTACATTTGAGAGTGGCAGTATTAAATAGTAACGTAGTGAATAATTGCACAAAGCTAATATGGTGCTCTGTGCTAATTCAAGAACCGGTGGTTACTCTGTATACTTGACACATGCTGGAAGATGAGGCTTTTGCAAGATACCTGAATCAAATAGTATTTGTTAATACCTCTTGGCATTATTCTGAACCAGTCTGGAGTACCAGATGGTCGGGTTTTCTCACATCAGCTTGGAGTGAGAGCTATTAAGATGGTTACCAGAAAGGATTTGCCAACAGATGTGCTCAAATCCTCTTCTTTTAATGAACCTTTACTTTGTAGAATCATTTCTATATCACATTGTCCTATTTCAACAAAATAAACCTACTGTAGACTTGAAAAAAAGACTGTATAACACTATCAATAAATACTTTATTTTCTGTATACATCCACTGCATTGTTTTATAAGACACCTTCTTCCCTTCTTGTACTTTGAGTAGAACTGTGCTTTTATCAGCATTTGACCCACAATGGGTCAAATGGTCTCCCATGGACAGCCAACTGTCCATCACCCAAACACGGACAGTCTCTGCTATACCCATGTATGGTTATTGGAGACCAAATCTAACAAAATAATTTAGTTAACTTAACATTAAATGCAGCAAATACACAGACTGATTCATTTTCGTTAGCAGTAAGAGATTGTGGGAAGATAATCTCCAGTCTAGGTGAAATGACCTTCTAAAGCCGGAACAACTCTAAAAACAACTATAAACATTTTGTTTAAAATCTTTGAGCTTCTTTGCGGCCACATTTAGACTCAAGGTTCAGGAACACAACAAAGTTGGAAGAACAACTTCCTACTTGGGAGATGGGATCATCCAAGGATTTAATAACTACTTTGTTACCCGACAGAGTATATTCTGTATACATCCTTGCCTGGGTTAGGGTTAGGGTTAGATGGGTAGCTACAGTACATACATTTAAACTATAACGGGCGTATTTTAATTAGAATGTATCTCAAGGTTCATAACACACAATTGTTATTAGTTGTTATCTGTTTTATAATGAGAAACGTTATCCGTTATCCAAGTCTGGCCATTAACTGATCCATTTAATAAGGTCGGAGTATAGGGTCGATACAGATCCAGTACATTAGATCAGTGCATCAATACCCACCTGTCTCTCTCTGAGAAACACACACACACACACACACACACACACACACACACACACACACACACACACACACACACACACACACACACACACACACACACACACACACACACACACACACACACACACACACACACACACACACACACACACACACACACACACACACACACACGTCCTGCTAGCACTGCTGTTACCATGTCCTTGTACTCACACACTAAAGACACATTGACTCACTTTCATACATATTGATGTGCATGTCTGCATCAAAACACACACCAAACCAAACGCTACCTGCCGGCATGTTAATAGGCTCTCAGTGTGCGTTGTACTGTCCAGCTCGGTAAAAGGAGACTATAGCAGGAAACGGGTGCATCAGAGCGAAGCAAGGGCGAATGAGCGCGGGGCAGAAAGGCCTCTGGAGTCAGAGGTGCCAAACGTCCACCCTGCAAGATCACAGGGTGGCATTGTGAAGAGCTGGACCGTTATAGAAGAGGAGGGAGAAAATAAAGGAGGGAATACAGAAAGGCATGAAAAGAGAGAGAGGAACCCTTTGAAATACAGCTGGGGGAAGAAAGAGTGGGAAAGATCCAACATTATAATCACACGCTGCAGGGACTCAGGACCCAACCCTGACCCAGCTGGCATTATTTCTACTGCCCTCATATATTCATGCCCCAGGACAGAGGAACACATAGACACAACCTTGTAAAAAGTTAAACAGAGGCTCTGTGAAGAAGAAACAAGTAGCTAATGATTATATACTGGGCATTTTTTCTTAAAGTGGACCTATCATGCTATATTTGAATAATATAGTGTAGGACCATACCTATATAAGGCATATTCATACTTTTATTTTTCAAAATACCAAACAGATCATGCATTTTAGCCATTCCTCATTTCGCTCAATTTAACACTGTCTTTGCATGGGCTGATTCTGTGAGAACAGCACCATCTACAGGCCTGGCATATGTACTACAGCGTCTCCAGCGCTTTCGAACGGCAATGTCCGTGGCTGTCTCCTCCTGATTGGTGGAGTTGGCCCAATAGCCGTAGCGCCACTTCTGTGACGTCATAGAAGTGTTCAAATCTGGATCAGTCTGTATCAGATCCGTTGCAGCCCCTTTTTAAGAGGTTTGGGTATGGAGGAAAATAGAGAGGGTTGTGACACTTGGTGAGTTCCCTGGAACACATATTCATGTATAAAAGACGTACAAAAGTGCATTTTGCATGATCGGTCACCTTTAAAGAGGCTCTATATTTCCCTTTCCTGTAGTGTTATATAGGTTTGTGTGCATGTAAATGGTCTGCAAAGGCTAAATTCACAAAGTTCCCCCCCGAATCCCCTGCCTGAAGCGCCTTGATTGGAATCCTTTGTTTACATCATTATTTTGTTGAGTCTTATGAAAGTGGAAAAATAAGCACACTTCAAAGCTTTCTTTATCAACCTTGTGTTGCTGTGGGCTTGACGTAAACATGGCAGCATTCGTTAGAGACGTTGGAGGAAGATGTCAGCAGGTTAAACCTCGTCATACTGTTGCTGTGACTTTTAAAAAAAAAATTAAATGACGTATTTAAACAGGAGATCATGTGATATTGCCCCCACATGTAGGTAATCATTACATGCTTCTCAAAGTCACCCACTCAGTTCACGGCTGTAGCCTCTCCACTGATGACGGCAGCAGGGCTCGACCCTTTCAGCGCTGTAAACGACAGAGCTGTGCTTTCATCTCTGGAGAGCAAAGGAAAAAGGGAGGAGAGACAGAGGTGGAGGATGGCAGAGGTAATCTCTGAGGGACAACGTATGCCATGTTGGCCTCGGGTAATGTATGACTTCTTGTAGTAATCGCTGTAATGAAGCACGTAGCTGGTTGAGAGCAAAAGAGTGCGTTTTCACTTCTTACAGTCCGGAGGGGCCAGGAGAGCCTCAGGAAATGAGCCCCTAGGTCCAGGAGATAGAGTGGATGGTGTGTGATTGGGAAGGAGGAGGAGGAGGGGGTGGATGAAGCTGGATGAGGGATATTTTGGGTAGAGGAGCAGAGAGCAGGATTGGAGAAGGGGAGCTTAGTCGGAGCTGTGTGAGTGTGTGATAAATGCCTCATTTCTGTGCTGCCAATGAGAGGCGCAACGAGAAAATGGATGTTCCCGTGTCTTTAATTGTATCCAGTCCAAGGCCACATTTGGCCATCCATCAGTGGACAGTGTGGACTACAGCTGGTCTTTTTTTATGGAAATACATATTTTATTAGCCATGTAGGGATGCAGACTGTATAGGTACTCCATGCACAATTTAATCATCACATCCACTCCGATTTTTCGTCAACGGATAATTGTGTCCTTGAGCACGAATGTAGGCGGATGGTGTGTTCTGTTTCTGTAGCATTTGTATTAAAATATGGTCACCATAAACAGCATGATAAAAGCATAGTTTTTTAATAGACATGTTTTGGCACATTTTGCTGTTAAAGGCCTCATGCAGGAAGCTTTACAAGATTACAAACTATTTGGTTAATAACCATACATTTCTGGAATTCACAAATTCTTATTTTAGCTCTTGTCTTTGAGTAATTCTTACACCTTTAATAACTATCAATCATAATAATAACAACTCAGCACAGCAGGGAAAGAACAGGTCTTGTTTATTAAGAACATTTGGTGCATCTAGAGTTGACTCTTTTGAACTGAGAATAAGAGAAAATATCAGGAAAATATGAGAGAACGGTGCCGTATGAGGCCCGGTGAGTACAGATATGATATTACAGTGAAATCATAAACCTGAGTGCAGCATGATGTCAGCTCAGCACACATCACAGCACCTTAATGTCCTCCCAGTGCAGACTCCAGTCTACAGGCAGGTGACTGAATACGTCCCTCTATGTGTGTACCATCTCTTTGATCCAACCGACCTTTCAATCCACATGCATTTTCTCTTTGTGCAACCCTTCCTCTGTTTTTTCTGGCAGCATGTGCACCATGTTTGTTTGTTTGCATGTGGGAGTGCTTTTGGATTATCCTGTTTTAGACCAGCTAGGAAAAGATCCGAAGATTGGCTGAGGTTTTATCCCCCTCTCTCTTAAAACACAAGGAAAATAGCAACCGTGGAGGAGGGGAGCTGATGAAAATAGCTCAGTAGGCAATGGCTGACTCACAAGGCAATGCTGGGAGTCAGGAAGGCATCCATTCCAGTGTACATCAAATCAACTAGCTGTTGTGTAACTCCGTCAGTACCCGTAAATCAAACAGTTTCTCGCTTCAATAGCTACTATGAGTATGACTTTAGTGCAAATGTCTCCTTTGTGGCTGCATATTAAGATGGCGGTGACATTACAGGTGCCATTTATCACTGTTGACAGCATTAGCCAGATTCTTTAGGACCGGGCAGGCAGGCCAAGGTCGTTTTGCTTTGATGAAGCTTGGTCAGCTAAGTAAGCCGGCTCATTCATCATGCCAGTCAAGGAGCGTAGGCTGTCACTGCTCTTGTTTTTTTAACGAAATGGAACACAAGCATGAACCAGACATATGAATCAGAGTCTGATTAACATATCAGCTACCCCACCGGTTACTCACCTGCAGGGCAGCTCTAGCTTAAAAATAAATGCAGTTATTGCAAAAGAGAGATAAAAAGTAAAATAAATGGTATTGAATTAGCTGGAGAAAAGAAAAATCAATGTGCAGAAGCATCCTGGTTAAGGAGTATATTGTTTGTGTTTTCACTTGTAATTTATTCTGGTTTGAAAAACCTGGATAGGCTCCCAGTTTATGGGAAATTTGATTGTGTCATGTTAAAATGCTATCCACATTTCTGACCCCTGTGTGCCATGAGTACAGTGCAACTAAAGCTATGAAGTCAATAACAGAAAGAGATAAGTGATGTAATAATGTTATATTTGCTGAAATGAAAGTAAAAGCTGACTCTGGTAATGCGTATGTCCTCCACTTAGATGGAAAGTCAACAGCAGTGTGTCCTGGCAACCAGAAACCAAACTAAAAGTCACACAATACCAAAAATAAACAAAACCAATTCAGGCAGAAGTACACAATCAACCCTCTTGTTCTGAAATGTCTGAATGGATTTTGTAGGTGACGGCCTCAGTTTGCCATCGTAAATGGTGGTCTCAAAGCAAGAAAATGTTATAGCATAGCATCAATTAAACTGACAGATTTCTTTGTTGGGCCTTTCTTTAAGATGATTCCAAACTTCCTAACTGGGGGCGGGCCATCCACTGTAGGAAAAACATTTACTATTGATATGCAGCTCACACATATCTACTTCCAAACTGAACTACAGCATCAAGGTTTGGTAATGCTCCAAAAATTCTCCAAACTAATTATTGGTGCAAATTTGAATGCTGAGTGAGCGGGGCCAAACCAGAATCAGTGTATCCAAAAACCAAAAGAAAGCAAACACCAAAATATTTTAAGACGTTTTGAAAAGCCTTATTTTATAGCAAGCTTCAGGTCCTTGTTGGCTGCCCGGCTTGACATTTTTGGATTGTTGGACGTTCTCGGCCTTTCTTGAAACTCAAGTTATTTGGGGGGCACACAAAAATAGGAATAGCGTTTTTCAGAAGGATGTGACGGAAAGCTTTACTGTAAATCAGGGATGGGCAAATGGCGGTCCATACAACACATGGAATTTGTGTGTGTGTGTTCCAAGTGAATCTGCGGCCCCCTGGTGGCCAGTACATCGATTATATGGCCCCCACCACCATCAAAGTTGCCCATCCCTGCTGTAAATAGACTCAAAGAAACACTGAGACCCACCCAGCCTTTGGGATATAAAAAAGTGTACTCTGAAAACTAAGTGCTATGAAATATGTGTATGCAGGGGTTTAAAAAGACTTGGACACACAGTGCTAGACCTTTGTGGTTTTGCAACAATGCAACTGTGCAGACTTAGCCAGCTACAACATATGTAACAGTAATAAAGCCTCAGGTTAATTTAGTCAATTACATATTTTTCACATCCTGTCTTCGCTTCATTTTGGACTGATTGCTTCATTGCACTGACTCCGCCTTGAAAGTTTGCTTCTGCTTTTTCTAATCCAAAACTTTAGAATCACGGAACAGGGAGATGAAAAATCAGGTGCTTCTTGTTTAATGTAAATGTCCATAACATACTACTGTGAATATAATAATACTGAATGTATGTACTCTCTCTGAAGTATGTACAATTATCCATGAGTCATCTTTCAATTTCACATTGAATAACACACTGTCCCTCACTCTGCCTCCTGTCTTGCTCTGTGCCCACTTTGCTTTTAAATATTTAAAATTGTGTGTGCCAGAAATCCGACCGCTCTCAGTCTACTGCGGCTTTAATCCTTTTTGTTTATTGCGAATGGTGGTCTCTTTGATGTTTTTAGCGCTCCGGCACTGCCACTGATAGTTGACCCCTGCCAGGATTACTACGAGGTGTTATTCATTTTTTGGCAGGAACATTCAATTGAATGGAAATAATCTGGTGTTTTAATAATTAATGAGAAAATGTCTCTGTCCTCAGGTTGAGGTGATGCAGTCTCTGTTTGGCGGAGGGGAGATGGGGCTGCTGGGAGGAGGCGGCGACGCAGGAGGCCTGAAGGAGGACGGCTGCGGCAGTGTGGTGTGGCACTCCTCCCCCCTCCCCCCCGACGATGTCTACTCCGCCTCCCACTTCGCCCTTATCGCCGCCTATCAGGACATCAAGACCAGGCTGGTGTGCCTGGAGCGTGAGAACACCAGCATCAAGAGGAAGCTCAAAATCTATGAGATCAAGGTGAAGAGTTTTACTTCTAAAGTCAAATATGGGGAGATTTGTCAAAACCAATGGTATTGAATTTATTGTCCTTGTGGGTATCAGACTAAAGGTCTCCAGTACCGACAAGGATAAGGCCAGTTTGTCTTTTGATTTATTCGTTTTTAGAAAAAAGTGAGCTATCCAGCCTGAGCATTAAGGCGATGAGATTGTACACAAAGATCAAAGCAGAGGTGGCTTTGCTGGGCTTTGATCCGGGACCAGCGGGGGTATAAACAGGAAAAATCATTCCACTAAATCAAGGCAGAGGGCTACTGAAGGTTTACCTAATGCTTGAGTAAAACATATATATTGAGTAACAACCGTAAAGTGCAGTGGGAGCAAACTGAGGGGCTATAAAAGCAGGGTTTCGCACACTCAAGCCCTTTTTGAAACTGCACTTATATCCCACAGCAGCTAATAGTCGAGTTAACACAGCCCTTCAAGGTAACTAATAATCCCTTTTACACCTGGTATCAACATGCAATCTGTATATGCATACAGTATCGGGATAATGAAGAGAGGTCAGAGGCTTTTACATGTATGCTGTTCCCTGGCTATTGCCTGCATCGAATTGGATCTCGGTGTGCAGATTATGCAAGCAGAGCCGGCAGATTGTCAACAAACGTCACATGTTCTGGTAATGCTGCTGTATGGGCTCCATCCAATGTTGAGCAGTTCAAGTTAAAGTTATTAATATGAAATAGCACAACAATTACAAGCAATAAAAAGTAATACTATATATAAATCCCACATTTTATGAAGTGAATGTAGGCAAGAAGATAGTAAATGTTTATGCGTTACAAGAAGTAAAACATATAATATGGAAACCCATTTCCGCCACTTGAAAAAAATAAAATCCCGATGAAAAGTCATAATCATGAGATAAAAAGTCGAAATTATGAGATAAAAAGTCATAATTATGAGATAAAATAGTCGAAATTATGAAATAAAAAGTCATAATAATGAGATAAAAAGTCATAATTATGAGATACAAAGTCGAAATAATGAGATAAAAAGTCATAATTATGAGACAAGAAGTGCGCATGCGCTGCAGTGGCGCTGTCTTCAAAGGTCCCTTCATCACCTTGCTGCTCTCCACCATGCAAACGGCATCTAGTCCTAAATAAGGTAACTATTACAGGTGACTTTTGTAAATGTTAGATGTTACATATAGCCTATATTGCAGCTAAACTACAACAATGCAGTTCATAGCTTTGACATTACCTGTTATGAACTATAATATATATGCCCATAGTTTTGTGGTAACGTTCACGCCACTAATGACAATAGTGTAGGCATACTGCTGCTGTGAGTTGCTAGCCTAACTCTAACTTGTGAACATTACCACAAAACTATAGGCAATATTATTGTTCAAAACAGGTAATGTCAAAGCTATGAACTGCATTGTTGTTTAGCTGCAATATAGGCTATATGTAACATCTAACATTTACAAAAGTCACCTGTAATAGTTACCTTATGTAGCTGACGCTCAAAGGTCCCTTATTATTGTTTTGTCCTTTTTGAAGAGTGTTTAATGTATGCTTGAACTTTGTTTTATTTTGTAAAAATGATAAGAGTTGTCTTTCCGGAAGTCATGTGATCTCTTGCCCCGGATGTTTATATTGTGTTTGTGTGCGTTAAAAGTGTCAACGATGTGATAACGTAATTCTACTGCTGGTCTGCTAGGCAAACACGTTTTCACGGTGTTTCATGATTGTGCAAAGAAGAGAATAAACGTGATTGTGGACATCAGTTCGATGCGTAATGTTCTTTCAAGACCAGAGTAGTTACACCTTATTTAGGAATAGATGCCGTTTGCATGGTGGAGAGCAGCAAGGTGATGAAGGGACCTTTGAAGACAGCGCCACTGCACTTCTTATCTCATAATTATGACTTTTTATCTCATTATTTTGACTTTCTTTTCTCATAATTATGACTTTTTATCTCATTATTTCGACTTTTTATCTCATAATTATGACTTTTTATCTCATTATTTCTACTTTCTTATCTCATAATGACTTTTTATCTCATTATTTCGACTTTCTTATCTCATAATTATGACTTTTTATCTCATTATTTCGACTTTTTATCTCATTATTATGACTTTTTATCTCATTATTATGACTTTTTATCTCATTATTTTGACTTTCTTTTCTCATAATTATGACTTTTTATCTCATTATTTTGACTTTCTTTTCTCATAATTATGACTTTTTATCTCATTATTATGACTTTTTATCTCATTATTATGACTTTTTATCTCATTATTATGACTTTCTATCTCATAATTATGACTTTTTATCTCATTATTTCGACTTTCTTATCTCATAATTATGACTTTTTATCTCATTATTATGACTTTATCTCATTATTTCAACTTTCTTATCTCATAATTATGACTTTTTATCTAATAATTATGACTTTTTATCTCATTATTATGACTTTTTATCTCATTATTATGACTTTTTATCTCATTATTATGACTTTCTATCTCATTATTATGACTTTCTATCTCATAATTATGATTTTTTATCTCATTATTATTACTTTTTATCTCATTATTTCGACTTTCTTATCTCATAATTAGGACTTCATCTCATTATTATGACTTTTTCTCATAATTATGACTTTTTATCTCATTATTATGACTTTTTATCTCATAATATCGACTTTTTTATCTCATAATTATGACTTTACATGGGGATTTTATTTTGTTCAAGTGGCGGAAATGGGCTTCCATACATATATATACACCTTATGTAGTAAACGAATATAAGGTAGAGAAGCAATATCAATGGTAAAACCTGTGTCTACATATCTTCCATGGTCAATATTAAGGTCCCATGTCATGGCCATTTCTACTGATCATAATTCCATTGTTGAGGTCTACTAAAATAGATTTATATTGTGCAATTTTCCTAAATCACATTTGTTTCTCATACAGCATCTCTGTATAGTATGTGTATTCACCGTTCTGTCCTAAACGGCTTGTTGGAGCTCCTGCCCCCCCCTCCCTGTGAGCCCAGTGGCCGTCTGCGAGACAGCGAGACACAGCGAAACCCAGCCTGAAACCAGCCCACACACACACACACACACACACACACACACACACACACACACACACACACACACACACACACACACACACACACACACACACACACACACACACACACACACACACACACACACACACACACACACACACACACACACACACACACACACACACACACACACACACACACACACACACACACACACACACACACACACACACCCCCCCCCCCCCCGCAGCCAGGATGGGAGTTTGTGTGTGTGCTCACACAGGGCCGTCCCTCCCTACAGGCCGATCATGCAGGCTGCATGGGGCCTCAAATTGCGCAGGGGGCCTCGGTTTATGAGCTTGGCTTGTGCGCAGTTCTCAGCGCTGTTCTCCGTGCCGCCCCCCTAACGGAAACGTGGTTCCCTCGTCCCTTGGAAGAGGCGGAGAGGTGAGTGTTTTTCATCTGCTGGTGGACTACCGGAGAGATTTAAAGCAGAAGCACACGCCGTCCTCCGCTCCGGGGTCTTCTTCACTGCTTTTGGTGTATTTCTGGCGGCAGCAGCGTCAATTACAGGCCCGGCATATGAACTACAGCGTTTCCAGGGGTCTCGAGCCGAATGCGTGTGAACGGAAGACTTTTTTGAAAAAGCATACGGTGCGTAAACGCAAAAGTTCCCGTGTAAATGGGGTCTGAGAGTGAGATGTGACAAGGAGAGCACGTCTGTAACCCGACAACGTTGCAATGAATCGACATCTGACCAATCACGGCTTTGACACGGCCACTAGCGCAGGTGAAGAGAAGTCGGCGAAAACACAGTTTCAGTCCGGCGCAAGCAAGAGGGAAAAAAAACAAAACATGAAGAAACAAGAGCATCACTCGAAGGTGGGTTATTGTATAAGTCAAAGGTCAAACTTTTGCCAATTGCCATCAGTTCCAATTCACGACATGAAGAAGGCAGTCTCTGCAGAGCCTATACAGTAGGCTAATGGAGATGCAGTTATTTCCAGCATTCTTTATTTACCATTCATTCAAGTATGTTATGCCTTTTATCTGCTAATGTATAGGAGGAAGAGTGATAAACTGTCTGTCTAGTTGGCTTACGTTAAAGTTTACAGCCTAAAAAACATTGAGCATTTTTTCCCCTTTTAGGAATTTTTATGTCAATTTGCAAATGTCATGGTGATGCTCAGCCTCTCCCCTTAACTCCTAACAGTCATCATCATGTCAACCACAACACAGAGAAATACTGATATAAATGTGTATGTAGTTGTTGATACATTGCTGACAGAGGAAACTACATTTGAATACAGATTTAAGAAATATCAGTTTTTGAGCATGTAATAAGCATATTTTGTCTTGACTATATTACAACTATATTATAATAATATAGTATTTATATTATTGAATTGATTATGATTATTATTATTATTATAAGTAGAAGTAGTTTATTTGCATTAATTATATTTTAATCTTTTTGAGGCTAGTATTTGGCAGGAGATGCAGACATATTCACCTGTAAACGCATACTGAACGACATACATGCACATTTACCATTTACCTCACTGTATAAAAAATTAACTGTGTTGATTATAATAATAATAAACAGGAATTATATTTGCAAAGTACTTTGTTTCCCTCAAAAAAAATGTCACTCCTGGTGGGGGGGCCTCCTCTCATAATGTCGCTTGGGGCCCCAAGTTGGCCAGGGACGGCCCTGTGCTCACGCACCGACACACAGCCTCGCCGCGTTCCGCCGTCTCAGGGAGGAGAAATCGACGGAGCTGCAGCTGAGAAAAGATTGAGAGTGTGTGTGTGAGGAACGGACTTAACGGCTCCACGAATTGTTCCATTTGGACCGATGGGTCCATTTGGGTATGAGCATGTCACTGTACCCAGGAAGAAAAAGAGAAATGTCCAACGAGGCGTTCTGGGGCAGCATAGACAGGTATTTTCTGTGTTAGAGTTTTACTCGCTACAGGGTGTACTTTGAGGGTTTGTGACCTCATTCATAAAAACCTTAATAACACACAAGGGAACGGGTAATAACCGGAAAAGCATGACATGGGACCATTAAGGCTTCTACTTTTTTCAATAAAATGTAATTAAAGAATATTGTAATGTAAGAAAAGATATTTCAATTATCCTTACAAATTACAAAGAAAAG
Source organism: Notothenia rossii (assembly GCF_949606895.1). Lineage (NCBI taxonomy): Eukaryota > Metazoa > Chordata > Actinopteri > Perciformes > Nototheniidae > Notothenia > Notothenia rossii. The sequence continues at coordinate 19,083,093 of NC_136910.1, forward strand.
CAGCTGATATTTGCATTAGAAAAAGTTGGGGCTAGGAAATGTGTGGCATTTGCAACAACTTAAAACATTGTTTGTTATCAAGTGTTGAAGCTATGAATCATTCTGAATCATTAATCCTGAACATCCGTTATTTTTCATATATTTACTTCAAGGCTGTTCAAAATGTGCGCTGTGTCTTATCCCCTTTGCCCTATGGTGAATGTTGTTGGTGGATCTTTTTAATAAGAAACATGGCCAAACTGTGCAGTGTACACCCTGTTTCCTTATTCAGATAAATAAAAAAAATCTGGATTTTGTATCAGGTGAAGATTAGGCCATGCAGTCCAGCTGATACTGAACTCATGATATGACCTATGCCTAGCTTTGTTTCTTCTTGATTGATTTTATCTCGGGTTTAAACCCACTGAAACTGCCAATATTGGTTTTGATTGATTGTGTTAACATTATTGGTGACATCAATAGGAGTCAGCTGGGAAATATATACTGTGATTTTGCTACTGAAGCACTCCGGTCGCTTTAGAGAAGTGAGGAGTCAGCAGTCTATGACAGTAAAAAAACAGTCAATAATGTATCAAAAAATGTGAATAACTGCCACCACGAGAGGCAATTGAGCCAACTGTCAAAAATGAGTTTTAAAAAGATTATGCTGATGGTGTCTAGTAGTATGCAAGATTAGCATGGACAGACAAATATACACACACAGATAACCACATGATCTCCCCCAAGGGTTAAGCCTGGCAGAAATAATGAGCCAAACAAGTCTTTTTCAATGTTCAAAATTGTGTCCGGATATAATATAAAATAACAGTATCAGCTGAGCTTCTTGCCCAAAAGAATCAGTGACTCCGTAAAGATTTCTCCATGGCCAGGCCTGCTTGGTTGGTTGGTGGTGGAAATCAGACCACTTTTTTCGGTTGGATGGAAGAGCAGGTGATGCAGTAAACCAGATCCTAGCAGTAGCTGGGCCAATAACCACAGATATAGGGGTGGCATAAGGGAATAGCGTGGGAGGACAGAAAGTGAGGCAAAGTGGAAAATATAAGAGGAACTGGAGGTAAGTAGGCAGAAATGCAGTGCAAAAGGGCGATAATAAGGTAAAAGCAAGGGAGAAATAAATTGCCTTAATTAGGAATAAAGAAGGATTAAAGATTTTAAAAAATCCTGGATATTCTTATTATCATGAGTGTGCTGTTCTAAAATAATATAGTGTTATGTTGCTTCTGTTTTGCTTCAGGTGCTTGAGGTCTTTTAATAAGCCTTGCCGTCAATGATGGAGAGTTGTTTCTTGAAGATAAAGGAAATGCTTCAAAGGACAAAAGTTATCAAAGAGGCTGCAGGAATCAAAATGCTGAGGAAGAATTCCAAAAAAAGCGCAAGCTGTTGCTCTATTATGTTCTACGCGAGATACTGTTGGGAGGAAACTCAAAATCCTCTGTGATGTAAGAGTCGACCGTCGTTGCAAACTTTGATTTTAGGAGACTTGCATGAAAGATTGATGATTATTTCTGAAGTTTTTGTGGAGTTCATAAAAGGTATTTTATGTTTGAGTTGTTTTTCAGTAGAGAAACTGATGGAAATGCAGTTTGACTTTGTCTTTTCCTCTCCAGGCATATGTGTATGTTCGGAAATGCTGCATCCTTTTAGTGAGCAGCTGTTACTGATGGCTGCAGGCTGCCACATCGCTGTTGAATTTAGTCGCAAGCAGCACTTTGTTCGCGGCCCATTCCCGGAGAGACAGGTGTTGATTTTGGGGAGAGCAGGTGCGGATGTTGGCTGTTTGGAGTACTCACACCTGTGCTCAGTAAATACAACATGTGACATTTATTTATTATTTTGGATTTCGATCAATTGAAAAAGAATCACAACATTGACTGCTGAAATCCCTACTTTGAAAGACCTTTTGCCCAATTGCAAAATTCTGTATTCTTTTCTATTATTTCAAGCCTTTTTTTATAGAAGAGGTGTTGTTGCAGGCTTTCTCTAAATACAAGATACCCATGTATCTGCTGTAATGATGCAGATGGAAGTGCTTCCTGTTCTCTGAACATCGGTTGAAGTGAGGTTGTTAGCGCTCCCGATGCTCGGCAGTATGAGGATTCTCGGGACCCCTGGGGGGGTTTGCCCTTGTTTCAAACATTTACTGTTAAACTGAGCAGAGAGAGGTGTTCTGCTAAATGGAAAAGAGTTGTTTGCTCCTCAAATAGACATTGCACCAGCGGCAATAACTTCACACAGAAAATAAAAAACCCTCCCTGCTTACGGTAAGCACTCTAAATGTAAATTAGTTCATTTAGGTGGAACCACGTGTAGTTATATAACTCGTCTTGTGTGTTTCTATCGCAGCCTGCTAGCAGACAACGGTTAAACACTATAACTGGGACAAATTGCCTACTTCACAAGTAACAGTAAATGTGGTATAAAATGCAGTTATGATTACATAAGCAGACATAGCTGCATAATTGTTGCAGCATATAATGCAATTACTTCTGCAAAATGTATGTCCACATGTAATGTTTGCATCATATCTCTCCGCATTACCATATACAACAGTAAATATGTTTACTCCTGTGAATAAGGCTATAAAATATAAGTGTATTTTTTTCTTAAAAGGATTACATTGGCGATATTCCTTGTGTTTTTTATTGTAAAAAAAAACATTAAAGGAACAGAACTAACAGTGAAGTGATTCCACTACAGTAACTATGGTGTCTATCAACGCCTCAAATATTGTACTATTACATACACACTAAAGAACCACACTGTTGCATTGGGTGACATGTTCTTTCTTTACGATTAACATAGACAGTGTAATTAGTTTTGACTCAATAGTCACTCACTAGAGCACCAAATGTATTAATCCACCGCTGAAAATAGTCCCCAACAAATGAAGTATTCTTTCCTGTTTGAGTAACGTTTGCTAAAATCTATAGCGACCAGCTGAAGTTAATAAATCTTCTTGTAAAATAAAACTATATTTGAGGCCTAACCCTAACCTAAATCTAAACATCTGCACCATCTGCCATAAACACAATATCTCAGAGACAAAACGCACCATAAACACCCCACTGAAAACAGCACCTCTACAACATTGGGGAAAGTTGTCTCACCACACCGTTGGTAAATATTTTCCAATCCCACACATCTATTAACCTTATTACCTCGGGACTATAGTCCAATGACCGTTGGACCATTGGACAGAGGAAGAGGACAGAAGACGCGACATTTGATTGACAGCCCACTGCAGAGCCGCCTTCGCCGTCCACTGGTCCGGTCAGGATCGCCATGGGGTCTTGTTACCTTTTTATCAGTGGCCATTAACACCAGACAAACCGCACATTTGCAACACCCATCCACAGATCAATATGCCAGTGCAAACGATTATCAACTCTGAACCCCAAACCTAACCCTAACCTAACCCTCTTCAGTAGAAACAAATGGTCTGCAGACAGGAAGTATGAAGTATGTTGGTTCCGGCCTTATCATTACATTTGTTTGCATAACGCAATATAAAATAAGGCCAGTCTTAACCTTTTGCTTTCCAAATGTTATTGGTACCAGTTGGTTTGATACGTAGTGTCTGTGATTGGAACACAAACACTAAATTAACATTGTCGTAACCACTCTATGGCCAATGGATGTAACTTCTGAAAATAAGTATAGAGTTCAGTGAATAATTATGAAAAGATGGACAAACAAAATTACTGATGATGGATGGATAGGGTTAGGGTTTACCCTAAAAGCAGCTGAGAACACACCCAGCCCAGATTTTAATATCTGGGATGACATTATTTACTTAAAGTACAATAGAAGCATCTTGCTATGTAACATTCACAGATAAGTTAAGGAGAGGTGGAAAATAAAATGTAGTTCATGTGGGAAAAAAACATGATTTTCAACACCCTGTTCTCCTGAGTGATATCTGGGACGAAATAAAGTTGCAGTTGATACAAGATGAATCTTTAATTATCCCAACGTGAAATCAGCAGAAAATGCAGAAAACAGCACAGCAGGTGTAAGCACACAAAGAAACAAACGCATGAATAAGCAAAATGTTTATTTCACTGTTTTGTTGTATTTTTTTCTTTACACTAATTCGTATTATTACATGTCTAATTCTATGTTACTATAATTTAATTTGATTATTTTTTCTGCAGTTCCCTATGATCAATGAGTTTGGGGAGGATACCAACTCCTACTGCTCCTTTGAGAGCAAAGAGACGGCGCTGCTGCACTCCGAAAATGGAAACCTGCAGCAGAGAGTCAACATCCTGACACACGAGGTGAGAGGAGAGATGAGGACAAGAGGGGAGACAGAGAGAGGGAGGGCGGGGGACACAGGACAGAGGGAAGGGTGGATCAAGAGGAGAGGGGAGAGAATGCAAAGCCAAGATGGGACATGCAGAGGAAAATCCGTACATTTCATTATAATAAATTGTGGGAAAATAAAAGGTTTATCACACCAAAGGTTTTCCTCCGCAGAAATTCCTCCCTGCATGCAAATTAATTTAATTAAAAGAAAAATGTAGGCCAAGCCTGTTGGACATACGCTGAAAGATTTCCAGAACTAATTAAGCACTAAAGCTGCCGCCCAAGCAAGAAATTACTGAGATGGGGTGTTTTCAAGGAGCGCTGTGACATGGGATTTTCATGCTTGTGTTCTATTTTTGAGATGTGCTTTAATTGGGAACAAACCTGGCTAGGATTTTTTGGTTGAATGTGTACGTCTTAAAAAAGAAGAAAGTAAAGTTTATGTGGGATGACAGCTTCTGATGTTTATTAGTTTATTCAGTTAATTAAAATAGAAAACAAGAAGGTATTTGGAAATAACTAAGTATCAGTTTTAATACTTTTCTACTATATGGGTAACTCCCTTGAGTGCAACTCCCTTCCAAAAGTATGCTAAAGTGAGAGGAGAGAGAGGCAGCGACTATAATGTGTTTGGACTGCCCATTCCCCTCGCTTGCAACTTTCTATGACTGTGTGAACTAGAGCGCTGAGAAATAGATATGAGAAACTATCCACACAGGAAGGCAGTGGTAAAAACGGTAGCGGTTAAACAACAAAAAAGAGGTACAAAATGAGAAAGAGGAAGTATATGGTTTATAGAAGCAGCAGAAGCAATTCACAATGTCACACGGTCTGACAGCTTTACAGGAATTTAAGGTGACAAAGCAGAAGGCAAAATAACGTATTGATGTCTTTCTGATAAAATGCGGGCAAAACAGATGAACTGAAATCATGCAGTGTGTACATTGAATTTTTGGGAGTATTTAGACTTAAAGCTCAAAATCAACTGATGTTAGTAAGTTCTTCTTTCCCTCTTGATATTGAGACCACTGCAGCGTGTTTCTGTGTCAAAATCTACTTTTAATTGAGGCCCTCCAGAGGGAGTTTTTCTCCCACACACTCCTCCCTGCATTAAAATGCTTCCAATGGATTCCTTTGTTTACTTCCGTAACATAATGACATCACTATGTAACCCTGATAATTCTATTGGCTAACGCTCCAACACATTGTATGTGATAGGCTAACGGGCGGGTCATCTCTTAGCAATTGACCGGCCTGCTAACCAATCAGAGCAGACTGGGCTCTGGTTTCAGACAGAGGGTGAAAAGAGGTGCTGCATCACAGGCAGTATATGAGAAAAATTAAAGACCTTTTTGAACATTAAAAGCAGGAAAACATGTCACAGTAGAGGCACAAAATACAAAAATGAACCTAACAATTAGCATAATAGGGCCACTTTAATTTGAGTGTACACATAACAGCACATCTAGTAGTGGTATTAGGGCTAATAGTACAGTAGTAGTAGTAGTAGTAGTAGTAGTAGTAGTAGTAGTAGTAGTAGGAGACAGTATGGTAGGTATTATTTAAGCAAGAAACTGTACACATTGTGCAGAGAGAGGAAACCATGAGAGGTAATAGGCCCAGCCTTCAAACCATTTAGTGTCAACTCTCTTTTTGTACGTCATTTCCTCCTTTCTCATGTCTTAGTCCTTCCAACCTAAGATGCGATTGGAGTAGGCACGGGAGGGACACGAGTAGAGAGTCGAGGCAAAAGGCATCGAACAAAATGAGACATCCATGCACTGGAGCCGTCGATTAGAGTAACTTCCATTAAATATGAAGGTGGCACAGCTGCATCATCTGCCCATCGTCACGCCTCTTTCGTACGTCACAGTGCTGAAAACTACTCCGCAAAGAACACATCCAGCTCCTCTGAAAGCCTTCTGGAGAGAGTAGAGGAGGAGGCACGACATCCAGTAACGAGAATAGAAGAGTGTGGATGAAAAACACGGATTCATTCTCATCTGGTTTTGCAGATTTTCAGGAAATTCAGTCCATATTTTTGCTACATTTGGATGGAATCTTGCTGATTTTACTCATTCTAAGAGCTTATGAACAACCTTAGCATAACTCTTATTACTGATAAACATAGTGGCAAAAATAATGAAAAATAAGAACCGTTGGCAGTTTTAGCAACCGTCCCCACATTTGCATTTCTGAAATCTCCTTACAGTAGCTCTGGAGTATTCTCAGTCACGATGCGTTTGACAAGCCACCCTACACCTCAGTGTCAGGTTTCCATAAGCATATGTTACCATAGCCACAGTGAATATAGACCTCACAGCAGTGGCATATACCTCTTTGTCCTCGCTGGCTCTCTGTTTATCTCACTCCCTTGCTTCTGCTCCCACTCTCATTCTCCGTGTTGTCTAAGTGACCATATTCTTCATCAAAAAAGCACACGTCCTCGCCTGCATCCCAATATCTGTATTTCCCTCCATTTGTTGCATGTCCCTGCTCTCCGATCTATCAAAGAGTATGTGATTATGGCATCCCGTGACATCCACCCCCTTATTATGTCACAGTGTGACAGATCACCAAGACATCCATTTTTTCAAGGGTTAAGATGATAGCGGAAATTATGATTTATCCGTTTTGCGAGATGGGGAGGTGTCAGGATTTCAGTGTCCCAAATTTGCTTGGTTACATAACAATTTCTTAAGAGACATATTTGACGCCTCGCACAAGAAGGAGGTTTTTTGATGTGTTTCTTTTTCCCTCTCTCCCCATTTGGTGGGAAAGCAGACAAAGAAGAAAGTAGCAAATGTATGTCAAGCCTTTTGTTCTTCAGTCTCAGCTTTTCTTTCTGTGTTTGTGTCTTCAGCTCCAGAAGAGGAAGGAGAGAGAGGAGCAGCTGGAGGATGTGATCCAGGCCTACGAGAAGATTCACATGGAGAAGAGCAACCTCCAGAGGGATCTCGACAAGATGGTCAGACATCACTCAGTCCACTGCACCGTGCACTCATGTTTAAGTAGCTTTACTGTAGCTGAAGCCATATGGCTCATTAATAAATTATCACAGCTATATTCCGCTGAATATAAAATGTAAAGCTGTCATTATGAACTGAGAATATGTGATGCTTACACTTAAAAAGGTTTAAAATCTAACGTTCATGCATTGAAATGTCTAAATACGAATAGACCTATGTTAAATATGTAGTTGAGTTGGGTTCTAAAATTGTACTAAATGTTTCCAAGAATTTTCAAACCCATAGAAATCTTATTTTTAGACATGGTAACAGTCCTGGTCATTCTGTCATTTGTAATGGCATCACAAATTAACTTTTTATCCAGTTTAAAGCCACGTTTTTATGAAAAACTTCTTAAAATCTCTGCCACTCTTACATTATAGTAACCAAATGAAAGATTTAAGTTAAAAATGTTATTAGCATTTAGCTGACACTTTTATCCTAAACGACTTACATACTACTACAGTACCACTACAGAGCAATTTTGGGGTTAGGCATCTTGTCCAAGACCACTGACCCTCTTATTGGTCGATCATCGCATTAACCCTCTGAGCCGTCTATCCTATGTTCAGAGACAAAAGATTAGCAAAGGTTAGCAGTTAGCTTACAGTAATGCTTTTCATTAAATTATATTGTAAACTGGCTATTTGAAAACTATGGAAGCCTGTTTGTGCCACAGGAAAAAAGAAAAAGAAATCCTGTAAGTCAATATATTGACTTAGCTATCTCAATATATTGACTTAGCTATCTCATTATATCTGTCATTTTGACAGATTATAACAAACTCAGAAGAGCGACAAAGCTTCCCCGCAGCAAGGCTCCGGTGTTATGATGCCCGCCAAAAAGGATATGATATCGTTTCCAAACCTAACTTTGCCGTACAAATCATGGAAATGTCTGTGAGTGCTTTAAGCTGTGGCGCGCTCCCGCGAGGTGCAGTGGGCATGCATAACACCGGCGCTAACAGTTCACGAGCGTCACCCCCCCTCCCCCGTCAGAGTTGTGTACAGACCGACGGGTAACGGAGCGTCCACACAGCAGCGTGCGTTGGCGCTTGGCGGTGGGCGTGTCTGAAGCTTGGGGAGTCAACGCGAGCAACGCGAGCAACAACCAATCACATTAATCTCCCTCCCCCGACATACAAAGCAAAATGCTAGCATTCAATGCTAGCTATATATACTGTCCATGCCTGCTAGCTGTCCATTCAATGTTTAAACAAGGTAAACTGGATATAAACTCCCCAAACAGAAGAAAACCTACCCGTTTCACCCACTATCTCTGCCACCTCCCTCCATGCCTGGCTCCTCCGGTTTGTATCCCGGTAGATGAACAGAGACTGATCATACAGCACCGGGTGATTCACTATTCGCAGCATACACGCGGTTTGATTTGCTAGCAGTTTTACTGGCAGATTTTCATAAACGGGATTTGATTGGCTGACGCTTCCGTCGAAGCTTCAAAAGTTGAACATGGTTCAACTTTTGACGCGAGCAGCGAGTAGCTAAGCTCCCCACAATGCAGTTCGGCGAAGCGTGACGTCACCCCATTCAAAGTGAATGGGCAGAAGCGTTGAAGCTTCAACGCACGCCGCTGTGTGGACGGGCCGTAATAATGGATTGTGACGGAAATGTTACGACCCTGTCCGTCAAAATGACGGGCAGCAAAAAACTCTAGCGCAACCTCTGATTGAGTTATATATATTTTATTTTATTGAAACAATGTCAAATACAGAATAAGGCGCATAGACATCAATGTTCATCATATAAGCGGTACAACTTTATATTAAGGTACACAAATTCACCATCAACTAGTTGTTAATTAACATGCATATTAGCAGTATATTGGCTCTTTATTTGTCATTATAAAACACTTATTAATGCCTTATTCTACATGACCATATTCTACAAGTAATAGGCCATTAGTTGAGAGTTTTTCCTCAACATGAATGTACTAATTAGTGCTTATTTGTTGCAAGTAAGGAAGTTGTTGTACATGAGCTTTGGTCTATGCTCTCCTCAACATGTCTAAATAACTCAAAATGAGGTATTTCTATTCTAAGAAAATGTTCCCTATTTTAAAGTGAAGTCTTGTTCATAACCAATAAGCAAGTAATTTGACTCTAATTGACCTGAACAGTTTCCATATTCTAAAGTTGCCTCCTCTTCACACTTTGTAAATACATTATAGCACACAACTACCAACATTAACCTCAACAGTACATGATCAAAGTAGGGACAAATTGAAATATCGGTTTTATTAATGAACCACTAAAGAGAGGTTCAGACACATACTAAAACATGTCAAGTTTCTCCAAAGCTGAGAACACATATGCAGCCTATACTTTTTTAATAAAAACAGATTTTTAACAGAGTTTATGTATTTGTGATCATACTGTGTGACCTGCTTGTATGTACTTACACAATAGGCGTACTGTTCTCTCTGTGTTGTACTGTCTCAGTGTGAACATAAATTAAACAGCAAGCCTCTTTTGAGGGCCAGGAAATGAGCAGCCATGCTCCTTTATTGACTTATTTGCAGTCCATTGACATTCAAACGGAGTGAAACTATAAAAAAAAAAAAAAGTTAGAAGGCACTTAATGATCTCTTACATGCAAGTGTAACATACACATATTACTTGTAGAATATGGTCATGTAGAATAAGGCATTAATACGTGTTTTATAATGAGTAATAAAGAGCCACTATACTGCTAATATGCATGTTAATTAACAACTAGTTGATGGTTAATTTGTGTACCTTAATATAAAGTGTTATCGCTTAATACGCTTATACAGTATGATGAGCATTGATGCCTATGTGCCTTATTCTGTATTTGACATAATTGTTTAAATAAGAAAACATATATAACTCAATATAATGAGATAGTAAGTCAACATATCTTTCCTGTGGTGCAAACAGGCTTCCATAGGAAACAGACCGCTCACAGACGTCATCAAAATGTATTTCTTGATTCATTGCAATGTTTATGTTTCGGTTGAAAGAAACGTTCTCCCTTTAACCTCATTGGGTAATATTTTATAATCACATGGAAATGTTAAAGGAAGGGATCAGCAGCGTATTGTTGTTCCGTTCCTCCCTTCTGAATTGGGCACTTTAGAGTACTCTGCACATTTAAAAGTAATTTCCCTTTAAGCAAACATGTATTCATTACTTCTTATACAGAGTCAACAGTCCTTCAGAGACAGAAGGACTCGTCATAGAAATAATCGCTTGATTGAATGTACATATTGCACATCTTGCCAAGATACTGCAATTTCGTAGAATTTAGAACATACTAACCTATATGTTTTAGTTTCCTCCTTTATCAATCCTTTAGTTTTCCATTTTGGGAAAATCTCCTTATTTGAACACACTTCTGTAACTGAGTCATAAAACAAAGTCGATCTGGACCATGCAGGTAGACGCTTCCAACTGAACAGATTGTCTGGCTGCTCTTTCCCAGATCCCCTCTGTGATAATAAACCTTCTCACATGAGAGGCTAGTCCGTTGAGCAGCTCATGCCGAGCCGTCTCAGCAGTTTTATGTGGGCAGGGTGATTATAGAATGAGGTGCGCCAGAGACGTTGGAAGGTGTCACCTGCCGAGGGCTGAGACAGTGTCAATGTCAGCTGGAGCCCGGCTCCGGCTACTGTACCTACTGGGCCTCATTGTCCTTTAACCTTCCGGTCATTAATCTACATAATATATACTGTATAAATGATGATGATGATGATGATGTGTGTGTATCATCTACATTTTAGGCAAAAAAATGAGATGTAAATAAAAAATATTCTTACATTTTTTCGTGAAGGGCTAAAACACGCCTACTACACCCTTGACTTTCATCCCCACCACTCTGCCCTCTTCCCACCATTTTGGTTAACCTGCTTATATAAATAGAAGCACACATGAAAACTGACATAGATCTGTCCAGATCTGGCACAACACGGCGGATGATAAACTGCTAACTTTATCCACCATAGTTTATAAGTGAAAGCAAGAATTAGCTGTTTTTTTCCAACTGTAACTACGGATAAACTGATTAAATATCAAACCAAAACCATTGTCCTAAAATAATTTCAGTGCCAGGAAACTAACGAATAGTGATACTGATATTCAGCACCGTTGAACAGGATTACAAACGTTCTGTTCTACAAAGAAGCAAAGTAACCAAATAACTTTAAAATCTTCATAGGACTGAAATCAAATGAATGTGTGTGATTGCAGACCAGCCTGGTGGAGAAGCACGTGGAGCGCATCCTGGGCCTGGAGTCCGCTCTGAGGCAAAGGGAGAACTCTCTGCAGAAACTCAACATGCAGCTGCACAGCAAAGACATGCAGTACCTGCAGCTGCACGCCGGCCCCGACGCACACAGTGAGTGACCTTAGAGACAGAAGGAGTAATGTTATCAGGATACAAAAATTGAACTGTATTCCCTTCAGTTACATTAAGAAAAGACGCAATCATATTAATATGATAATTTGAAAAAGCGGGGATTACTTGCAGGATTACAATGTATCAATAACGATCAATAATTTATAGGAAGACGTACTGCCTGCATTTTCATTCAGGCTACTTTGAAAAAAAATGTTTTTAAACGCAGTAGGTGGACACCTGATTTATTAAAACAAAATAAAGTTTTCTTGTAATTCATACATTAAACTAATATACTTTTTGTAAGCCTCATCTATACCGTAGGTCTGTCCTACATTTATAACATTTTTAAAGTAACCCTCCAAACGCTGAGATTCTAGCTAAGATGTCATGGCATAATGATTTCAGTGTAAATATATTCTGATGGCAACAATAGAGTCAACCTTTTTTATTACTATCAATGCCGTGATTATTGACATTTTTGGAGAGCAGGATATTATTTTTTTTTCAGTAAAATGTAATTAGTAGATTTCCGTTAGTCCTTTGGGTATAATTTCTTTAGCGTTATGTTAAATATTAAAAGTATTTTCTTAAATTAAGACGGATAATAATTATATTTAAAATAATAGTCATTTTAATCTAAAAATAATTCCCTTAACTTTTTCAGTACAAGATGTAGCTAAATTATAACAACCTATCCAAAAAAAAGTTTACCGTCCAAATTAAATAAATAAATACTCAAATTGAGACAAAAGCAGACAATCTGATAGAAACAGGAAATGCATTTAACATGTTTTTGTATTTTACTTCCTTTAAATTGACCTTATTTTGTTTGTGGCGCTTTAGTGCATTTGATTTTGGTTCCTCCGGTTTTATTACATTTCCAAGGCAATCACGGTTTAAAGTTTAAAATTAAGAAAGAGTATTATTTCAGAAAACTTTGATGATTACCACTATGATAGCTTTGACCGTAAACAAAGCAATACAACTTACATCTGCGCAATTTTATTTTGTTTTTCGTTTAATCACTACTTGACACTGATACCTTTACTTTATAGTAAGAAAAAACATTTTCATATCAACCTGCCAAGATACGACTTATCTCTGTTAATCACCACTCATCTTTTCTCTGCATCTTTAATCAAATCCAACAATCTGGCCTGAAAAAGCATTTTAATTGAGGTCAAGTTGATCCTTGGCCTGTTAGAGGGAAGCAGATTGGACATTTTATTCCAACTCCCCAGTCGCTGTCGCAGAAAAAGAGACCTCCAGGTCAATGCGGGTGCTTGTGATTGAAATTCAAAACATCTGAAGAGCCGGGTACTCAGAAATGGAGGATTCCTTGATTTGCCGAGGGATCTATATTGTAATTACTCTCCATTGGAAACCTGTGATATCATTCGACTTATTCAGATGCAAATTCATTCCCATTTTAGATTCTTCAAACAAGGCGGGTCACTTACACTGCTTTTATAGCAAAAAGAAGAAAAAATATGCAAAAAAACTGCTTAATATATTGGAATATAGTCTTAACAAGGCTTTGTTATTTTTCAATTGCATCATAGAATACAATCTAAAAACTGCAGTCCAGTACTAAAGAAGATTATGCCTTAACTTAAAGGGGCCCTATTATGCTTTTTGGGGTTTTCCCTTTTTTGTATTATGTTATATATGTTTTTGTGTATGTAAATGGCCTGCAAAGGCTAAAATCCCAAAGTCCCCTCCAGAGGGAGTTTGTCTCCCACACATTCCCCCCCCCCCCCTGCCTGAAATACCTCTATTGGACTCCTTTGTTTACTTCCATAACAGAGTCCCATCACGATGTAAATCTGGCATTTCTATTGGCTAATGCTCCAATACACTGAACGTGGTAGGCTAAGATGAGGGACCTCTATAGGCGGTTGACCAATCACAACAGAGCTGGCCATCTAACCAATCAGAGCGGACTGGACTCTGGTTTCAGACAGAGGGTGAAAAGAGGTGCTGCAGCACAGGCAGTATGAGAACAAATAAATACATTTTTGAACATTAAAACAGGTATGAAAATTAGTATGATATTTCCTCTTTAAGCTGATCTAGAGTCAGTGTGTGCTAACCTCTGCCCTCTTCCAAAACGTGGGAGGCAGATGGAAACCAGGAAGAAATGCATCAAAGCCACCTCAACAGATGCCTTTACTGATGGTATACCTTGCATAAACTCATATTTAATGGAAAACTGTAAAGGAATTGAAGAAAAAGATCACTCTACAGTATGTGTGCCCTTTATACTTGTCCAATGAGGAGGCAGGAGCTCAGATACAAAAGATGATGCACTGTTACAGTGTTTTCATGCTCAAGGACTGAGTCTGTGTGAGCGGAGCTGAATCACTAACATGCCCACGCAGATCACATCACCCAGGTGCAAACTGAAAGATGCTGCCCTTGAAGAAGTCAACTCCTTACACAACAGCCGTGGACACAGGAGCTGCATTAGTCAGGGTAAAAAGCTAAGAAAATGTTTTGTTCTGAAGTTTTTTTCACTCTTTTTCCTCCCAGTGCTGGACTGTCCTGCTTTGACCCTTCAGAGCTCCCGTAGCTTGGACACTCTGTCCGACCTGAAGCTGCAGCGGCTGGAGGCCGAGCTGGAGGGGGCGCGGCACGAGGCCCAGGGGGCGCGTCAGAGGGAGCAGGAGCTGAAGGGGGAGTGTGAGAGGCTAAAGGAGGACATGAGGATGCTGCAGAACAGCCAGAGGGACAGGGTCAGTCATAGTTCCAGTTGTGTGCATCTATATCATGTTAATCATGTAAAGAATACTGCAAACAGGGCTGTACAGAAGATTTCAAAGCTTAAATTAAAACTTTTCATCAAAAATATTACTTCAATATTCAAAAGTCCTGAACCTTTTAGATTCTTTTAAACCGTTTTTTTCTGCACAGTTGCAGAGAAAGATGTATGATATTTGCTATGTAAAATAACATAAGAGCTTTGTAAAGTCAATGTATATTTTGAAAAAGGATTGATTAAATAATTTAGACAGGACTAGATTTAACATATTTTAAAAAACTTCATATTTTTCCACATTTAGAAAAAAAGGTTTGGCTAACACAATTAAAGTAAATGACTTATGTTGTAACAAAAAAGCATATCATATAATGTATCTGCATTTGCTCTGCATCAAGATGCCATCACCTTTCTACTAACAATGAAAATCTCCATTTCGAAGGTACTCAAAGTTGATTTAATAAAATATGATAATAGGACTGACTCATTGAATCTGGTGAATTCAAATTGAGGATAATGTTCGATGATTTTTAAAACATAAAGCTCCATTAAAAACCTCATTAGAAGCTTGAAATGTAAAGACATTCGGTACGGCCCCAACTGTAAATCTTTCTTATAATACAATACTGCAACTCTGATTAATGTCAAGTGTTCAGAAATGTGTAAAACATTAAATCTATCCCTAAAAAGTTGATATTGCACAATTCTGGACAACACCAGATCACCAGACCCCTGACAAAGACAACATTTTTCATATTGAATATTGCTTATTGTCGTAACTGGCATGCTGCAGAACTGTCCAACATGAACAGAATCCTTAACATTCTGCGCTGCACATACTTACAGTGGTGGTCATCCTACAACACAACATATTTGAGATGAAGAGTTTTGTTCCAGCAGCTTTACAACACCAGCGGGGGACATATATTTGTGGCTCCAGTGGGACACAAATCCCTGACCTTGCCAATTTAAAGTTAAGCTTTAGGCATTGAGCTGTGGACAGAATCCAACACATCAGTGTCAGAGTCCGGCTGAACCCAGGACATTAAGTTTTCAAACATGCTGAACTCAATATTGTTCGTCAAAGATGGGTATATCAATAACACTTGTGTCTTCGCACAAAGACTGGAAGCATTGGGAAACAGCTAGCCTGTCCAAAGCCAACATAAAATATACTTCCTTAAAAAACTACAATGTCACATTCATATGCTTCAGCCTTCGAAGCCTTATTAGATTTTTGTTTACATGTAAAACTATTAATACAAATAACTTGAATTAAATGGGGAACTGCATGGAAATGTGCAGATTTAACAAACAACTTTTTAATCAGATCACTTTATAGTTTCAAGAAGATGGAATTTGTTTTGCTAGCTGTATCCCCCTGTTTCCAGTCTTTATGCTAAGCTAAGCTAAGCTAACAAGCTTTTGGTTGTGGGTATATTTACTACAGACATTAGAGTGGCACAAAACACAAAACATCAACATAAGAATTCATTACAGCTGTTAAGGTGCATTTTAATGCTACATTACAAGTCAATACAAATAAGCAATACCTCAACTTTCAAAATAAAGTTATCTTTCTCTTTTTTGGAGCAATATTGCTAGACATATTGCCATTTGTGAACCTTTTTCTTCTTGCCTGAAATACACATATAAACAAAAACGCAGTTCTAGGATGATAACCATCAATGAGTAGGACCTGTTTTCTCCCACGTCCACTTTATTTCTGACGACATTACCTTCCAACATGTTGGTTCGATGGGCTCATACTGTCAGATTTTGTCCAGTATTCCACCAGCACCTGCATGCTAATCTAATTTCACGCTCTACTTCGGCAGGAAATGACTTCTCAGTGCAAGCAGTGTGATGTGGAGTGGATAAAGAAGGTGGGAGATGAGCAGTAAGTGACCACCGCCGATCTCTGGGCACGGGGAGGGGAAGAAATCAAAACTATAAACGATGGAAGGAAAGGTCAGGACGGAGGGGTTGGGGGTTGTTTTGTTTGTGAGGAGCATCATCCTTGGCAAGGATGGAGGAAAAAATAAAGAGCAGCAGGAGAACATGTTTCTCTTAAAGCCGCTTCTCATCTGCCTCTGTATTATCCTGCTGTGCTGAGCTGAGGTGATCTCCGGGGGTCTCATTAGAAACAAGACAAGCTGGGTCCAAAAGCAGCATTATTAAAGAAGTATTCATCTTAGTGCATGCATTTACTTTATTGAACTAATGTGAGCAGTAGGGGGCGGTGTAGGCACAGTGGAAAACTCCTTCCTGTCCATTTCCTCTTCTCTAAGTGGTCCAGTGTGTCTATCTTTACATTATTTCCACTATACCTGAAACCACACAACAAGAGCATTCAAGCTGGTCTGATTCAACTCAATACTTCCTGCCATTAAGAACAACAGAGTGGAAAGAAATTAGCTTAATTCCTTCATCAATAAGCATAGCTGTTTAAAGGTACATAAAGAAGTAAAACCGCAGCAGGTTTAAATGACTCCCACACAGTGAAACCCCAGAAGTGTTTCGATGGGGAGCAAACTGAAAGTAAACGGAGTAGCAGTGAAGAGGAGGACCTGGTACTGAGTGTGTGGTGGAAGCATACGGTTTTTTCCAGATCTTGGTCACCTTTTGGTTTTACTCAACAATATCACCTACAGTACTCCCACTGAAAACCTATAGTGCCTATACTCGTGTTTCCTGGGCCTTTTTCTTGTAATTGGGCTTATTTAATGTAAACTGCACAGATTGATAACGGAGGTTTGGTATTATGCATTGGAACCATTGCCCTGTTAATCATTCAACATATTTTGAGGGACATTTCTATATATCTTTTTTTATATTTAAGCTTTTGACAATAAATTAGGTTCACTGTGATGCTTTTAAATCTTCTCCAGTGTACTTGAAATGTTGAATCGAATTAGTGGATTTATAAAACCCACCTTCAAATTTGTCATAATATATTAAACTAGAGTTACAACAAGGCAATATCTTTTAAAAAACAAGAGGTCTTCTAACTTTATGGCAAAGTTATTTGAAGTGTGTAAATGTTGTTAAAGAAGCCCTATTAATGTGTACTTTTGGGGTTTCCCCTTTCCTATAGGTTGTTATACAGGTTGTTGTTAATGTAAATGCTCCAAAGGCTAAAAATAAAGCACTTTTTGAACATTAAAGCATGTAAACATGTCACACTGCAGGAACAAAATACAATTATGAAACCTGAAAATTGGCATAAAAGGGCCCCTTTAAACATGATTAGGTCAATATAGCAAAGGCATTCTGATTAAAAGAGAGTGCCTTAGACTTTTCTCATGTTTTCTTCTTTCTACGTGTATCCTCAAATAAACTATATTTGAGTCCAGGAAGTACTCCTACCCAAACATTTAAAAAATACTTTTGCTTTTGTAATGTTTCTCTCTTTCTTTTGCATCTGTTTTGTAAGAGGCGATGCAGGTTGTGGCTTTTCCTTAAAACCAGTCATATTTGTTTTTTTGTGACGATGTTTGTGGTTTTTCATTTGCCTCACTCATAACTAGTAATATGTAAACGGGATGCCCTTGCCAACCACACACTAAAATCACCTGGCAATACACCCCCAAGCCACTGACTAATCCTTCTTCAGCTTTCAGAAAGTGAGAACTGTTTCTTATAAATCACGACATGATCATTTTGAGTTGAACCCCCACTACTTGTTTGAAATTCAAGAAAACATTGAAGTAATGCTGTGTTTTGAAAATGTAATTCTTCCTAAAATCCAGCCAACCTTTGAAACCCGTTGTTAAAACATTTGAAATGATTACTACTTACAAAAAAACAGGTAGCGAAGCTCAACCCACTGTGACTTAGCGTGAGGAGTGTTCGACACCTCTGTTTGCCTGACAAAAAAAGCCCCCTCTGTTTAACATCCTGCCCCCCGTGATATGCAAACTGAATATATTTTTCCAGACAAGAGACACATAGTGACACGTTTCTAAGATCATTTTGACTCCAGATCACTTATATTCAAACGTTAGTTGTCCCCGTAGGCCTCGTCCTTTATATTAGCGAATGAGCTCCAGCAGGTTTAAAAAGTAAAAGGATTATTGCTTTCAAATATTATTACTTTGTTGGCCTTAGTATTGGCTTTAGTCTTAAGCCAACAAAGAGGAGTGCAGGCAGCTGCAGTGACGGCTCTTTCTTTGAAGCGTCTGATCAGATCAGAGGTCAGATTTCTGCCCACACTTCATCTCCCACACACATGTACACTCTTGTATCCGATTGATTCGGTGGCACGAATCTTTATTCAATGCAGCATCGGCATTATCACACCCCTCCTACGCACCGCACTGTACATTGTACAGTATGTTTGCACAGTTACACACAAGACAAAGGAAATACGAATAAATGCAAAATCACATGCTGCAAAGTATTTTTAGACATTCCAAGACAAAAACCAACAAGCGACCTGATTAAGAATTTCCGAAAAGATTGAGAAAGCCTACTTGAGCTTTGCAGGTGTTCACACATCTGCTTTACTACACGGGACTGAGAGTAAAAAGGTGTTGCAGCAAAAGCCGGGCCTCTGACACAAGCTGTCAAAACACAATGACAAAAAACTCAAAAGTGCAACAGCACAAACGGTGAAAAAGGAAAGGTTGCATGCATATGAATTGACAAGAAACTCAGTACACGCCTGTGTTTAGTAAGAAAGAAGTCAAAGCAGTGCTGAGAGCCACTTGAGAGAAGTCACTTTATGGCTGCTTTGGCGATATCATGTAATACTACAACTCCCACCATGCCAGTAAGTAACCTAAGGATTGCTATTTTCATACCGATGCTATTAATGTATTTATATTTGCAGGAGATTTCAAATTACCCTGACTCATTACAATGTCAGCATCAGGTTTGTGGAACTTTTACCACAAAGAGGGATGTTCATTTTTCTGAGGTTGGGGTGAAAGGGGGGGGTCGATGCCCCGCTCTCTGTGAGTCACAGCACAGAGGGTGGAAAACTAGGTGGGCTTGTCGCTAAACGCCAACTAACCAGTGGAAGTTTTGACTTATTTTCAGCCTTCTTTTTTGAAATTGTTAACTTATTTGAAATGGGGTCCCTAGATTTATTTTTAAATGATTTTGGGGGTCATGAACTTGAAGCCATGTGTTTGAAAATGTGGCAAAACAGCAAGCAGGTTTTTTCAGTACGCTGATAAACATAAAAAGTATGTGTATAAGATTGTTGAGAGGGGAATATAATACTTTATTTCATCAGTAGAAAAGAATACCAAGTGTTCTTCTGTTATATACCAAAGTGGCAGGCTTAGACACATAAGTGGGAAGACTCAATTAAGTTATTGCGCGGGTGTGTTGGGGAACACTTCTTATTTGACAGCGTGCTTTATATGCTGTGTAGGCAGGATACATTAGTGTTTTTCAATTATTTTTTCTTTTTGTCGTGCTGGCGTTTCTGTGGAAGTTACCTCTTCCTATTTATGCAGTAGACATTTCCAGCATGTGTTGCAAAAGTGTTGTTGTATAGCAATGTTTTATCTGCCACAATCTCTATGTAGGAATAAACCAAGTCAATTTCTGATCAACAAGACGTAAAAATTATCTATCGGAGATCTATATCAGATCTGAGGTTGGCACTTACGTACGTGAAAAAAGTCATTTTTTATCTTTCCGCTCATTATGGGGGCAGGTGCTCCTGCTGACTGAGCATTTGCCAACATACGAATTTCAATTGTTCCTTTAAACTTGTAATATCTGGTTGAAACAATAGGACTTGACGCTAGTTTTATTGTTAAGACAAAGGCAGCTGAAATTGCTTTTCATACATCATTTCATACAAAAAGACCAGGAAAATAATTATTAATAATGATATTATAAATAAACGCTATAATTAAGTAACCCAATTTTTCTTTTTAAATATATATAATTAATTAAATAATACATAATTTATAGAAATATAGAAATGTTAAAAACTGCCAAAGGGAAACATTGTATTGGCAATTGTATAATTATTTGTATATTGTATACTGACTTGTTGTGAAAAGTAACTACAATTCTACCCGTGGTATACGCTCATTATATCACGGCGAAGAACCAATCAGATTGCTTGATTTGACTTGTTCGTTTTATAATTATTTGTATACAGTCACAAATGCCATTTCATTAACAGAGAGAATGGCAAAGTGGTTCATGATGAGTGTTTACGTTGTGCATAACATGCTCAACCATCTATTATCGGTGCAGAACATGAACATTTTGACATGGATTTAAATAGGATGGTAAAAGTAATTGCACGTCTGGTATCCTGTGAAAGTTTGAATTAACATTTCTTATTGCAAAATGACAGTAATCAAACCTGGCCTTGGTAGAAGAAAATGATTCACGCTGGCAGGATACACTGATCTTAACAGATCTCCAGTTAGATTTCAGGGTTTCACATCTTGCAATTAACATTTTTAATCTACCACTGTCAGAGCTGGAATGACTGAATTTCAGGTCAGGACAAGGGAGTTTATAAAAATTGCTGCAACATTTGAGATAAGCTGAGTGTTATCAGATTTGAGGGCAGCTGGCAGCAGCAGTGACTAACTATGATAGTTTCTTCTTTCTATCTCGACAAAATCCTCCTACAAATCTCACTCTGCTTCAAACCACATACAGTCAATATCACTCTTTATCCTGTCTAAGCTTATAAGTATATGGTTAAAGATGCACAGAGATTATTCCTTATATCTACTTGTTTCATGCCTGACAGTCATTTCTATTGTGGGACTCAACGATGAGTTTCAATCTAATAACTGAGCCTGTTGCCATGGTTGGGAAAAACACAGAAGCACATCCTTGTTTACGCTTCTTGAAATAGAGTTGCTCCGTCAGTGCGGCCCCCTGAGACAGTCATGACACATCTCGCATGAGTGTGATTTTATGCACTTCAAATTATGCGCCGTGACATGCACTCTAAAAATATAAGCCGATAAGCCTCTCAATTAGCCGGCCTGATTTGTGCGGCTTTGTCAGGGCTGTGGATCAGTGTGGATTTGTACAGTTGCCTACATCTTACAATATTAAAGACTATGATTAACTTCCATACATCACAGAGATTGGAGTTGCAATATTGTAACAATCCACCCACAATGTGATATTCTGCAATGACAATTATTATGATAATGACTTAATTGCCTTCTTTCCTCCAGGGTGAATTTGGCTCTGGCCTACACTGAGCTGACGGAGGAGCTGGGACGCCTCCAGGCGCTGAGTTCCAAGCAGACGGAGATCCTGAGGAAAGCGTCACAGGAGCAGGCTAGCCCAGGTGAGCATGCAAAATACTGTGAATCAAAAATGTTGAAAGGCTGGGCCACTACACAAATGTCCCTCAGGATGAAGGTGTATTTAGATCCCTTACTTGAGTAAAAGCAGGGGTAGAATGTAACCAAGTACAATTGGTCAGTTGCTCCACCTTTGTACAAATTTGATGCAGATTTACAACTTCTACCTTACAATGAAACATGGAAATCATTAGTTACTCTTTGCAAAACAATTCTATCCAGTGGTATAAAAGTATATGTATAATTGCTCCATATTGTACTAAAACATTAAAATACTCTACATGAACACATTAGTGATGAAAACAGAGTTCTATACGATTCTATCATAGTAAAGTACTTTCTTATAAGATCATATAAGAAAAGTATACCCCCCCCCCCCCCCCCCAGAGATTTTTGGGATTTTCATACGTACAAATTAAATATATTTAATTGTATTCTTTCTCTTTAATTGAGTAATTATAGGGTTCGGGCTCACAACCAAAACAAAACTAATCATTTTGAAATTGAACATACAAATGTTTTAGTTGATTTGGATTAGTTTGTAAAACTACATTTCATTTCAATAACTAATAAGTTACTGTAGGTCTTACATGTTTTATTATAGAGGCATTTAAAACCAGCTGGTTATCAGAAACTCACAAAAACATGTTGTGGAATTCAACTTACAAGTACTAAACGGTAGCAACACCTTCTCTTCCTGCACACATATAGCGTCTCACAACTTTGCGTCTACCATGTACCACAAACACAAAGGCATGCATTGCCTTTACGGAGCTGTGAATAGTACAAACTGGGATATTATCCTGCATAAATCAACGAACGGCTGCATTTTAAGGCAGCTAACAGTGGGGAAAACAAGGAAAACCCCAAAACTGCAGTTAACTTCTCCCCGTGGTGCTCTTTTGTGACTTGAATGGCACTTCATCTTAATTAGTACCAGCATCCTGCAAGAAATATGATTGCCTCTTGGCTATTTTTAACAACAAAACTAATATTTTTGTCAATTGTTGAAATAATCAGTTGGGATTTGGGAATTTGTGTAGAGGCTTAAACGCTCTCCTGTGAGAGTATAAGCGTGATCTGAAGAGTCCTGTTTGCGTCTTTCCACCTCATTCGGAGGCCTAGAGAGTGCACCAGAGCACAAAACACCCCCTCCCTCTCTAACACCTCAACCAACCGGCCATAAATGATGCTTCCTTTTTGATATGGGAAGTGAAGTGGTGACTATAGGGCTGACTGACTCATCAACAGGTCTTATTACACAAACTATACGACTGTACGGATTTTAATATTTTAATGAATGCATAGAGCATCATGATGTGCATTTATTTTCTGATTCCGATTCAACTGAATATCCTGATGGTTTATTTAGTGAAGGATTATAAAACTGTTGAATCAGTAACATTGTCTACAGTTCTTTCTTGAAACAGTTGTATTTATGTAATGTCTTGGTGTTTTGGATGGATACTCTTTTATAAATCCACATAATCATAAGTATGTGTACACCTTTAACTACCATTAATTCTCATTTTAAATAGCTGGAGGATCACTATTGTCTGAAATATAAGTTTATGCTGCACCACTAAGATATCACTTAATTACAGCTGCAATAATTAGTCAATCAACAAAAAAGGAATCGGCCACTTTTATGATAATCAATTAATCATTAAGTAATTTTTTAAGCAAAAAGGGCGGTAAAAGAATCAGCAGATCAATAATGAAAATAATGGTTTGTTGTGGCCCTAAACTTAAATGACAGTAAAGGGTCCAGGCCAGACCACTATACACAAATAAATGACATACACATCTGCTGTATACTGTATTGTAGTCAAATCTTCCAACTTTCCTTTTAAATATGTTTCTACACGTTTGTTTTTCTTCTCTCAGTCCAGCGTCACTCCCCCATCCACCACCAGCGCCACTCCCCAGTGTCTCAGCGCCACTCGCCCATCTCTCAGCGCCACTCTCCGGTCCCCCCTCCATCCCACCACTCCCCCATCCAACAGAGACGCTCCCCTGTGCTGCAACGCCTCTCCCCAGACATGCACCGCCGCTCCCCCCTGCTCGACGTCAACAATGGACCGGCCTCTTACTCCTGCCGGCCCCCCAGCCAGCATCTGAGGGCCAGCTTCCAGGGCCGCCGCAGTTACTCCGAGGTGTCGGACCCCTCCGCCTACCACTGCCCGCCCCGCTTCTCCCTGGACCCCGTTTCCACCCTGCCTAAGCCCCGGCCCTACATTGACGGCTATGCAAAACAGCAGGCCCAACATGTGGGCTCTCCTCACGGAGGACTGCAGCACAGAGGCTCCCCGTCCCACCATCAAGGCGGTTCAGGAGGGGACGGGGGCCTCGGAGAGAGCTCCATGCGCCACTCGAGAGAGATGCCATTCCCTCTGTCTGAGGTGGCGCACTTGCATTTTGAGCCTCCTGCTCCTTCTACACCGGCCCCCCAGCCTCCACAGTCCTCTGAAGATGAGGAAGAGTGGAACTGCCCGCATCCCATCAGCCCCCCACGGACCCTTGGCGTGCTCTCTTCTACAGTGCCCAGTGGCGTGATGAGGGGCCCGGCGTCCTGCTCCGTGTTCCCCATCCCTCAGAGGTCTAACACCCTCAGCTGCCACCCGCAGCCCGGCTACATGTCAGCAGAGCACGCTCAGTCCTGGCCCTCCATCAACGTGAGTAAAAACAAGGTGTATGACTAAATTAAATCTACAGTTGTAGACGTGCGAGTGGTTCTGAAACTATTAAGTTGCAGCAGTGAAACATTTTCCAAAGCAGCAATTTGCCACAACTGTGAGAGTGCTGAGCTGTTTCACACAAAATGACTTTTTTTCAACACCAATACTCTTTCCAATGAGTAGGTATTCTTCGCACTAAAAGGTCAAAATCTTCTTAAAGGCCTCCATCTTCCTCATGTTTCTTTCTAGTTCCTTTAAAATAATGACATAACAGAACATCTTTGCTTTTTTTCTTGAAGCGAGTTTTTATTAGTCAAGTATGTTTGGCCTAGCTTAGCATAAAGGAAAGAAAACAGCCCTGTCCACAACGAAAATGTACAACATCTCTAAGCCTTAAGACTAAATAACACATTGTCTATTTAAAGTACACAAACAGAAACGTGTGTGGTTTAACAGTGAGAACATAAGTGTATTTGTTGTCAAACATCAGCTGGGTGCAATTATATGCACAGTTTCTTCCTAACAGTGTTGCATGGAATAATACCATTGTGACAGTAAAGTAAAGACTAGAAATCACCAGTCAAAACTGGCATCAGTGCTAAATACAGAGATGGCAGTCAGCAGTCCACGATGTATGAATAACCTGTAACTTAACTTGAACAATCAAGATGCATCAAGTAAATAAACAGCTTGGGGGGGGTTCATTTTTAAACTTGTGACAGTGTCAGGTTAGCTGTTCCACCCTTGCAAGAAAATTGCATAAGTTGATTTCAGAAATTAGCTGAAACAACATAGTTTAACATTGGTGGCAAAGCCTTCTAGAAACTATAGGACTTATTACTGGTGTATGGTGGGCACTGAAAATGATATTGTCCTGTTTAAAATACTACCTGGTGGGCAATTCAAAATAACGCATGGACATGTAATGGATATTAACTTTGCTCTAATAAGTCTTCTTTCTAAACGTAGCTGCCGAACACAATGAATCAGTGCATAGATGAGAGTTTCCTCCTGGATGTAGTACCAGTCGACCTATTATATGGCAAAACCCTGTTGTGTAAGTCTGAAGTGGTCACTCACCAAGTACAGTAGTGATATGATTGTGTTGCCTCCCACAGAATGACTAATACAATCCAGTGAAGTAAGTTGAGGGTGGCATGTGATCTATAATTCCTGTATCTGTGTGTGTGTGTGTGTGTGTGTGTGTGTGTGTGTGTGTGTGTGTGTGTGTGTGTGTGTGTGTGTGTGTGTGTGTGTGTGTGTGTGTGTGTGTGTGTTCCCCTGCAGCTCTGGATGGAGACGGAGGAGAGCGACATGCGGAGCTGCCCCCTCTGCCAGCTGATATTCCCTGTTGGTTACCCTGACGATGCCCTCATCAAGCACATTGACTCCCACCTGGAGAACAGCAAGATCTGATTGCCATGGCAACAAGCCGGCGCATACATCTGCGCTCTCCTCTTATAGATAATGCTAGAGAATTCGCAAGCCTGGCCAGAAGCAAAGTCAAAACACAGAAACACCAGTTAGCTTTGTGAGAACAGAGTCTCTCTAGATGGAGAAGCAAAATTAGCGCAGGTGTCAGTTATATTTGTGAAGTACTTCAACACAAGTCTATCCTGGATTCCACATGCAGAGTCCTTAAAGGCAGCTCTGCCTGTATAATCACTGGTTCTGGTTGCTGCTGTTTTGTTATGAGTCTTGTTGTGCGGTTTGAGGCAGTTTCAGGTATCGTGTTGTTGTTCGCTTCACAGTATAGTACACTTTGATTTAGCAAAGTAAGCCAAAGAGGATTTATGAGAGCTGGAAGGTTCAGGGGCTCTGCATGTCAAAAAAGCTAGTTTCAGTGTTCGTCAGGGAGATCTGAGGCATCTTTCTACTGTTCTCACCATTTAGCTTTAAATACTGTGTACCCGTTTCAAACACAAACAGTATATGTTGCATAAGTTTCTGTGCGGCAGAGGGCCAAGAACAGTGATCTGGTAGAAGCTGATTTATTGAATCGGTCCGACCTGATGAATGATTAGTCCTGAGAGCAAAGATTTGCTGATGTTGACCAGAGTATAGAACGACACTGTGAAGGAACCCTGATTGCTAATCAAGATTTGATGCCAGGTCACTTTCACTTCTCTAAAATAAGGTTTCTTTTTCCGTTCAATAAAGTGTCAAACATTCCAGTCTCATTTCGCCTACTGACAAATCAAGCTGGGGAAAAGGAATGTGAAAGTATGTTTGGATCAGCCTGAAAGCGGTTTTAACCCGAACAGAGTTATGATGCCCTGCAGGGCGGGGCACTGATGTTGATGTGTCCTCTATACAGGTCGAGGGATATTTTTAGTCCGAATATACCTTAATGCTTGCGGCTTGTTTAAAAATCCAATTAACTCAGCACTTTAAGTTGGCTACGCCTATACAATGTATCCGTTTTCAGTCCCTGTGTATATTTTCCATGAATGATTTACTATTTATATTGTCCATCTGTAAGGCAAAAAAATATGAAAATATATTTTTGCAAATGTTAATGCACCACATGTTACATGTTGGTGTGCTTGCCCACTGCTGTATATACAAAACAGTTTGTCAAATCCCAACGCACAAGGTGGTTTTCTGTACAAAGACTTTGAAATAAACAACTGGAACTCTCTTTGGTCTTCCTAAAGATCTGACTTTCAAAACAGTATGATGTCACCACTGCCCAGACCATCCAATAAAAAACAATACACAAACACACTCGTCTGCATGAGATAAGACTTTGAGGAAAAGTGGCAGTGTATTGTGTTCCTATCTTGGAGATCTGATACCAGGAACTTCGTCTCCAAACCGCAAAGTTATCTCTGCAGGGTTCCAGCAACGACAGTATACCCTTCTTTTGATACCTGGGTTTAATTTGTAATCGCGATTGATTCTTTACTGGAGATCTACTTATTGGACTTGAACTTCTTTTGGAGAAAAATACCAGAAAAAACAACAACAAAGTTACTCTGATGTCAGCTAAACTAAGGCTTTTGGTTTCCATGTACAGTTTGTTATGAAGGGGATGTCCCAGCAAACCTACCCACACTGGTTAAAAGTTACTGAAGAGATTAAATGTGATGATAGTGGCAACAACCCCTGTAGTTCTCTCTAAGCAACACACTGAATCCTAGAAGCTTTGCTCTAGGCTGCACCTTTTCTCACACCAATTTTTTCCAAAAGGGATCAAGAAATACAGTATATGACTGAAAGAAAACATTTATTGAGAGTTCAGATAACAGTTCTGTTGGTTATGATAGCATTGTACTAACCAGGTTAATTGCTGAGATCAGGGTGAGCACTAACACCGCCAGAAGAGTTGCTGAACTGCTGTTGCTAGCAAGGTAACCGCTAACATGCTATCACGAAGCCTGTTAACTCTCCCTTGACTTTTTCATTAACCATTTCGTTCAATAAATAGTTATTTTACAGGGAAATCAAATTACTGCAAGCCGTTAGTAAACTTGTTAGCTAGTTGGTTTAGCTCCGTCACCTGAAGTCCACCTAGTTTATAAAAAAACAGATATTTGTACTATCAACTTCTGTCGCATAGCTGTTCTTCAAATTACCTCTCTTTTGTTAAGTCGTTTTTACTTCGAAAGTGGAGGTTAAATGAAATAAAATGGTGCAACAATGCTAACAAGCTAAAATAGCCACAGGTATTTTGGATTCTACGGCTTTTTAATCCAGACTGCACTGTTAGAACGTCTTGCTGTTTTACAAATGGGCAAATTGGGGGGAAAAGTCATCCAAGTTAAACTCAATTCCATCATGCGTTACATTTCAGTCTCAATTCAGAGGCCCTAAAAAGTGTATCAAGACGAGATGCGGCAGGATTTGTGGTATTTAGCTGAGAATGTGACATCAATTTATTGATCCTTTCATAATTTAAGTAATCAATTGGGAAAGCACATTTTTTATTTTTCAAAAAGAAATCACCTACCACCTCCTCTAACCACATCCTGGGGAAACCCTGAAAACATTTGAGAATTTCACAAGAAATAGTGTGAAGTTCAAAATAGTCAACAACAAACACAATCATGTCTAGCAGAATCTTCTAACTTCCTGCCCCATTAATCACCTTTATGAGCCCCTGTTGGATCTTGATCTGGATAAACAATACTCCTATTATTGCTAATGTTATTTTGTCCCATTAGACCTATTTTTAGCTCAGACATTTCAGCAATTCACTTGGTGATTATTGTAACTGTAAAAGACGTGAATCATCTTTAAAAAGGAACAACATCCTGAGGTGTACGATAGAAACTTCAAGGCAGTATACCGAGAAACTTGACCATTAAATCGCGAGGGCTTTATTAACTCCCAATTATTCTATACTGTATGTATGTTCCTATATCACTCTGTGTATAAAGGTATTTCAAGTTGTGTACAGAAAGGTATTTTTTTTGTAAGTGTGTAAGGCTAATGCAACATGTTCTCTATTATTCAACAACTTCAAATTGAAGTGTCTGTACATCGGTATATACCTACAATCCTAGCCACCACCACACTACGTATGAATTTATGCGACTTTTATACAAGAACTACCCTACAACTTTACTCACTATGTAGTAGTATGTCCTCTTGTAGTCAACTTATATCCACCTACAGCCTGCAGATAAGAGTTTATTTGTTGTAAACTGTGAGATGTGTGACAGTGAGCACTTTCAGACTACACTATGTTTGAAGAAAAATCCAATATGAATGTTTACCTGAAGGTTTCAGGGATTCTACGGAAGCCTTAAATGGCCATGGTTCAAAAAATATAATTTCTTATTTTTTTCTGTGGTACAGTTTATGTTTTGTCGAGACAACGTGATCTGGGCCTATGCTTATTGCATTTTATTTTAAAACCATGGTTTTCTCATAGTCTTTAATTGTGTCAATTAGGTCTCAACAAAAGTATTCAGTATATGTAAAACAACATTTGTTATTTCGAGATAATGACAAAAATGTTTTGTCATCGCTAGAAAACAAGCAACATTACTTTGTTATCGCAGAAATAGAGGAATTCAATATTTAAACCATGGAGATGATTCTGTTATATCCAAAAAAATACATTTGTCATTTCGAGATAAGGACACGAGTGACTTGTGATCTCTAGAAAACAAGTAAAACGATCTTGTCAAAGGGAAATGGATAAACAATGGCCATTTAGGGCTTCCGTACACTATGATATAGGACCTTGATAATATTTTTCCAGAAGGATTTTTTGATGCAGCAAATAAAGATCAAAATGTGCATTTGACTTCACTGACAATGATGTAATGTTGCATCATAAACAACAAGTTAAACTGCATTTGGAATCTTTATGATAACTGTTATTTGATTTGTTTATGAATTCAGATTGCAAAAAAAATGTCATAAAGGAAATGCTTAAGTGCAGCAGGTAAAGAAACGTTGCACTTTTTTCTCCAAAATCAGAGGATCCACATTGGCTCACAACCAAAGACAACAAATAGTTTCCTGACAGAGGACATTGCAGAGTTTAGCGTGCTTCTTGTTCATGTCAGTGAGGAGGAAGCTGCTGCATTGTGGTCAATGGTGGCAGGGATGTTTTCAAACCACAGCCTGTTGGCCAAAAGCGGCAAAGCAGAGTGAACACACATAGTACACACTACACACACACAGTACAGGCTCACAGTACGAGCTCACAGTGTGATGCACACTGATGTTTGTGCTGTAACACATCTGCAAGTATACAGAAGCTGTTCTGAGGTCACATGAAGATAACAATCAATTGTTCACGTTTAAGATTTTTCTTTTGTGGCTGCTGACTGTCAAGATCTCATCTGTTTTTCCTCTTTTTATGTTTCCTAACAACCACTTTGGTTTACTCAGGAGATAACAGAGTTCTGTCAGTGTTAGATTATATTAAATGTTTCTTTATTATGGAATTTCAATCCAAAATGTCCCTCAGATTTACTCAGGAGGCCAACGGCTAGGTCCAACAAAGAGAAACCATTTTAAAAAGGCCAGATTTTTCATTCTTGTATAGCTCCTCTCTCCTGTAAGTAGCTTGCGAGTCTCCTGGGTAACACTAAGCGCACACAAAGACCTCAGCACTAATGAACTCTCCACTACACTAATGAGAAATAATGTCTACTCTGCCTAACGTCTGTGTGGTGCAACAACACTGCTGGCATTCAAAGACCTTTACGAGTGTGATTAACTAAAGGAAAGCAGCAACAAAGGTTCATGAAGATTCACTTTTTCTTTCTCTCTTTGTCTGTAAATATTCTATAAAATAAACTGGAACATGCACTGAAATAATGTGTGAACTGGCATCTGTATGCACAAATCATGATGATATTTGCCCCCGGCCACATTTTTACATTATTTTTCTGTTTTGTGATTCAATTTGGAACTTGTGAAGCACATATATCATCACAGAAGTTACCCACTTTTTGTTGAAAAGCACAGATGAGGGGGAAAACATGTCAAAAATATTACAGCCACTAGGGAAGTCTTCTTCAATGTGCTTTCCTTTAAAAACACCTTAAGAAGCATTAATTTACAATCAAACATAACTTCTGTATGTATTCTTACATATTAAATTTGTGTATGTGCTGCATTCTTAAAAGTTCTGATTTCAGAAAACATCTGATATTGGACTTTTTTAGAGAGTAGTTTCCCAGATTATGAGCTTGCATTACAGCTAAATTAGTGGTAGATGTTGGTTTGTCCTTGTAGGTGATTAATTACATTTATCTTATAAAAATAATGGGTCTCACTTTATAATAAGACTACCCTTATAAAAGGATTCATACAGGGTTTATAATTAGGTCATGAATTAGGTTGTAAACACTTTATTAATCATTAAGAACCATTTATAAACCAGTTCTAACAGTTTTCATACATCAACACAGGCTCACTATTTGGCAAGATGACTAAGCCTTATATTGGCTACCTAGCTTACTTCGTCTTCTTCATCAGCCAGCATCCTTGGTATCTGTTGTTCACTGAGTTGATTTCCCACCCCCCCCCCCCTTCCATCTTGATGTTTCTTGGCATCTCTTTATGACCATTTCTTTATAAGTTACTAGCATTTATAACTGCCAAAAGGGAGGCTTATTATAAAGTGTGAAACACATTCCCATTTATTAATGAGTTATTTCTAATAAGGCTTAGCAGTACAGATAAATGTGGACTCACTATTTGGCAAGCAACCGGTCACAGCTGCCTTGTTTATCTCATGTCTTATAAAAGCTTATTAATGACTTATGTCTTATGACTTAAGTGTTAAGTGTTCACAACCTAATTAATACATTAATTACAAACTATTTGTAAACCCTTTATAAGTAAAAAAAAGATTGGTACAAAATAATGTAAAATCTACACCTTAAGTAAAGTAAAGATGATGATTCTGTACCCTATTCTTTGCTTAGTTGTGTAATTGTTGTATTTCCATGTTTCACTAGCGTCAACATATGGAAAATACATATATCAAATTATAATTAATAATGAAATATACCATCTAATGGATTGCTAAGCCTTATTTTATTAATCAATGTCTAAATTAAGAACAGCAGGGTTGATTGCTCCCTTAAACACAAAAAGCTGTACAACTATTCATTAATTAATCACTATAATTAATAATTGATACTTTATAGTTTTTATAAATCAAACCTTGGCATCTACTTTATTCAACGGAGTTTAAACGAGCTGAAACTCCCAAAAAAGGTTTTTATTTAAGAACCTGATGTTACTGTCATGAATAACATTAAGTAATTAATATACAATTAAAAGCGATCGATGGACTGTTTGTTGTTTTGTGATCTACACACATAGTGTGTGAGGCAACATGACTTAGAAATAGATTTATTGACATGTCTTGGGTCATAATTATGAAGAAAATGTAAAAAAAAAAAGATCTTGGTTTGCTTATACAAACGAGCCACAGAGCAAAATGCCCAGACCCGCTTTGTGTGAAGTCAAGGTCATTTTGTTTACCTCCCTCAGCGACCAAGATTCTTACAAAGCTAGTTTCCTACATCTTAAGCTCTATGCCGCTAACCTCAATGCATAGTCTACCTCAGGAAAAAGTTAAAATGCACCCACCCATCCGGGCCACAAAACCACAAAACATTGTAGACTTAGGTATATGAGAAGCTACAGAGGCAGCACTAAGCTACGCAGAAACAAACAGAGAAAAACCACAAGAACTCACTCAGGGATGAAAAGCAGCACTACTGCTCACTGATCAAAAACAACTACTCTGTACTGACACAAAAACAAAAACACACACCAAAACGCTTGCATCATCCTAAATGCGCAAACACACTCATTTCTTAGAAGTCACTTCTTTTTTTTTTGTAATTTCGGTTTTTCCAATAAACCTCACCTTGTTTCTTCTCATCTGTTGCTGTTGGCAATATGTGTTATCCACATCTTTCACATGCAGACAAAAGAATGCTTAAATACACTCCTGTCACTTGCAATAACTCATCAATAATGATGTCAACATACCATAAAATTATCCGCACAAAACATTTTATAATAAAAATGCTCACTGCATTCAAGTTTGATTTATATTGTTTATTGTGGTTTTATTTGTTCACAGAAATAACGTTTGTGTATGTGCGATAAAAACAGATGTGGTTAACGTGGAGGAATTTGTTGTTGTTGTCAATCAACACAATGTGTCATGTTGCCAATAGTATAAACAAGTAAATATTAATAGTTTTAGTTTAATTATAAATTATTACAAGACCATTTACGCTTTTTGTACTTTAATATTCCTTTTTAAATTGATGTACAACATTGACTACTGCTTTCTTTTAATAGATTTCTTCTTTTCTCAAAACTGTCGACATTTTTGAATAAAAGTACTGGAAATGTAATTGTGACTTTGGATTTTGAGAGTTGCAAAATCAGGGCAGGTACATTGAAAATGAAGGGTTCGTTCTTGTGAAACTTGACATCAGCAATTTGAAAAACTAATGCCAGTTTCTCAATGACAACATTAATGTACTGTAAATCTTACAGAAAGTAGTGGCATTATAAGTTTAACTACATCACTTAGCAGTTCTATGGGGTTAAACCGTACTACTTTCACAATGGGAGTTTAATGTTTAACAGATGTGTTACAAAACACACCCTGAGTCATGCAAGAGTTAAATATGCTGACAGCCATTAAGGAAGTTGCCCTTCTATTTTGCATATTAGATTTTCACTCAAACCAGACTAGAAGCCTTGAACATAGTTTAACAGCGGATAAATACATAGTGAGACCATCTTGAATCTACTCATACTACATTTTCCATCCCCTGATAAGTTTCCCTGGGGGAAGTGTTTCTAGCAGCCCACTAGATGGCCACATAAACCACATAAACCGCAGAGCCTTTACTCTACTTCCCTTCACACTACAGCAGACTCTATAGCCAAGTCTCATGTACAGTGAATAGATTTCAAAACCATGGCTTTTTCTTAAAGGTTTGTATGGGGAAACCATGGCCAGAGACTGCTGAAGTATAGTTAAGAGGCCAACTTTCTATCAACTTAATTTTGAATCGGTTTGTATTAAAACAGAGTATAGGTGATGAAAGAAGGAAAGCCAGAACGGAAGTAAAACCAGCTGAGACTCTGCAGAGAAAAGTGACTTAAGCAGCCTTACCCACCCTTACCCACTGAATATCAAGCGCAATTTTGTTGTTGGTTAGTGAAAATTAGACAAAAACATTAAAAAAGCATAGTCAGCTTTTCCTGTTGTCTAAATAAAAGTGTGGATGCAGATCTTTTTGAACACATTCACATAAAAAGGTGTTTCCAGAATAGGCAAGCATTAGAATTAGCATTAGTGGATGAATTCACCTTTACACTAAATTATAGCTCTGGTTCTTGTACCAGTTCAGTTCAAGATTCTTGGATCGTTGGTGTAGACCAGTCCACGTTTCCACCTGTTCCACCCATTGCATCAAGGATGCATTATCAACAGAAAACATTGCACAATGGAAGTAAACACTAAACAGTAGCAGCAAGACTTTGGATTGCAGCAATTACCGGCAAGCTTTTGATCTCTGATTACAGATAATTAATTTTTATCAAATAATTAATGAAATAAGAAGACATAGGAAGTGGTCAGAGTTACCATTTAATGTCAAGGAAATCCTGTCCAAGCTGGGCACCAACAGCTTCCAAACAAACCTACTTTAGGTAGAAATGCTCCAAACGTTCAATATTATGTGCACCAACCGGAACGGAACCAATCCATGTTGGTAGATGTGTCACATAGATGTGCAAAAGATATTCACTGAAAGATCAAACAAGATGACTACTGTCTATCATTGATTGTTGTGTGACATTTTCATATGCTGTACACAGTAATGCAGCCACACACACACACACACACACACACACACACACACACACACACACACACACACACACACACACACACACACACACACACACACACACACACACACACACACACACACACACACACACACACACACACACACACACACACACACACACACACACACACACACACACACACACACACACACACACACACACACACACACACACACACACACACACACACACACACACACACACACACACACACACACACACACACACACACACACACACACGGTTGTCCCAAATGCCCCACTGACAACATGTTCATTATAACGGCTGGCAGAAGGCCCAGGCCAGAGATCGAAATCCTCAGTGCTGTGACTGAGTATGTAAACACGCGAGCCAAAGAAATACATAGAGTAGGCTGCAGTGACACACACACACGCACGCACGTCGCTAACACGATCTAACACTCCAACACACGTAATCTGCAGCTAGTGACGGCGTGGGGCGGTGAACTGCGTTTGAACCGCTGACCTCTGTAACTCACCCATATTGATGGCGGGCAGTACACTCGCTCACAACACAGCGCTTCAGCAAGCACAGCGTGGCCCCAGGGACTGCAGGCGTCAATCGGGGGAGGGGGAGGGGGGGCGCTTGAAGAATGGATGGAGAGGTTTACAGGGAAGAGTAAAATATTGCCAGTCAAGTTAATATATCAAGGTGTTATGGGGGAATAACAGAGAATAACAATTAGCCGAAAGTATGTTATGACAAGTTAAGGACTGTACACTGTATCAGTCCAATAGCAGGGTGTTGCCATGTCAGGTAAGGCAAATCATCTCAAACAGGTCATGCTGCAACCTTTTTTTCTTCTTAATATAATAGGTAACCCTAGTACATAGTTATCATTTTCCGTTACCCCTCTACAATAGTAGAATGTCTGTTACAACATCATTACTATAGTGAGTTAAAGTATATGAAAGATGGACTCCAGTGCAGTTTTGAGTTTTGGCTCCTTGTTTCTTGCAGTATATTGAACTTTGAGTATGTTATAACCAACTGTCAATGGCAAAAGTTCTGAAGATGCCCGAACATTACAACTATATGTGGTTACAAACAGCTCATACCAAATCAATTGGCATTTATCTTTCGCTATGACTGCCTATCTGGTTCGAATCATTCCACTAGATGTTAAAGTGCACCTATCATGCTATTTTTAGGCAATAGCATAGGTCTCAGATATATACAAATATATTCAAAACATGTCTATGAAGTGTTTTAATCAAAATACCAAACAGATCACCCATTCTAGCCATGCCTCATATCCCTCTATTTCACTTCCTGTTTCAAAAGTGATGATTTGGGGTATAAAGCTTTAAAAAAATGAAATTTGATAAAAAAAATAGAGGACGGGTCTGAGCTCATGCGGGAGATTCTACCGGCATACTACTGCAGTGATGAAACGCCATATCGTGGATTATCAAGGATTATTTCTGAAACAGTATGGAGCTCAAAGGTTTTCTCTCTTGCCGGTTATACCACAAGGTGAGTTCCTTTTTATTTCCTGCTTCTTCACACACATGCTCGCAAGTACAGGTTAGCTCTGAGTGTTAGCGGCATACTTGTCAACCCTCCTGATTTTCGCGGGAGACTCCCGATTTCATTGCCCTCTCCCGGTTTCCTCCCGGGGTCATATTTCTCCCGCATTTCTCCCGATTTCTTACAAAATCAGATTTACTCAGGACTGTTTCCACTGACTTTAATACAGCTACACCATTGTTTGGTTTCCATGGTAACACATCTCTTTAGTAGCTCGCGCAACTGAAAGTCTGAGAGGGTGAGTCAGATAGTCACAGAAAACAGAACAATAATCGACAACTACTCTACTCTCTGCTCACTCCTTTCCCGTAAAATACAGGTCCAGCCCACACATATGCTCCATCAAGGATGGTGCTACAAGACGCAAGGCATTGCACTTACAACTACAATAAGCATGTTAATGTTGATCTAACAGCTCCGGCGAAACACTAGCCCGTACTAAATAAGTTGAGTCTGAACTAACCCGTTCAGACTCAAAGCATAGGTCATCTGTGGTCATCAGGGGCCTCATGTATAACGCCGTGCGTAGGATTGACTTTGGAAGGTTGCTTACGTAGTAGAAATCCGAAAAATAGGTCCATACATTTTCCGCCACTTTCTGATTCACCAAACATTGCGTACCGGCGAGGAAAGTGCGTATGGCACTTCCTACGCCTGTTTCCCTTTTATAAATCACAACCGACTCGAAATGCGGTGCAGCTTTGGCGGGCTTCAACGCCCATATTTGCCTATAATAGTCAAAGAAACGCCCTTTCATTCATTCATTTTGACTGAAGATGCATGGAGAAGATCGCGGGAAATGACGAAAGAACAGCTAAAAAAAACATCTCACACCTTGTCAGATTTTGGTTATTTTGGGGAGGTCGAGATAAATCATATTGTTTGGTGGATGCAGTTTGAACCAGAGTAGCAGCATGGAGGTTGGATCGCCACCAAAATAAATAAATAAGTGGTCCGAAAAAGGTTAATGACAAAATAAATACACATAAGGCTTGTTTGAGACAAGCAAGACCTGCGCAGACCTGCACAATTTCGATCAAGATCTTGCTAGTGCGTTGCATGATGGTTAGTCATTTTGTCCGACTTGCTCTGGAGGCTCGCCTACATGAGACGTTGAAATCTCGCGGGACGCAGCCTTGAGAGCGAGGCGCGGCGAAGCGGCGCAGTTCCTCTCCACGGGCTGCGGAAGCGAAATGATTGATGGGAAACGCTCGCTGGTATCTCGAGCTGAGCGCTCATTGGTGGTTTTTACCACGTGCTGGTGATGAAACTCTCCAATTGGCTCGGCAAAAGTTTGTTGTTGTTTTGTGTCAGTTTTACGTCGCCCCCCTCCACTTTTTCAGAATTGTTCCACAATGTTTATCATCATGAAATGAATATCTATGTATGTTATACTATACTTGCACTGCTTACCGTTTTCATACTTTATATATCTTAGCATATTCATACACACTGTTCATACTGCTCACAGGCTGCTGTGTATATTCCTACCCCTCGCTGTTTATTCATCATTCAATTCATTCTATATTTTATTCTTCAGATTGTGTACATTACTTTTCACTTTACTGCTTGTTGCACTCCTGGTTAGAAGCTAAACTGCATTTCGTTGTCTCAGTACCTGTAATCTGTGCAAGAGCAATAAAGTTGAATCTAATCTTGAGCAGGAAGACATGTATTTACTTAGTACATATCTGACATGAACGATTAAACACATGTGTGCATTCTTTATAAATGCAAACCGAGTCAAGCCGACTCCGGAGGTGGCGGTATGCACCTTAAAGTTGTTTGCAATCCGCCAAAAAACTGAGAGAAGAAGAAGGCGAAGGCGAAGGCGAAGGCGAAGAAGAAGAAGAAGAAGAAGAAGAAGAAGCCGACTCGGAGCTGTACGACTTCAGGCGAGCTTTTTGAGACCTCCCCCGGCTGCGATCGGCTATTCTCGTCTACTTTCGAGGCGAGCCGCAGCTCGTCTCAAACAAGCCTATAGACTAACCTTCCTCAGACAGTGTGTTTGTACCGGGGACAGGAGACACCCCCTTGATGAGAAACTGTAAGAAATGATCGGGGAATCCCTCTGGAGTGGAGTCATGACGACTGGATCTGAATTATGTTTTTGTATGGTGGTTTATGTTCCAGCTGTCGATCTGTGCGCAGCGTCTCCACTGCAGCCTGTGCACCCCGCCCCCCCCCAGCAACTCTATATCCACCAGTTAAAGGAAATACAACTAATGTGTTGTGTTGTATTAGCTGTACAATTTACCACATATGGTGTTCTTAGTTTCCATACCTCCTGTGTTTTACGAGCGACTTATCAAGTCTTGGCAAACGGCATAAAACACGATTAAACATGTATTAAACATATATAAAACCATGCTCGTATCTACAACCTATAGAAATGCAAAACGGCGTCAGTTTAGACGTAATTCTGTCCTCCTGCTTACCGCATCATTTTGAGAAAACATTTCATAACATTAACACAACATATTTGAGGTGGTTTTAAATAACATATCCGTATTTATTCATTTCTCCAAGTTATGTTTTTGTGTTCACTGAGGAGTCTCAAACAGGCGTTTGTTTAATCATTTTAAGATTGGCTTTAATCAATTTGTGAAAATGAATTCTTCATACAGTGGGGCAAAAAGGTTTATTTGCAAATTATGGTGGAAAATAAGTATTTGGTCAATAAAAAAAGTTCATCTCAATACTTATATGTTATATACCCTTTGTTGGCAATGACAGAGGACAAACGTTTTCTTTAAGTCTTCACAAGGTTTTCACACACTTTTGCTGGTATTTTGGCCCATTCCTCCATGCAGATCTCCTCTAGAGCAGGGATGTTTTGGGGCCGTCGCTGGGCAACACAGACTTTCAACTTCGTCCAAAGATTTTCTATGGGGTTGAGATCTGGAGACTGGCTAGGCCACTCCAGGACCTTGAAATGCTTCTTACGAAGCCACTCCTTCGTTGCCCGGGCGGTGTGTTTGGGATCATTGTCATGCTGAAAGACCCAGCCACGTTTCATCTTCAATGCCCTTGCTGATGGAAGGAGGTTGTCACTCAAAATCTCACGATACATGGCCCCATTCATTCTTTCCTTTACACGGATCAGTCGTCATGGTCCCTTTGCAGAAAAACAGCCCCAAAGCATGATGTTTCCACCCCCATGTTTCACAGTAGGTATGGTGTTCTTTGGATGCAACTCAGCATTCTTTCTCCTCCAAACACATCTAGTTGAGTTTTTACCAAAAAGTTATATTTTGGTTTCATCTGACCATATGACATTCTCCCAATCCTCTTCTGGATCATCTAAATGCTCTCTAGAAAACTTCAGACGGGCCTGGACATGTACTGGCTTAAGCAGGGGGACACGTCTGGCACTGCAGGATTTGAGTCCCTGGCAGCGTAGCGTGTTACTGATGGTAGCCCTTGTTACTTTGGTCCCAGCTCTCTGCAGGTCATTGAATAGGTCCCCCCGTGTGGTTCTGGGATTTTTGCTCACCGTTCTTGTGATAATTTTGACCCCACGGGGTGAGATCTTGCGTGGAGCCCCAGATCGAGGGAGATTATCAGTGGTCTTGTATGTCTTCCATTTTCTAATAATTGCTCCCACAGTTGATTTCTTCACACCAAACTGCTTACCTATTGCAGATTTAGTCTTCCCAGCCTGGTGCAGGTCTACAATTTTGTTTCTGGTGTCCTTTGACAGCTCTTTGGTCTTGGCCATAGTGGAGTTTGGAGTGTGACTGTTTGAGGTTGTGGACAGGTGTTTTTTATACTGATAACTGTATTAATGGCACCTGTTTGAACTGGTTAACAAGTGGAGGACAGAGGAGGCTCTTAAAGAAGAAGTTACAGGTCTGTGAGAGCCAGAAATCTTGTTTTTTTGAAGGTGACAGAATACTTATTTTCCACCATAATTTGCAAATAAAGTCTTTAAAAATCAGACAAGGTGATTTTCTGGATTTTTTTTTCTCATTTTGTCTCTCATAGTTGAGGTATACCTAGGATGAAAATTACAGGCCTCTCTCATCTTTTTAAGTGGGAGAACTTGCACAATTGGTGGCTGACTAAATACTTTTTTGCCCCACTGTATATGATAAATGAGAGGTAACATTTTATTTATGGTATTATTTCCACATATTTCTCTCCATTCTTCCTTCTGCCAACGGTGTCGCAGTTTCTCGTCTCTCCCGTTTTTGTGCTTAGTGCGTACGCATGGGTTAGTTTGCGTGGAGGACCGCACGTTCTCCCGTCAAGTTAGTATTTTATAAATCGCAAACATTGAGTAGAAACTGGCGTACGCCATTTTTTGAGCGTATATCCCTTTATAAATGAGGCCCCAGGTCTGGTTCAGTTAATCCCAAAGTTGTTGGACAGACTTACAGTAGGACAATTGCAGGAAAATCAAGTTCTTCCAAAACAAACTCGGAAAACCATTTTTGTATGGAGCACAGGGGCGGATCTAGAAAAATATTCATGAGGTGGCAAGAGGGTTGCAGGAGAATTTCAGGGGTGGCATCCCCTGGCAGAAGTATGCTGATTTAATCGCAGTCATATCAATTAATGTTAACTTGGAAAGCC
The DNA here is from genome assembly GCF_949606895.1 of Notothenia rossii. Lineage (NCBI taxonomy): Eukaryota > Metazoa > Chordata > Actinopteri > Perciformes > Nototheniidae > Notothenia > Notothenia rossii. The sequence goes on from NC_136910.1 coordinate 19,124,025, forward strand.
ACAATATTTATTGTAACTCAATAACATAGGTGACATTATTGTGGCAAACCAGTAAAGCCTTAAATATAAATATATAAGGTGGCAGACATAATTTAATGAATTTTAACTGAACAATAACTGAATGAGTTTGTCTCACTCTTAGACCAGCAGGGGTACCAAATCTATGCAGACTGCTGCAATAAGTACATGAATTAACTGCCTCGTCGATGTTTTTCTGAATTAATATGATAATATTAACAATCATATTATTCCTATCAGCTGTCAATCACTTTTATGATTCACATATTTAGTGTTATTATTAAATAAACTATATTTTTTGGAGGAGTTAATGATGAATGTTCCTCAAGATGCTTACTCACCCTCCTTCAAATTTGAAAGACAAGTAATTACTATCATATATCAAAAGAATCAAAAGGAGCAGTTCAGCGCCCCACAACTTCATTGCAAACAGTTACAACCTTGACTTTACATCAGAAAGAACAAACATTAAAGAAGTGACTAACTGCATCAGTTAGGGTTAAAAAAACGTGTATTCAGCTAAAACATATACACATCGCTGCAGTTATTATCCAGTGGAAAGTCCTTACCTACTGGCCTATATCAAATTGGTTACTTTTTTTGGCTGGGCAGTGAAGTTTTACGTCTTATTTGACTTTCTCAGGACTTAAAACATTTTTTTTGGGGGGCAAACAGTTTATTATGCTCATCGAATCATCCGTGAGCAGAGCATCAAGTTGGCATGCCTATAACAGCTGAATGTGGCGATTACCATCTTGTTCAGCAAAAGGTCTCACAAACGTATTAAGATTTAAAGCTATGGTGCATTTTGATTCAATGCTGAGTACAGCCTGAAGAACATATTGAGGATTAAAAAACTAATGTCACAACAGGACTTAGAAAAGCTTGTCCATGCTTTTATCTTTAGTAGACTCGACTACTGCAATAGTGTATTCACAGGGCTGACAAAAAAATCCATCAGAAAGCTGCAGCTGATTCAGAACGCTGCTGCACGTGTCCTCCTCACTGACATTAAAAGAGTGGATCACATCAGTCCGGTTCTGAAGTCTTTACACTGGCTTCCAGTCGGCCAAATAATTGATTTTAAAGTACTATTGCTAGTTTTTAAATCATTACATGGTTTAGGACCAAAGTATATTGTTGTACTCCTCCATAATTACGAGCCATCAAGGTGCCTCAGGTCTTCTGGGACAGGTCTGCTATCGGTTCCGAGAGTAAAAACAAAACATGGAGAGGCAGCCTTTAGCTATTATGCCCCGACAATCTGGAACAAACTACCCAAATCATGCAAGTCCTCAGAAACGCTTACTATTTTTAAATCGAGACTAAAAACATCTCTTTGACTGCTTTTAATTGAGCTGCTCATATTCGCACTACAGTATGCCTTTTAAACATGTATTGTATACCTGTGGTGTTTATTTTTATTATTTTATTATCTTTGCTTTGTAATGCCTGTTGTAAAATGCCATTATATATGTGTTTTTACTGTATGTATTCCTAAAAAGTATTTTAATTTGTTTTGTAAAGCACTTTGAATTGTCGCGTACAGAAAATTGCTATATAAATACACTTGCCTTGCCTTGCCTTGCCTTACAGCGAAACTTGACAGGCTCTTCTCTGTCATTGGAGACCGCAAATACCTCATTCCTTCCGTCTACTTGGATCCTAAATGCTTCTCGTTTTGCGCTGTCCCGCCGTTCAAATGAAATCGCCGCCAATCATATTTCCAGGCTCGCGCCAGGGCCGGGGGAGGAATTACAAGGTTTGCGTCTTGTGCTGCATTCACTTGCACTCGGACATTAGAGATTTTCTCTCATAAATGTCCAATGAGCCACAACTTTTCTTTCAAAACAAAGCTGCCAACTAGAGTGGCAGCTGGGGTGGCAAGGCATTTTTCTGAGGTGGCAGCTGCCACCCCGTGCCACCCCGTAGAACCGCCACTGATGGAGCATGAAAGGGCAAACCACAAATTCCTAGAAAGGCATATGAATATGTTAATTCCTCGTCAGGAGAAACTTATTTTCTTTGCAATTAGAAAAAAGAGAAATGTGTACACCTGTAATAGCAATTGGACAACATTTGTTAGAAAATATTGACGTCAAAAAGCAAATATCGTGCATCCCTAGTTTATTTTTCCTGATTTTGCTATAATCTCTTGCAAAAGAAAAGTCTTCAAGATAATTGCAATTTATATGTGACAAGATTGTCCACATGCTTCCGGCCATTTATTGTTCTATAGTAAATTATTGGGATTAAGAAAACCTAATTTGTTCCTGCATCCTTTAGCAAGTAAACTGTATACAACAAACGTATAGCCATTTTGTTCATAAAATGTATGTACTGTATGTTGTAGCTGCAGGATATGACTGGATAAAGCAAAACCAACAAAAAAATCTTCAGTCATGTGACCTCTCCATGACCCCACAGTTTGGTCTACCCACAAACATAAAGGGTGAGGCAGAGGTGAACCACCGTCTCCATAAATCTTTAATTTGATTCTCATGTATAATTGTCTAATTCTGCATTAGCGTTGCACTGGAACACCAAGGACATCCTTTAGAATCCTGAAATATTAAGCTTCATGCAGTGTCTCCAAGCATTGCAAATCATTCATACCGTCTAATCCATAACACATGATCCATTATGGATATAAGAAGGTTACAGTTGGTGTTAGGGTGGAGGTGCCAGTTTTTACTGTCAGCACTGGATTCTAGTTTAATATTTGATCAAGAACAGGCAGCCACTGACGATCACAAGGGTCTTCAGCAGGGAATCCACCTACATGAAATGCCTCTAAGACACCTGACAGTTCATCTTTGTCCCACTGACATGGAAAAAATAACATGTTTAGAGGCAGGCTTGGTGACTCATAGCAGCTGAGATCATGCTGGTTAAAAGAAGATGTTCACTAAGGCTGTGTTCGACTGAAGAAATGGTTCCAGCAGAAAATGTTGCCAACTAAGATGATTTAAGATCTGTATAACTGAGTAAATAATGGAGATTTCATCTACCCGGGAGGCTTAACAACATAGGGGTGGCCTATCAAAATTTACAAATTAAGAGTTAGGTTTAGGGTAAGGGTTATAGTGAATAGTATCCTGTATTTTAATAAAAGTTGCTTGCAAAGGGAAACTGTCAAGAGTAGTTTGCACAGCCAGTAAATGTATAGTCGTGCCACCGATACAACTAAACAGCAGACATGTGTGGAACACCAAAAAGAAAGCTCCTCTGACCATAGCAAGCAAACCATCCCTCCTTATGTACCTGCCATTTTAAACTGCTACCCCTCAGGGAAGTGCCTTCAGAAGGCCATGAGCCACGAAAAATGTCATCAAATAAATCTTTTATAGTAAATTATTTTTGAAATGCTTACTGTACCTTGCCTAATTTGAACATTTGTTTTATGTTTGAGGCATTTGAAAATGTTTCTTTTTGTAACAAGCCTACTGAAATTTATTTAGTTTTCATACGTTTGAGCTACAGTAGAAGCTCTTTCAATGTTTTGACTGTTTGTTGTCTATTTTGTAATTCAAAACGATTTTGGTGAGGCTAAAAATAATTTTGGTGTGGGGTGGGGTTTTGGTAATGACTCAATTTCTTTCACACAAATTGGCAAAGAACGGTTTTATATGGAGTCAGTTTTGTGCACTGGGGCATCATCAATTTGAGAAAAAAAGAGCATCTAAAAACAGTTGGAAGTAGGAAACTACAGTCTAAGATATTCATGTATGCTAATTAACCAAGATTTATTCAAACAAAATGGTCATAACAGTGTATAAACAAGACGAACACCCATGTCAACATGAGTGTCCTTAGTCAACAATTGAGTGTGTTGAGACTAATAAGAGGTAAGATCTAAGATCTACACCAGGCCCATTTATTTTATTCAAAGTATTCTTCAGCTAACAATGATCAGCTTTCAAAACAAGAAGAATTGATCTAACTTTAGTGACAGCAGTGTTTTACTTATCCACATGATTCTTACAATTCATTATTGTTATCAAAGCCGAGAACAAAATAAGCATTTTTCTGGTGCAGTAAACTTGACTCAGATCCCTCTCTACTCCAACGAACACTTCCAAATCATCTTTGAGGCAAACAAATGGAGTCAGGTGCTTAAGAAACCTGCCAAATCAACCATATGGCCCCTGAGGTGGAAGTAACAGGAGTGAGTGCACAGAAGCTTTCATTTCCTTCCCACAGTGAACATCAACTCAGCAGACTACACCCAAGTTCCTCTAGAATTGACGAAAGGTGTTGTAGCCCGCAGCAGCCCACTTGACCTCAGCTGCTTTGGGTGAGAATGTCTTCTTCGAAAAAGTGTTGATCCTGTTTCAACACTTTTGGCTTTATTGTCAGTTACAATATGGAGTCGAGCATCACTCTGGTGAAGAGTGAGGTCGCAGTGGTGATGGAGTTACGTCTGTCTGCTGAACATATCAACGCTGTGATTGGTGGGCATATTGCTCGACTCGGGGGGGCTTTCATCATTAGCCGGCACTGCATGGCAAACGGGTGGTGTTGCCCCTTTTTTTGCCTTACAGGCGGCAGTATCACAGCTCTGATCTGTCACCCTTCGCTTGCCTTAATGTGTGAAAGCAAGACGTGTTGCGCCTATTAGCACTTCTTGGCAAGGCTGGCATGCTGATCCCTCATCCCCGGGGAGCCCGGCAATATGGTGCCGCATGTTGACCGCCCGCCAGCCCCGGCTCCCGCTGTCACAACACATCACACATCCCCAACAACCACAGCCACCACCTCCCATCAACCACACCTCCATCACTGTTGATGGATGAGTGACCGGGGCACCAAACAGCCAGAGCCAGGGGTTTGCTGGGTGGAATAAAAAAACAAAAACTTTTGAAAGGGGAGGCAGTGGCATCCCAACAATTTGTTACGGTTCAAGTTCTTAGTTTGGTATATTTGGAAAATATGATTATTTGCAGCCAAACCAAAGGGTTTGAAAACGAATCCTATTCACACTGGTGATTTCTTTAAAACAATTATTTTATAAGAATATTTTGCCTTTATTAGTCAACGGGAAAGGAAGATGATGGCTCTGTCAGTCCTGTCAGTCTAGTTTCATATAATGTCCGTCTTTAATTCAACAATCCCTCTTATCTAAGAGCAATGAGAGCAACCTTAACCCTAACCTGTGCTCAACTCTGGGAAGTCAACAAGTAAACTAAATTTTAAAAACTGAAGAGATGTCTGTAGATATAATAATAAAATAAAAATATAAAGAATTGGGATTGGATGGCTGGTCCAAATTGTATCCCAATATAACTTTTGCCAATATAAAACTTTTTTTTTTAATTGCTGTAAATGGTTAATTAACTGTGTGTCTGCTATGATGACTGTCACTATGGTGATCAAACAACCTCTACAACAGTATGATTCATCATGCACGTTGTTGTATACTTCTGTTTCTATCTCACTGAAAGCTTTCATAACATACATTAACCTGTCCAGGCCACTCTTTTAGTATATACTCTAGCTCACTGTAACCATATACTGGTGTAACCCTAACCCTAGACCTATCCCTAACATCGTGCAGAGGAACAGGGTTCAAATCCAGCCTGGGACAATTCGCCACTTGTTAAACCCCTTTGTCCCCCCTTTCAAATCTTCAAAAATAATTGAACAGATCACTGAGTCACCGGCCACAATTTCCAGTTATTCCAGTAAATGGACACAATTAAAATAAGTGCAAAACTGTCTGAAAACCAAACCTCACCTACTACTTTATCAGTATCCAACCAAATAAACCACATCAAATGATTCATAACAAGAATACTAAAGAGGTGGACACCTAATGAGCTGAGAGGCTTGTTTGTGGGATGATGGAACAACATTATAATTCGAGAATTATACACAGAAACTGTGAGTAAATACAAAAATGGATGGATTGGAAACATAGTTAACCCTAACCCTAGACAGGATATTAAATTATGTGTAATTTCCATTCTGTAGCCGTGCTAACCGGCCTATTACAGCAAAGACCACGGCAGTAGATGACTGTGCTGCCTGGATCATGGATCTGATGATGAGTGGTCTCTGCCAGTTACTGAAGATAGTGTCAACTCTGTGAGTCATGAGGCTTCCACTGACTTACTTTGTGTGACTATTGCAGACAACAAGTAAACATGTCAGACATGTGTGGTGTGTGTGTGTGTGTGTGTGTGTGTGTGTGTGTGTGTGTGTGTGTGTGTGTGCGTGCACCCACAGTGTCTGTGTGTCTGTGTGTGTGGGTCCACCCACAGTGTCTGTGTGTGTGTGTGTGTGTGTGTGTGTGTGTGTGTGTGTGTGTGTGTGTGTGTGGGTCCACCCACAGTGTCTGTGTTGTTGTGGTGAGTGGATAGTTTATAGTAAGAGGAGATTAGACTATATTTAATTTTTAACTTTTAAATTTAGATATGCACGCCTTCCAAATTCCAAAAAACAGATTTTTTAAATAATATTATATACGATTTGATCATGGGTGATTAAAAATGTATAATTAAGGAGGTTTATTTTTTTATAGATGTTTTTATAGATTTGATCAACTCAAACTGCAGGCATGGAAATGGCCTTGCTTTGGAAAAATGATATACATCGAAGAATATTTTTGGACACTTATACACAATAACTAGAAAATTAATAGACAGGAAGTCAGTAAGTGAGATACAAAAATACATCAACAAGCACCAATTAGACCTTATCTCAAAATATAATCATTGAAATCATTTCAAATGTATACAAAAAAAATGAAGTTTACAATTTGTTTAATGAACTAAACCTACATGCCTAGATTCAGCTTTGAAGACACTATGGCTCCTTCTTGTCTGAGGAACAAACAGAGGTGGGAGTTTGGAGACCTTTAACCGAGAACTCAACAACATCTGTTGTTCATTCTGCCATATTTAGATTAAGTCAAACTCTATCTATAGAATCTAAGTCTGTGGTCAGCATCACAAGCAGCACTACAGAGTCTCGGCCACAAAGCCACAATGTCTGCTGTGTACATGGGGCTTTGCACAGCTGAGTAGTGAAAAGGTCAGCTTAGTGGAGGGGCTTGCTACACTGCGTGACTGCATAAGCAAACCTTACCTGTCACAACCATACCTACCCTATGCCCACCATATATGTTCTGTTGTAAGTGCCACAGGTTAAAGCGGCTGTGACACTATGGCTCTCGGCAATGAGTGTGACGCCTGTGAGGGGCCTGTTGTACACCGCTGAACCTCTCTGCCCCCCCGCCGCTGCCCACCAGGCATATGCTGGCGCTGTGATGCTTCGTGGCCCAAGCACCAGTGACGGACAGGTTCCGACCTGAAATTCTATTAAAAATCCATATGCCAGAGGTGATGCCTGGACAGTAAAGGATATCCCTGTGCTTAAGGCTAGGAGGAGAGTGGTGGGGTGGGGGGAGTGAGAGGAGGTGGACGGGGTGGAAGGGGTGGCATGGGTTCGTCTGCTGATCTGTCACAGCTCCACGCCTGGCTGACCATGCTCACATTAACACTGACAAGACAAAGAGGTGACACATCCCGGCCTGAAGGGCTCGGGGTATATGGACACGTTCATGCACATGCAGGCATTTACTCGCATTCATATGTGCGCACAAGCACACTTCAAATCCTTTTTAATATTGAGTTATAGTCTTTTACACACATATTCCATGTCTGTTAAGCTTCCCAGTGTGTACCACCTATTGCCGTCTGTTGTTCATAACAAGATTGAGGCTGACACCATGTTTAAGGGTTTTGAAACCCGCAAACAGTATGCTAATAGTATGTAACCACAACTAAAAACACCTATATTTACAATAGGTGTGGGACTATGTTTACATTTTGTCACAAATACCGATATATGCTTAAAACCCTTAAAAATCGCCCTAAAAAAGACACTGACATTTATTTTACCTTGCATTTAGTCAAGAAACTAATATTAAATACCTAGATCATAAGCTTCCCTTGCATTAAAAAAATAATAAAAAAGAAGCAACATGGTCTGAGTCACATCTATCTTACATGATAATCTTCTCAACATGTAAGGATATCCACGATCCCGAAATATATATGATATTATCTCAAGAAACCTAATTTAAGAGAACAAAACTCTTCAACCTGTATCTATAATGCACAGGAGACCTGAAATACAGAGGATCACATTATGGTTCACAAACGGTTTGGCTGACAGATGAGGGCTGGCAGAAAGCAATGCCGGAGCAGATTGAACTTTGGGACATCTCTGCTTTGGACAGCTTCAACAAGCAGAGGGCACGCGGCGGTCACTGGGGGCAAGGCTCCGGTCAATGGGGGTTGGCACAACATCCTGAGGAGGGTGTTGGGCAGGGAGGGTGAGGGGAGGTGAGGATGGTGGGGGGGGGGGTAGGGGCGTACGAGGCGTTGTGGTGTCATCTTAATGTCAGCCCGTGTCAAGTGAAATCATCGTTAGCTGTAATTTTCTGAGCAATTAGAGTGCTTATATTGAGAACGCTCTCCAGCTGACAAACACGGGGAGTCGCTGAAGGAGTTCCCCACAGCCATGCTACACACACACACACACACACACACACACACACACACACACACACACACACACACACACACACACACACACACACACACACACACACACACACACACACACACACACACACACACACACACACACACACACACACACACACACACACACACACACACACACACACACACACACACACACACACACACACACACACACACACACACACACACACACACAGAACAACAGCCAGCAATCAACACTTTCCTGCACTCCTGTTTTTCCAGTCCAGTGGACTGCTGTCTATTTTTTCCTCCATTGAGTATATATAAATTAATATTAAGAATGTCATAGACCTTGGAAGCTGTTTTCCAAGTACAATTGATCAATAGAGCAAAAATATACAAAATATACAAATATTTAGGAAAAAACACACATTTTCTGTCTTCTTTAACTTCTGGTTATATCAATTAAGTCTCTTTTTAGGTTGGTTGGGAATAATATAGAAATACATATTTCAATTATGCAAGGAAACAAAAGACAATTGTAGCAACTACAGCAGGAAACTTTAAAGTACTGCTCAAAGCATATGTCTTATATTTTGGAAAAATGCTGGGGGTGGGTGCCGCTAGTGTGTGTGACAGGGACATGATTTGGAGAGGCCACCTCGATCTGACACAGTTAAAATAGGGGCATGTGGTTCCAGTCCACTCACTCAAACTGGGGGGTGACTGACTGACCCCCCCACATCATCTCTTCAGCCTCAAAACAGTCAGATATACCTACATACTGTAGTTCCATGTGTGAACTGACAGATGCAAACACAAAAGCATGTTCAGAATTTTCACTAATCATACTGTCATTTAAACGATAAACACTCTACACTGCGTCATGTGATGGGTTTTTACTATTTGACCAGACCTGAAATTGAAAAAATAACTATACCAATGATACTGTAAAATGTTAAGTAAAAAAATCTCTTTGATTTCATTTTTTTCAAACACTTAATTCATACAGTGTTTTGTATTATGTTACCAGCAGACCTGGATGCACTCAGTTAAGGCTAATGTAAGCAATGTGCTGGTGATGTTAGTAATGGGAAATGTACACACCAGACATGTCAGCCAGCGTTATAATCCCAAAACACACCGGTTGTACTTCTTGTTACCGATATAATGTTAAAACTGAAAACATCCCGTTTAAAAATATAATTTGCAGCCCAATAGTGTTAAAAGACTTACATATATAATTCTTCCATATCATACTTGAAGTATAACAAAGTATATCATATAATAATAGTAGGACTAAAAGGCTTGATAGTGCTTGCATGATATATGCAGCTTTAGCTTCAGTCGTTCAGCCAGATATGATGTATGTAGCCATTAAGTGCATTTTTAATATCCATATTACAGTGTACTCCTTTAAACCCAGTCAGCTAGAAAATGTGTGGTAAAGAGGATATTTTCAACCAGCTCATGAAGCTTATGGTAGCTAAAGGAGCTACAGCCAGGTCATCTGCGTCCGTCTGCAAATATAAGACGAGGATTCTGTCTCCTTTTCTGAATTAAGGAGCAATTTCAACAAAAAAAATTACATTTTTTGCCAATAGGAGAAGGGGAAAAGGAAAAGCAGAGAAGAACTGTAAAAGTCAGGTAATTATCCTGTAAATATATAGGCTATGGGAATACATTATTTATGTTTGTGCTGGATTAAAGCCGATAGATTTCAGTCTCACTCTGTCTTGCTCTCATTTTCTCTCTGCCTCACACTCGCACTCTCCTTCAAGACTTTCAGAAAGCTTTAACATCTCCAACAACATGGGCGTCCTCCCATGTCACCCGTTGTTTCACTGACACGCATCTATCTGAGTCGTTGCCCACATCCTGTCCGCTCACGTTGACTGGTCCCTCGTCACCAGCAGCCACCCAGACACCAGCATCTGTCTCTACCGAGTGAGGGGATTCAGGATATGACACTAGGCAGAGCACCAGGCCTGACAGAGGCTGCTTCAGAGAGCACTACGATACTGTTGTGGTTTTCAACAACAGAAATGGGCAGCAGTCCATTCAACAAGAAGCAAAAAGAGACAACATGGATCACACAGCTGTCAAAGAGTGTATGAGTTAGAGAGAGAGAGAGAGAGAGAGAGAGAGAGAGAGAGAGAGAGAGAGAGAGAGAGAGAGAGAGAGAGAGATTGCATGCCCTATTATGGTCATTTTTGAGTTTCATATTTGCATATTGTGCCTCTACTATGACATGTTTACATGCTTTAATGTTCAAAAAGATCCAAACCTGGTTAGCTGGCCGGCTCTGTTGTGATTGATCAACCGATTTGAGATGCCTCGCCTCTTAGCCTATCACGTACAATGTGTTGGATTGCTAGCCTGTAGAAGCACTAGTGTTACATAGTGATGTCACTATGTTAAAGAAGTAAACAAAGGAGTCCAACGGAGGCGTTTCTTTGGAGGGAACTTTTTTCAAAACTATCAAACTACAGGAAAGGGATAACTCCAAAAAGCATAAAAGGGCCTCTTTAAATATAACTGGATTGTATCAGGGTAAGGTATTGTTTTGGTTGCAAAACTATTGCCAAGTATCTCAAATTGTTTTGAGTAATGCAAATAAAGTGACCTCAAACTCTTTGGCAAATGTTTGCTTTGTCATTTTATTACACCAATTGTGAATTTAAGAAATGTCTTTTTTTTTTCTTTAATTTTTTTTAAAAAGGTATATGTTTCACTTGGAATCTTTAAAAACAATAATGACTGAATTAAAATTACTAGAATGTATTGGATTGCCCTCTTATCTGTTCTTGTACATCTTTGTCTGATTGTGTATTTCTTAATGTGACAATAAGGGGCAGGGGTGAGGAAGGCAGAAAAACAAAAATAGAGACAAACCGGACAAAGGCGGGGGGAGGTAAACAGAGAGAGGATGTACAACAGACAGCGGGCTGCTCACCCCCCCCTCCTCCCCCATGCATCATGGTTAGGTGCCGGGTGTATAAATACCCCACTTTCGCCGTAGGGCCAACTCAGCGCAGCAGGACCCTCTCTGCCTCCCTGCTCAGACCACCCGGCCCCCCTCTCTTCTTTCCTCCTTGTCCAGCTCCCCAGCCCTTCACCTCCCTCTTACATCGTCTAATTAGGATCTTGGGCCTCGTTAGGGCCAGCAGCCCCCGGGGGCCCGCTGATACAAAAGCTGATTCTAACTGACATAACAAGTCAATGCCAAGGGGACAGATGCTAATTTTAATTAATTAAATGGAAGGGTCAGCTCGTGACAAATGACGGCCAGAGGGAGGGTCGGTGGCCGGGGTGCTCCGACCAGCCAGACCCCCGGTCCTCTGGAGGAGGAGATCAGCACGATTGTTGTTATTTCTGCTGTTATTGATGTCACAATGCCAGAGCCTGCGTTCCCAGAATGAGAACTTTCCAGGCAAGTCAGGGCTGGTGGGCAGAAGGTGATTGGAGCGGGGAAGAAAGAAGTTGGCATTCCACCTTGTTAGCACCATTTACAACATGTAAAATACTGATTATGGGGGTGAACTATCTGGAAAAAATGGCTTTACCTCACTACAAGTTTTTTTTTACAAACTAAAATTGTGTTCAATTATATTGTGTCTGTTCTATGAATAAAAGGAAACCACAATGAGAAATTGTTTTGGTTTAGGCTACCAGGGGGTGGTATAATTTAGCACAGTACAAACTCAGAAAAAAAACGGTCTAAATAAAACACTTTATATTTCTTTGAGAAATTCCGTCAAAATTTGCAACAGCAAGGATGTTATGTTAAAAACATACTAAATGTCTTCTATTTCCAAAGATCTGCTAGATTTTCTGCTCATACAAACTGAAGCATGATTATTTACAGTATGTTCTTCTTTGTGTGGAGGATCTTCAGTACTTACAACCACAGCAAACCAACACTAACAAGAAAACCACAAGTCAGTCAGTGTATGCTGTTCTGGTGCTGTCTGTCTGATAAAACAGTCAGCTTTACCTTTAGTACAGTAAAGTGGTAGATGAGGGGACTATGATGGTGTATTAACTGGCTGCACGGCCTATTCTGCTTGAGGTGTTGAACCCCTTAAAACACATCTAAAAATTAAGAATCCCCCTTCTTGTCCCTCTCTTCCCACTGACCTAGTTCTGGCATTTGATCCTGACTGGAAGATCAACCCCTAGAGGGTGCACAGTGTCAGCCCTGTACCATGTCAATTCCCACACAAAGGGCACCCTTTGTCACTTCATATTTTCAAGGCTCCAAAACCCCAGCATTTTCATTGTTGTTACTGGCAGGGGTCATTTCCTGGTGGTGGCCCTGCTGCCGTTGTTGACCATCACACAATAGGGAGCCAAATGTCTCCGTTCACAGATTATAGATCGAACTTCATCCATCAAGGTGTTTTTTTTATCACACAAGATATAAAAAAGGTATATACACAAGCCGGACATTTTCAACGCAAAAATATTTCAATAACAACAAGCCAACAACTTGGGTTTCTTGGCTCCAAGGTTTCATAGCCAAAAAAGAGCTTTATTCAGGTACTTTAAATCATATTTCCAGTTTATCAAATCAATTATTTACTTACCTATGTAGCGTTGACCATCATTTCATTTGTAATAACATTGTGTTTGTCAACCAAAGTATGAGATGACATTCTAGAAGAATCCCTAAAAGAAAAGAAGGACAGGCTGCAAACCAAACACCAAGCCTAACCGCTGGAGGCCAAAGTGGGAAAGCACCTGAAATGTCAGTAATATACCTTCACTCCACAGGAAACAAGTAAGTAATGTAGGTCTAAGTTTAATCATGAGGTCTGTCCTGTCTGTGATTGACTGGCTGCTCTTGTTTCTTGGACTTTTGTTGCCTTGTGAATTAATGGTCAAAAATGGATCCCAATTGTATTAAATCTGAGCCCTTTAATTCCTTCTTGAAAGTAAAGAAATGTTTGCTAAAACTACTTTCACTCCCTTTGATCCATCTCCTCCATGATCTATGACTCAGACACATGGGGCATTGTAACAGGGTGTCCTTGATGAGGCCCAGCACAAATTACCCAAAGTGCCATCTTTGCCATCGCCGTTACTATTTGACAACAGGAGAGTGAAGGCTGCTCCTGGCAGGAAGTGAGCCCAGAACCTGGCACTATTGGTGGCCACAACACGGCCAGCGCTCCGCCGGGGGTCAGCAGCCATCACACACGGCGGCCTAATGCTGCTGATGAGAGAGAGCCCGCCTCGCAGGCCTGCACCCCCCCGGGGCGTGGCCACTCAGCGTCATCTTAACCTGAGCTGACAGACAGTCCGCCACGCGACAGTCACACTACTGTGCACGCACTCACACATGCACCGATTCATAAGAATACACACATGCGCACACACAAATTCATAAAAATACCCATGGCCACACAAAACCTTCTTTTATACACAAAAGGATGCAGCCAGCCACACACGCACAAAAACAAATAGCAGGCATATAGTGCATCATTTAAAATGACTAAACCACATCTACATCTCAATAATCTGATATCACCTTTATAAGTACAATTTTCTAGCTAAATGCAAACAATATTCACATGCAGGTGAAATGCATTTTGAGGCCCATTAAACATCCTAAAAGTTTCTCATTATAGACAAAACATAGTACAGCTGAGACTGAAAATAAAATGATTGCACGTAATTGGTCGTAAACAAAAGGCTTTTAAGAAAGAAAACTTTTGACCTGATGACACCAGAAAAAGTTTAATAAAAATCCAGTTAATAGTTGTCAAGACATTCCATTAAAAACCACAAATGTTAAAATCATAGTGGCACTAATAGGAAAGCCAGAGGATCAAAATAATGCATACAGTAGTGTAGATCTAATCTTCTTTGTTCCATTTTACAGCAGTTCATACGATTGTTCAAATATTTCAGGCGGTGGACTGGCTGACTGACATTGCCACCCCTAAAGCCACACTGCTAGCATGGGTAAAATCAGAAAGTAAAATGGAACTACTTTAGTAAAATAAACTTGATAACACAAATATATCCAAAAACGTAAAACATGTACCCTTTCTTATGTATTGTGCATGCAAACAAAGAGAAAAGGGTCAAAAGTCCAAGTGGATGTGATGGTTTTCACACCCAGCATGTGTACGTGTGTGGTTAGAAACCAGATTAGAAACAGAGTGTGGAAACTGTTATAGGTCAAATATATGTAGTGGAGTGCAGTGTACAATCTTAGAATGTACAATGACTCCTCAGAGAACAGCATCTCAAGCTTTATTCTAATAAAAGTGAATAATTGAGATATTTTCTAAATATGTAATTAATGTATTTTTTATTTTTAATCAAAAATAAATAACAACTTGACTGTGTTCAACATGAGGTAAACGTATTTTTGCATCTTACAAATTCATGCTGAAGGCCCACATATTATGCTCCCTTTCATGTCCCGTAGGACAGGATGCAGAGTTTTGCTCGAGGGCACTTGCAGGCACCGGAAGGCCAAAATGTAACACTAGGTCGCATAATGTACCCCGAAGTTTAAAATGTCACTTGAAAATGTCACTTCAGATCAAGCCTTCTGAGTCATTAGCATGCAGCGATGATCACACATGAAGAAATTCCAGTCTAAAACTGAAATGTTGGCACTGACATGGTTAGTGGCGTGCCCTGAGCAGCAGGTCTTTTGTCAGAAAATGCAAGTTTACCTGGATGAATTTGTTGAATACACTAACAACACAAGCAAAAACCAAAATCAACAGATTGGGAAAAGCCACATAAGATACACAGCTATGAAATACATGTGGGCTTTACAGCAGCTGCTCTGTGGCCAGTCTCAGTCAAAGTTCTTCCAACCAACCAATATAGAAAGATGGGCCATCTAGCCTGGTAATATGAACCCATCCGAAACCCAACAACCCATCTGATAAACAGCACCAAATGAAGACACGTCAAATCCCAGGTAATTAGTTGCCAACACATTACATTCACAGGAATTCATTGCTTGAATGAAGTGTTACAAGGCAGCATGACTGTCAGAATATAAAGTGTAGATTTGGCATTAAGCGTGTGTCAGTGTAAGTGTAGTGTAACTCAGAACAGATGCTCAGGACATCACTGAAGATGCAATTACAGTAATCAGAAAAGATAGTCAATTCACACATAAACCCACAGCGTTTTACTTAAAAGATATCTTGGGATACCTTGAATCTTGAACCTTGTATCCATCTTTCTGAGTGTCAAAAGCAATGGAAATCCAATTAAACCAATGTAAACCTTTAAGAATGATGTGAACAGTCAAGAAAGCATTTTGTAAATATTATTTACATTTTCTAAAACCAATCTAATCAACCACTTACTTTACAATACTCATTATTGAATCAAAAGCAACAATTTAAAAAGGTCCTATGTTCAAGGCCAGAACAATCAAGCAAGCATGTATATTCACATTAAAAACACCAAATAAGAGCATTAAAAGCATCACACACATGAACAACAACTATCAAATAATGACAAAGTTCAGCCAGAACAAAAAAATGAATGCAACAACCAAAACCAAAGCAAACATTGCAGCAGCACAAGAGAAGATACAATAAACCCCAATGACAACTCACAGATTGCTGACATTCTCAAGCACACAAACAGACTGGACAGAGCCAAGACATCAATTCAAAATAAACACGTACTGTAAGAGCAACAACAAAACCAAATAGCACTTAGCTTTATGAAGTGAGGCAGGGTGTGAGGTCCCAGACATCCAAGAGCAGGGCAGGAAACTCCAGCTGCAGGTGAATGTTTGAGGCCTGCAGCTAATATGACCAACAGCTAATCGACAGGGTTGCTAAATCCAGGCAGTAGCATAGACATAGACTCCTACTCCAAACCATGCTGAATCAACAGCATTGGGATGTAATGTTGAGAAATAAAAGTATAGGCTACAGTTAGCATGCTAGCAGAAGTTGAACCAGTGGATAGCAGCAGCATAGCAGAGTGGGTGGGGCATTTCGATTTTTAAATAGCCCGCCTTATGAAAAAGGGCATGTTTGATATAAACTACAGGAAGCAGAGAGTATTTATTGTGTAAGGAAAGCTATATCATGGCAACAGTTTTTGTGAAAGATCTCAACAACTATTGGATGAATTGCCATGACATTTTAAGATTTAGTAGTTGGTAGAAGTATCAGTATATAAAAATGCTCGGCCATGATCAATATTTAGTTGAACATGGTTTCCAAAATAAAAAGGAAAAATAGCTTTTAGCACATCAACTCTTTCTACCTGATTGAAAAATGTAGTTTCTTGCAAAGTCAGATATATCTGTCACATATGCATACAATACAGAGTTAAGACAGAGTTATGACAGTGTTGCGACATGCTTTACGGCATGCGAGGGACTGCCTTACTTCAGAGTAACGGCCCGTCCACACAGCGGCGTGCGTTGACGCTTGCCGGCGGGCGTGTCTGAAACTCGACCAACAACCAATCACATGAATCTCCCGCCCCTGACACACAAGCAGCGGTTTGATTGGCTAGAGCTTGTACTGGTATATGATTCGATAGAGAGGCGAAGTCCCTCCCCTTCCGGGAGCCTCCATGGGACCCCGGAAGCAGAAAATTATACATTGAAGTCAAGTTATCTTTTGATCCCATTTGAATTGTGCCACGAATGACACATATGATGTTTTTCAATCTTAAACAATCATTTCCATGTAAAAAAAGTCACAGTTTGTCTTAAAACTGTTGAAATAGCTGTGTGACTATGACAAATACGCAACTAGAAAGACTACAAATCCTAAATGCATTCTGGGTCGCGTAAGTGATGTCATAGGCGATAATGCTCCGAGACTGGTTGCGACTCGCAAAGCAAAGAAGAAGAAGAAGATCTCGCAATGAAAGCAAAGAAGAAGAAGAAGAAGAAGACTGATTTATTCCCTCCAATAAATATAAGAGATTGCTCCAATAAATTCACTTTTACAAGATGCCTGTGTGCTTTGTACCAGGTTGTAATCACAAAAGTGATCATACCACTTGCTTGTTCTATCGCTTCCCGTCTGATGAAAGGACCAGGAGTCGTTGGACCAAACATATCAGGTAATATACATGTTTTGCATAGAACATAGTCAAGTTAGCTACCTAGCTAGTAGCGAGCATGTTAGTTAGCATTACATTACATTACTTAGCCTTGTCATTTGTATTAGCCTTAACATGAAGTAAACCAAAATGTTAAACAGTAAGAGTAGTCATGATGGTAAGTATTTTGTGAAACATTTGAAGAGTAGCCTATCGCCCCCTCCACCGGGTGCTAAGGGGGCGGGAGGTAGGCTAACGCCACATTAGCATCAGCAATCTTTTCTACTTAATGCTATCTGCACAAATGGTTAACATTGAACATTAAAAGATCAGCCAGTTCAGGGAGAGTCGAAGGAAGGAAGGCAGGCAGCTTTGCATGACATTCTTCTGGACGTGTTTCATTGTGATGATAGTGAGAGTGAGTCAATCTGTTTGTTGGAAAGACAGTAGTTGAGTGATTACTGAGAGAAAATTATTAAAAGAGATAATTATTCAGTGTTGTTACTTTAAAGGGTTCTTACTGACCTTTTTCTCTTTTATTTTCTTTACTTCACCTGTAACTGCTGAGACCCTGAGGAACATGCACACTGGACTGACCTGCTCTGGCAACCTGATTTCCACTGTACGTAATAGTATTTGGTTATGGTATATTATTTATATACATCAAAGGCACAATGCACCCCCTAGAGACACACATGTATTGAGTGTGATATTTTGCATTGGTCATGTAAAATCATCTTTACATACTAGAAAACTGTAGAAGCGGCAACTTGTTTTGAAATTGAATTTTTAATATCCGATAATAAAGTTGATCTGTTTTCTTTATTCTTCTCTCTTCCCAGCTCCATCCATCACCATTCTCTGTTCCTGCAGGTCCTGCTTGCTAATCAATGCTCATATTTTTTTACACAATCACAAATAAAGTCAATGTATTGTATGACATGAAGTTGTGCTTCATTCTCAAGTCAATAATAAATTCATTCTGCCTTCAACTGCAAAATTATTGTGGACTGCACCGACATTCATGTAGCTGCCCCCCAGTATGATGAGCCAGGCAAAGTTGACACTTAACATACAGCTGTGCTCTTAAGTTTACATGAAGAAATATTGGTAATAACAGGTTTAAATGATTATTAGTAATTAACTATATAATTACCTCATTGTAGACGAGCAGACAGGAAGCCAGATGAGAAAAGCAGAATATGCAGCTGCCATTTTCCACATGGAAAAGAGAAAGGGCCAAGTGTATTTGAGTGGACAAAAGAGAAATACCAAAAATAAAATTATACAATTTACAGATATGTATACAAATATATATATCCTATATACACCATGTATAATGATGGTGTATGATGTAGAAGGAAGTGTGGTAGATAACAAGTAAATATAGAGTTACATACAGATCCATGTTACAGCAAAAGATGGAATAACTAAGAAGCACGCAGTATAATAATAATTACATTTTAACAATTAAATAACTGCTCAGCATCTCCAGCACAATCCCAATCTGCTGTGTCCTGTTTTCCTCCCCTCTGCATAACACCCCATCACACATACGAAACACAACGCAGAATCCGAGGGTGTTAAGAGTATGTTTATTTAAATGTCCTCCTCTCTACTGGCCAACACAGAGAGCATATGCTGGGTGTAGAATTTTTCCAGGAGGAGGAGATTTCCATGCCATGCAGGGTCTTTGGGGATGGGGATGATGATCGCCTCCTTCGTGGTCCACAGTAGCAGATACTCCGGTCTGTGAAGTGCAGTTGTTATATAATATACAATACATTTTTGAAAAACATTTGATCAACAAAAAAGGATTTGGTCAGGATCTAGAGTCAGTGTGTAGTTTATTAATTAATCAATGCTCTCTACATTAGTAAAACACATACCAGTGTACCAGAGGGAGTCACACACAGCTGTGCCTAGATAACCAAACAAATTGACAAGATAACCAAAATCCTTGAATCTACACACAGCAAATGAAGTCAAATGACACAACGAGATGTAAAAAGGAGATCCACATATAGTCGATATAAAACTGGCCGCTTCAATCTGAAGAGGAACTAAAACAAAACACGGGAGTGTATCTTGTTCTTGTGAACACTAATGTTATCCACAGCATACACAGAGACCACAAAGTTCTTAAGGAGAAAACTAGTTGCTAAAACAAAACACGTTAGTGTACCTTGTTAGCTAATGTTAGCTAGCTGACATTAACCTTAAACATTGCACTCATATTACTCACTGAAACCTTGTAAAGCCGGTCCCGCATGCTGGCTCTTACAGAACCGACTAACTCCCCTTTCGTGTATGTACAGCTCTCAACATGCCCAGACTTGTAGTGATTTTCACCTCGTTTTATACTTTTTCGCCTCATTCTGAAAGAAACAGGTGAAATTTGCTAACGTGACAGCCATCTTTGTGATGGTGACGCGTATTGTGCGAGACCAGAGACCTGTAGTTCACTGAGCGGTTTCACACAAAAAAATGTGTAACTTCACAGTTTTACGACACATTTTTATTTTTTTGACTTGCAAAATGTTCTTTTAATTTGACAAACATCATATGTGTCATTCGTGGCACAATTCAAACGGGATCGAAAGATGACTTTTCTCTCTCCATTGACTTCAATGTATAATTTTCCGCTTCCGGGGTCCCATGGGTCGGAAGTAGATGGGCGGGACTTCGCCTCTCTATAGGCTGACGCTTCTGCCGAGGCGTCAAAAGTTGAACATTGCTCAACTTTTGCAGCGAGCCACGCCAGCAACGCTCCACGTTGCTTCCCACGATGCAGTTCGGCGAAAAGTGACGTCACCCCATTCAAAGTGAATGGTGAAGCGTCAACGCACGCCGCTGTGTGGACGGGCCGTAAGCCCGCCAGTGGTGTTATTGCTGCCTACTGTAATGTCTTGACTTACTGCATAATAAACCTGAGTCGTGAAAGATACTCGACCCTCGATCATTCTACATGGTGTCAGAAGTGACTGGTGAGTCACAGGAATTAAACAAGACAAAGTAAAGGAATATAGACGGAGGAATGGCCAAGTTTAATCCCACAGCGAACCTTTCGTTTGATAAGCCGACTGAATGGCCAGAATGGAGGCAATGCTTTGAGCGGTACAGACTCGCTACTAAACTCGACAAAGATGACTGGAGAGTGCAGGTGGGCTGCCTGATTTATGCCATGGGCAACGAGGCAGAAAAAATATTCAAGTCGTTTACTTTTGCCGAAGAAGATGACGGCGATGACTTTGCCGTTGTGGTGGGAAAGTTCAACGAGTACTTTTTCCCGAGGAGGAACGTTATCCACGAGAGGGCATGTTTCCAACAGCGGGTCCAGCGGCCAGGGGAGAAGATAGAGGGTTTCATCCGAGCCCTGTATGATCTATCAGAACACTGTGAGTTTGGCGCAAGCCGAGATGAGAATATCCGCGACCGAATTGTCGTCGGGATACGAGACAGAGAGCTCTCGCACAGGCTGCAGCTGACGGCGGACCTAACACTAGCACTGACGATACGAACCGTCAGGCAGTCAGAGGAGGTCGCAGCACAAGTGAGTCTGCAGGAAGACACAGTGGGATCAGTACAGGAGGTGAGATGGAAATGTGGGAAATGTGGGAAATCACAGCATAGCAAGGAAGAAGGGTGTCCTGCAGCTAAAGCTACATGCCACAAGTGCAATAAAATAGGACATTGGGCCAGAGTGTGCAGCAATAGATCAGTGAATGAGGTCACAGAGACTGTACAGGCTGTGCAGACCCATTATTTCTTAGGCTCAGTGTGCAGTGCAGTTGAGAAAGAGCAGTGGACAGTACAGCTCCAGGTGGATTCTACTCCAATGGAATTTAAAATTGACACAGGAGCTGATGTCAGCGTCTTATGTGAGGATGCATTTCACACACTCACTCCACCAAAAATACTGAAACCAGCTTACATCCCATTAGACATCCCAGGATGTGAACTGTTGTGTCTGGGACGCATTAATGCTACAGTTAGTTACAAGGGAAAGAACTACCTATTTGAAGCATATGTAGTCTGTGGCCAGAGTGTCAATAACCTACTAAGCCGGGATTTGTCAGTGGAGATGAACCTGGTGAGGCGTGTTGATGAAGTGAAATTCACTACCAGTGAACACCTTCAAGCCTATGTTGAGCACGGCACACTAAAAACTGAACCTGTTAAAATCTAATTTAAGGATGGGGCAGAGATGTTCACAAGTCTTTTTTTGCAAGTCCAACTCAAGTCTCAAGTCTTTGGTCAGGAGTCCAAGTCAAGTCTCAAGTCTTTGTGGGGTGAGAATTGATCAAGTCTCAAGTCTTTGGTCACAGGTCCAAGTCAAGTATCAAGTCTCTAAAAAATAAAAGTTTCATGTCTCTTCTGGTTGTAATAAGCCTTCTATTGTCTGCTGCTATCCAGTCTGTTAAGAATACTGCACAGCTACATCTAAGAAATTCAAAGCATTTACTGTATTATTATCACTCCTATATCTATTAGCATACAGTATCAGTACTGATTAGTTGTTTGT
Organism: Notothenia rossii; assembly: GCF_949606895.1. Taxonomy (NCBI): domain Eukaryota; kingdom Metazoa; phylum Chordata; class Actinopteri; order Perciformes; family Nototheniidae; genus Notothenia; species Notothenia rossii. The sequence goes on from NC_136910.1 coordinate 19,146,141, forward strand.
TATATGATCACTTTAAACAGGCTATTGCAATGCAATATGAGGAAAAACATCACACTTTAGCTAAGTGTGACAAGCAAACATTCACTCATCTTTTCAAATATTCAGTTACAAAGCTAGTAGCAAGCTAAGTTAACATTACATAGCTGATGCTGAGCTAAACATGTTTGCTAACCGTCCATATGCGTTAATGTGACTGACCTCTCCGGGTGAGTTTTCAAGTGCCTGATGAAATTTGACGTTGTTGCATCAGCATCCTTGATTTTAATATTGCAGACTTTGCAGTGTGCGCTCCTTTTGTTGGTGCCGCCGGATTATTTGTTCGATGTTTTTATAGTTTAACCTAATTACAAGCGGTACAGCTGCAGGTGTGCCGCCGGTCGCCATGTCGTTACCATGAGGTAGTGTGAGAGGCGCGCACCTGCGTAATGAGGTTACCATGGTTACCATGAAAAAAAGGAAGGACGCCCGTCAGACGTTTCAGAGTTTCCTCAATGTTAATACGCCAAAAATAGAAAACACAATGATTGTTCACGAGTCCCAAAACACGAGTCCAAGTCGAGTCCAAAGTCTTTTGAGCAGGAGTCCAAGTCAAGTCTGAAGTCTCTGTGTGTGCGACTTAAGTGCGACTCGAGTCCGAGTCACAAACTCGAGTCCCCATCTCTGGGATGGGGCTCAACCATATGCACTGCATACATCACGTTGTGTGCCCTTCCCAATGTTACAGATTGTAAAAGAGGAACTGCAGAGGATGGAGAAGAACGGTGTCATCGAGAAGGTAACACAGCCAACTGAATGGTGTGCTCCTATGGTGCCCGTTCTAAAGAAAATCATAGACAAAGCCAGAATCTGTGTGGACCTGAAAAGACTAAATGACTCAGTAAAAAGAGAGCGCTACGTCTTACCTACCTCTGATGAAATAACTGCAAAGCTAAGTTGTGCAACTGTGTTTTCCTCTCTCGACGCTGCAAGTGGGTTCTGGCAAATCCCACTGCACCCGGTCAGCTGTAAATTAACAACCTTTATAAGACCGTTTGGCAGGTACTGTTTCAAAAGGTTACCTTTTGGGATTTCCAGTGCGCCTGAGATCTTCCAGCAGAAAATGCTAGAGACTGCAGGGGCTGGAAGGTGTTGAAGTCTTCATGGACGATATCCTGGTCTATGGGACATCGACAGAACAGCACGACGCCAGACTCGAGAAGGTACTACAGCGTTTTGAGTCAGCAGGCTTAAAACTTAATAATGATAAATACTCCCTCAGACAAAGCCAGCTACGCTTTCTGGGACATCTCATCGACCAGTCAGGAGTCAGGCCCGACCCTGATAAAGTTGAAGCCATACATCAGCTGGCTCCACCAGGAAACGTCCATGAGCTGAAAAGAGTCCTGGGCATGGTGAACTACCTGGGTAGGTACGTTCCAAACCTTTCCACAATAGGTCAACCACTGTACGAGCTTCTGAAGTGCAGGAACATCTGGACCTGGGGTCACTCACAGCAGTCAGCTTTTGAGAACATTAAGACAATACTGACCACGGCACCCCCTTGTCTTCTATGATTTAGCTATAGGTCCACAGCGGTGTCTGCTGATGACAGTAGCTATGGCCTGCGGGGGGTCCTCCTCCAGCTCGATGAAGAGGAGTGGAAGCCAGTAGCCTACTGTTCGAGGCGTCTCACAGGATCGGAGACACGCTACGCCCAGATAGAAAAGGAGTGCTTGGCTAGCGTATGGGCCTGTGAGAAGTTTGACAAGTATCTATGTGGCTTGGATCAGTTCAGGCTGGAGACCGACCACAAACCATTAGTGCCACTGATCAACAAACAAAGCCTAGATAACGTCCCCTTGAGATGTCAGCGTCTACTAATGAGGCTCATGAGGTACAAACCTTTAGCAGAGCATGTGCCTGGGAAGACCCTTGTTGTCGCCGACACACTGTCCCGAAGCCCACAGACACATACAAAGGAAGAGACTGACACTCAAGAAGATGTGGCATGCTATGTAGCCACAGTGATACAGGGCATCCCAGCATCTCCAACGAGAATGGAGCATATCAGAAAAGAGACAGCAGCCGACAGTGAGCTTCAGGCTGTCATCAAGCTGATTAGGGCAGGATGGCCTGAATACAGTAGTAATGTTCCACTGAACATCAGGGACTACACCAAAGTGAAAAATGAGCTACCGGAAGCTGATGGCTTAGTCATACGAGGAAACAGGATTGTGGTTCCGGGGTCACTGAGAGCAGACATTTTGCAGAAAATACATGAGGGACACCAGGGGCTCTCAAAATGCAGAAAAAGGCATGTAGACATTAAGAACATTGTCAACATATGCAGGAGCTGCCAGGAGCAGAAGCGGGCTCAACAAAAGGAGCCGCTTATTTCCACACCGCTGCCTTATCGTCCGTGGAAAAGAATCGCTCTCGACCTCTACGAACATAACAAGCACAACTACCTTGTGATTTCAGACTACTATTCACGGTACCTGGAAATACTACAACTACCATCTACGACCAGTGCCCTTGTCATCCAGAGACTTAAAACGACCTTTGCTAGGTTCGGAATTCCTGAAGAGGTTGTGAGTGACAATGGTCCCCAATTCTCCAGTGCAGAATTCCGGGAGCTGGCACAGCGGTTGGACTTCAGACACATCACGTCTAGTCCTCACCGTCCTCAAGGAAATGGTCATGCAGAAAGGGCAGTACAGACCGCTAAGAGAATCCTTCGTCAGGAAGATCCACTGATAGCCCTTATGTGCTAGAGATCCACTCCCTGTACTACCACAGGACTCACTCCAACAGAACTGCTAATGGGGAGAAAGATCAGAACGACGCTCCCGACACTCGAGAAAAAGCTACGGCCTAAATGGCCTAACAGATAGATTGTCAAACAAAAGGACACGAGTGAGAAAGCAAAACAAGCCTTTTATTACAACCGACGACATGGTGCCAGGCATCTACCAGCTTTACAGCCAGGAGACACAGTCTACACCAAGCTCGACAACGAGAAGTCCTGGTAGACACCAGCAATCGTCTCAAAAGAGTGTGTCACTCCGAGGTCTTACCTCATTAACACAGGTGAGGTGCTGCGGCGGAACCGACTTCATCTCCGGGCAGAACTAACTTCCCAACCTGCACAGCACATCCCACAAACACCAGCAGAGAGTGCTGTGGCGACTTCCCAGCCTGTAAGCGCCAACACACCAGAGACTGTTGCCCTGAAACCAAGTGAGGTGACAACAACCCATACACCAACACCAGGACGTGTTCAGATCAGGTCTGGCCATGTCAGTAAGCCGGCCACTCGGTTGGACTTGTAGACAGGAGTGTTTTGGGTGTTTCACAATTACCTCTGGGGGTGAATAAGAAAAAAAATCACCTATGGCCTTTGGGAGGGAGAAAATGAAACACATGTGGACTCTGAGTCTGCTCAATTTTGAGTTCTGTTTATTGTGAATGTTATGTACAAATGTGATATTACTGCTGCAATGTATAGAAAAGAAAACTTGCATCTCGAATTTTATTGTAGCACGAACAGCACGAAGGTATTGGTTACCCATCTTTATTAACATAATCTGTGAAGTTAACCATAGGACACTTTTGGTTTGTCAGTACGACTGAATGAACATTTGCTATCACAGTTTGACTGTTGTTTACCATTACAGGATGATGCTGTGACTAATCTGTCAAAACTCTTTACAGTTATTTAAAATTAAATAACTAGGAAAAAAGGGGAGATGTCACATATGCATACAATGCATACAGAGTTAAGGCTGTTATGACAGTGTTGCGACATGCATTACGGCATGCGAGCAGGGCCGGCCCTTCCCACTGGCGAACTAGGCGGTCGCCTAGGGCGCCAGATCTGGAGGGGCGCTGCCGCGCTGCGCTGGGAGAAAAAAAAAATTAATAAAAAAAAATTAAAATAATTTTTATTCTGCCTAATTTTCTGCCCTTGATGTAATACATTTACAATAATTGAACAAAGTAAACACCCTTTGCACCCCGGGCCGGCGGCAACATTTTGCATTTGCCCTGTACGATGGGCGCTGTAACTGTAAGTGATGAAAGGGGGGGATGGTCGCTTATTATCAGGCACCCACAGGCCGTGGCTCACAGCCAAAGTGACGCGGCAGCTCCAGCTGAAAGTGTCGGAGATCGCAACGATCGCAACAGCAAGAGGCAAAACATTAGCATTATGAAAAGGTCCAAGCCTTCTGGGGCAACGGGAAGGAAACGGAAAAAAGAACAGGAGGAATCGAAAGTCAAAGACAGAGGTAAGTCGGCTTGTGTAAAAAAAAAAATTCAGTATGTACTGTACCGTTAGACATTTGATTTTAAGCTAGCTAGCTAGCTAAGGAGGTAGCCATGATACAGCTTTGATGCCATGCTAGCAGCGAGCCTCTGATACAGAATGATAGATACAAATGATTTTAAGTTTTTATTTATGTGTTATTATTCCTATATAATCTTTTTGTAAATAATATCCTACTTTTATATTGTGATAGCTGTAAATTGATCCTCCAATAGTGTTTAATTTGTCAGATAGTTTATTTTCACAGTCAACTTGTGTGTATATATATATATTTATTTTTCTGTTTATTTTCTATTATATTTTTTTTATTTTCTGCACTTTTTAATGTCTAATTATTGTGCAATGCTTTGTTTTATATGCTGATGTAACGAAATAATGTTAATGTTAGCCAGAAGAAAGCTATCTGGATAACTGCTCCTTTGTATAAAGTGAGGCTGACCAACCAATATGGGCATGTGTTATTATTTAGTTTTTACTTATGTTTGCAAATGATCTCCTGGGGCAGCAGAACCTCACTTTTATATAGGCCAGTTGTGAACTTGCATACAGCTGAGGCAGATTGCAGCAGTTATTTTTGCCTGACTGTATATAAATGTTTTTGCTTGTAATGTGCTAATATCTACCCTATAAATGTCCAGCTGCACTTGAGAAATACCTCAAAAAGCCCCCAGTTGCTGGAGAAGGAACATCTGATCTCCCATGTACATCACACTCTGAAGAATGTAAGTTTTGCCAAACATTTATGGTCTCTGTGTAATCGTTCATACACTACTTTTTTGTCATTATTATTATTGTTATTATTATGATAAATAATGAAAACTGAAGCATGAATAACTTCTTTGCATGTTTGGATTGCCTGCCTGCAGGTGAAGGAATAACGAGCATAGTATGTGAGTCCACCATTGCAGCCCCCTCAGATCCTGCTGACTACCCAGGCCCATCTGAGTCCACCATTGCAGTCCCCTCAGATCCTGCTGACTGCCCAGGCCCATCTGCAGTCCCCTCAGATCCTGCTGACTGCCCAGGCCCATCTGAGTCCACCATTGCAGTCCCCTCAGATCCTGCTGACTGCCCAGGCCCACCTGAGTCCACCATTGCAGTCCCCTCAGATCCTGCTGACTGGCCAGCACTGAGTGATACAGTGAGGATGGAGTTAGTCAGACGTGGGCCATATCATTTAAAATCCGACTTCACTTTTCCTAAAAAGGAGGGAGGGAGAAGTTGCCATCATCACTACTTTTACAGAAGATTAGTGAATGGAGAGACAATCAAGAGGAGCTGGGTTGTGTATTCCAAGAAAAACAAAAGTATTTACTGCTTTTGCTGCAAGCTGTTCTCCCAAAAAGAGTACCAACTCATCAGCAGTGGACTAAATGACTGGAAAAATTGCACTGACAAACTAAAAACACATGAGAACAGCCCAGAACACTCTAGGCACATGACGTTGTGGAAGGAACTGGAGACTCGACTTGAAAAGGGCCTAACTATAGACAAGGTAGAAATGGCACTTATGGAGGCTGAAAAGAGGAAGTGGCGTGAAGTCCTGACCAGGTTGGTGGCAATAATTCAGTCGTTGGCAGAGCGAAATATTGCCTTTAGAGGGACGACAGAAACACTTAACCAGCCAAATAATGGCAACTTCCTGAAGGAGGTAGAGCTCATGGCGAAGTTCGAGCCAGTCCTCAAACAGCATGTTGCTGAGGTCCAAAGAGGAACCACCAATATTTCCTATTTGGGAAAAAGAATTCAAAATGAACTGATAGATTGCATCAGTGGGAAGATTGGGGACCATATGGTCAAGGAAATCAAACAATCCAAATACTTTTCAATTATTTTGGATTGCACCCCAGATTTGAGCCATACAGAGCAACTATCAGTCATTATTCGACTAGTTACAACCCAGGACACGCCCCAAATAAAAGAACATTTTATGGGGTTCCTTGAGGTAGAACAGTCCACTGGAGAAAGCCTTTCAACCCTGATTCTAAAGAGATTAGAACAGCTTGATATCCCTTTTGAAGACTGTAGAGGGCAGTCTTATGACAACGGTGCAAATATGAAAGGAAAGAGGAAAGGAGTCCAAGCCAGACTTGTTCAAATCAATCCAAGGGCTTTATTTGTGCCATGCGGAGCACATACATTGAACCTGGTGGTAGCTGATGCAGCAAAAAGCTCTGCAGAAGCCACTAGCTACTTTGGCTACCTGCAGAAGCTTTTCACACTCTTCTCTGCCTCCACTCAGAGATGGTCCATCCTAAAAAGCCATGTGAACATCACATTGAAATCATGGTCTGATACCAGATGGGAGAGTCGGATCAACAGCATAGAGGCTGTAAGGTATCAGGCTGCAGAAGTCAGAGATGCACTTCTAGAGGTGAGGGATAAAGCCACAGATGGAGTCGTAAAAATTGAGGCACAATCTTTGGCTGAAGAGGTTGGATCATACCGCTTTGCAATATGCACTGTGGTATGGTATGACATCCTGACCAACATCGAACATGTCAGCAAAATGTTGCAATCAGTGTCAATGCAGCTGGATATTGCTGTTGACCTCCTGAGAAAAACAGAAGTTTCTTTGGTCAGCTACAGAGGCAATGGATTTGCTTCTGCCCAAGCATCTGCCAAAGACATCTGTGGCCAAATGAATGTGGAAGCTGTTCTCAAGCAGAAGAGGCTGAGATCAACCAAGAGACAGTTCTCCTATGAGTCCCAGGAGGAGCAAGTGAGTGATGCACTAAAGAAACTCGAAGTTTCTTTTTTCAATATGGTGGTGGATGTTTCCATTGCATCACTGCAGGAGCGATTCAAGGCCTTAGGTGAAGTAGAGAAAAAGTTTGGGGTGCTACTCAACTTCCCTGACCTGCCAAAGGAAGATCTGACGAAGCAGTGTGAAACACTCAGCAACACCCTGAGCTGGGGTGGGCAGTCAGACCTGGATAAGAGGGAACTTGCACTGGAGATGCAGAATTTCCCAGCTTTGCCAAAAGCCAACATGACTACCCTGGAACTTCTGACTTTCCTACAGGAGAAGAAAATGAACGAAGTGTATCCAAATATGTGGGTGGCCCTCAGGATCGCTGTCACTATTCCAGTGACAGTTGCTGCTGGGGAGAGGAGCTTCTCTAAATTGAAGCTCATTAAAACATACCTGAGGTCGTCAATGGCTCAAGAACGCTTCAATGGATTAGCTTTAATAAGCATCAATCGCAAGGTTTCGGGGCAAATATCATTTGACGACACAATAAATGAATTTGCAGCAAGGAAGTCCAGACGTGTCCGACTTTAAGGATGTGGACTAATTAAAGGACACAATAACATAGCAGAGACTTGTTGTTCTGATTGCCTGTTTCATTTGATTTATAGTGTGTGTAATGTTGTTCATTATCTTAATTTATTTGCAATAACCTCAGTTGTAAGAGCTCCGTTGGCTATATTTTTGTCCACGTTTGCACTTTCTTTTCTTGAAGTTTTAAGAGAAGCTACTTTTGTTTGATGAGTGATTTTCATTTAATAACTACAATAATAATAATAAGGATAAAATAAATAAAAAATATGTTACATTTATTTGTTATTGGCTGTGGGTTATTGGTTATGTTCACATACTTATTTGGTTATTAAAATGTAAACCGATCTTTTTCATATGGGTGTTTAGAGTTGTACCCCTAGATCTAGTCTCTAGTAATTCTGCTCAAAGTGCACCAGATTGAAGCATTTTACTTTAAAATGTTAAAACAAATCTTTCCGAAGGGGGCATACCCCCGGACCCCCCTAGAGGATGTGACATCCACCCCCCAATTAAAACATGTTCATACAATAATGAATACATTTGAAACCTTCTTTATGTATATTACCTATGTCAATAAGTTTCAGTTTTTGTAGTGTATTGGTCTTTTGTAGAGATTTTTCATTTATTCTTTATATATTCTATTGTGTATTGCTTGGAGGCGGGGGGGGCACCAAATCATAATCTCGCCTAGGGCACCAAAATGTCTAGGGCCGGCCCTGCATGCGAGGGACTGCCTTACTTCAGATTAAGCCCGCCAGTGGTGTTGTTGTTGCCTACTGTAATGTCTTGATTTACTGTATAATAAGCCTGAGTCGTGAAAGATACTCGACCCTCGGTCATTCTACAATATCCAAAAACCCCAGGAAGCTCGCACACTTAAAATAAATTGTTTGTTGTTGTCAAACCGTTGAATGAACACTTCCGTGCGACATTTATAAATCTGCATATGTTCTTCTTTGAGTATACAGTCTTTAGTTAAAGGTACTAGGTAATTCACTTCAGAAACACTTTTTGTTATATTCCATGGAATGCTCTTAACATCCCGATAGCAATGAATAAATTAAATGCTTTGACATCAAATATATACAAATATTTCATCTGTGGAAGCCGTGGCGCTGTAAAAAGCAAGTCCAATTATCTGCCCCGGCGCGCGGCAGATAATTGGGTGGCCTGAATGCCTGTCAGCCTTCCATCTTGTGCACAAACTTATCTCGTGCCCTCATTGGTCATGTGCGCGTGTGTGTGTGTTGGAGGAGGGGCTCTGTGAGGGAGTCTGAAGGAAGGGGTAGATTTTTTTCGGTTGTGTACTTTCAAATTCTAGCTTACTCCAGCTGGTTTCTCCATTCTTATCTACCCTACCTTTAATGTCTTTATTGACAGCACTGACAGAAAATTACATACTGTATGTAAAAGGATTTTGGGAGCCTTTTATACTTTTATTTTGTTAAATACTTTGCTGTAGAGAGTTGGCAGGAAGTCATGTGAGAAAGGTAGGCTGGGTGAAATGCAACAAAGATCCATGGTCAGACTCATCCAGTAATTTCAAAACTAATGAATTGCGTCAGTGTTATGATTAGTAACCTTCTATGACATGGTGTTGGATAAGTGACAATCAGCTGTTGATATTTTGAAATCAAACCATTATCCTCTTACCAGGAACTTATCTCCCTCATAACCCAACTGAAAACCTGGCCCGTCAGAGAGCCAGCATTTCAAACACACGTCTCAAAAAACATTCAAAGTTCAAAGTGCATGGAGGCAACAACTCAAATGAAGAAGGGGGTGTTAAACTGCTTCCATTTCTTCTTTTATTATCTGTAAGAGAAACAATTTGTTATTTATTTTAAAAACATTTTACATTTCCTTTTATAGGCCTGAATTTATCAGGGGCATTTTTGCATGGGAAAACTGCACTTATTTGAAGATGATTGAAGAACAACACGGAGGCTACATAGTCCATAACCAGGATGACAATCATACATACTCATTTAAACCTTGACAGAAGCAGCAAATTCTAAATCAACACCTTCCGTTCTTAGCTTTCACAATAAAGGTCCGGGCCATATAATATTCCCAGGCGAGTACTTAGCATTTTCTTATTGTTTGTTTTTTCCCCGGTGTGTAAAGGCCTTACAACTTATGTTGTCTCTCTGAAGGTTAGTTTGTTTAGTTTGATAAAGACCGTCCAGTGTTGGCCGCTTTTCTGGATTAGTTTACACTTTTTGTTCCAATAAAAACACAGTTGATTGTTTTTTCCTGTTCAATAAGAACATATTGAATAAAAAATGGTGCTGAGCATTGGGGTGGGCTGTAGAGTGGTGGACGTGGGTGGGTAGGGGTGAAAGGAAACACCGTGGTGTTGATCTCCTGGAATGCGGCATGCCAGAAAGCTGGCTCGACTGGCACCAAACAGAATGCCTTCAGCCCCCCCCCAACGCCACTCTCACTCACTCTCTTTCCTCTCCCTCTCATGGGCATCATGTCCACAGTCCAACTCCCCCTTTTCTCTCCCCACTTCTCTCTATCGCTCTCTTCCACAACCTATGAAACAGGAGAGCTGCCATCTCCGCTTCCTCCTACAGGATCAGCGATCACTCTGCCAAGGCCTCCGGATTGACGGCATTCCTTCCCCCTGCTGCTGCTGTTGCTGGCCGGCTGTTGTACTGGGCATCCAGAATAGACCTCTGACGTCCGTCTGGTTACTAGAATATGCCGTCGTCCCAAGAATCAAAAGGAACACAGAGGATAGGCACACACACCCTGTACATACATTTATTTGTACACAAAAGTCCCTCAAAACACAGACATTCTGGTACCAATAGTGTTGCTGTAATGTCAAACCATCCTACCTACATCACATTGAGTGGGAGCCCTTCCAGTAGTCATGTCATGTGTGCTGGGGGGGGGGGGATTGTGTTGTGGTGTAATTACTGACCGGAGTTTGACCCCATGTCAATACTATCAATACAACAAACAGCACAACAAAATATGAAACTAAAATAGCACTTCCACAGTTGATGTATGGATTATTTTAGAAGCCTGGTGTAAATGTATAAAAAGTACGACAATATGCAATAAAAAGATGGCAGCATTTATTTTTGGTTTATACAGTACTGTGTCCCAATCATTTCTGTATGCATCTATGACCGGGTGAGGACACTACCTATTGACTCAGCAATCACTGTAACTTATATTCTTGTTTAAATAGACTTCTTGTTTCATTTATTCTACTCTGTATAATTGTTCTGTAGTTATTTTAGCTAAAACAGCGCTTTTGAGAGATTTTAAATCTCAGATCTGCTCAACTGAACCTGTTACACAGGTCTCAGTGGGTCACGCACCTCAACCCTGCATTACAATAGGCAGGGACACTCTGCTTTCGCCCATCAGCTGAAAATAGTTAACTAATTAGAACTCTGAGAACTCAGCAATCAGGTGTTCATCTTAGGTAGCTCTTTCCTGGAGCGTCAGCCAGACGAAGACTGACAAAGACATTGGAGTCCTGCGGGAGTAAGACTGACAAAGACATTGGAGTCCTGCGGGAGTCACGAGGGAGGCAAAGAGGAGGCAAATCCTACTTTAATTGAGCTAAGTATTGCTGGTGTTTTATTTTCTTTTCTTTGGTTTTCTAGCCCCTCATGCTATAATCATGTGTATTTTCTCCATTCCTGTTAATGTGTCTGCTCGCAATTATCACTGGCCCCGTGTATCTCCTAATCGATATAACCGGCCTGCTCTCGTCTATCCCACATGCTCCACTGAGATCCAACATCTAGTTTCAGGGGGCCTGTGGAACTGCCAGTCAGCTGTTCCTAAGGCTGATTTCATCTCTGGCTACGCTTCCCTGCAGTCTCTGGATTTCTCTCACGGAGACCTGGATTACTCCATCCAACACATCCACCCCAGCAGCTCTGTCAAAAGCATATTCCTTCCCCCATACACCCAGACCCACTGGCAGAGGAGGTGGCACTGGTCTCCTGCTCTCTCCCAACTGGAGCTTTTCCCTCTTCAAACTTCACTCCTTCCACCTTTGAATTCCATGCCGTCACAGTAACCCATCCTATACAATTAACCATTGTTGTTCTCTACCGTCCACCAGGCGCCTTGGGGGACTTCTTGGAGGAATTAGATAATCTCCTTTAACACATCCCTGAAACTGGCCCTCCCGCTGTACTTCTCTGAGCCTTCAACCTCCAGACAGGGAAGATAGATGAACTAACATCTCTGTTAACCACCTTTGCCTTCTCACTGTCTCCATCCCTACCAACTCATAAAGCTGGCAATGATCTCATATTCTCAAGGAACTGCACTACTTCTAACCTCTCTGTAAACCCGCTCCACACATCCGATCACTTCTTCATTTCATTCTCTCTACCCCTTTCCAAACATAACAAACTAATCTCTTCTCATCCTGCACCTGTCCGCCGTAATCTCTGTTCCCTCTCCCCTTCTACCTTTGCCTCATCGGTGCTCTCAGCCTTCCCTTCCTCTGACTCGTTCCAACTCCTGCCTCCAAACTCTGCTGCAGAAACTCTCCTCTCTACTCTCTCATCCTCTCTGGACTCTCTCTGGCCTCTCACATCTCGGCAGGCTTGTAAGTCCCCTCCTTCTCCCTGGCTAAATGACGCACTGCGTGCTAATAGAACCATCCTTCGGGCAGCTGAGCGGAAACGGTGGAAATCCAAACACCATAAAGACCGGCTCTCAGGCTCTCCTCTCCTCTTTCTCCGCTTCGATCTCTCAGGCAAAAAGCACTTTCTTCCAAGATAAGATCCAATCTTCCTATTCCAATCCCCAAAAACTATTTTCAATCTTTTCCACCCTCTTTGAACCCCCCGAAAGCCCCTCCCCCCTCCTCCCTTCTGTCAAGCGACTTTGTTAACTACTTTGAAAAAAACGTTGATGATATTCGCTCTTCTTTTTCTGACTCACCTTTACTCACCGCTGGGTCACCAGACCCTCCTTTCACCCACACACTAACCTCCTTCTCCCCTCTCTCTCCAAGTGAGGTTCTTACCCTCATTACCTCTGCCCGTCCTACCACCTGTCCTCTGGACCCTATCCCCTCAAACCTCCTTCAGACTATCGCTCCTGATATTCTACCGTTTCTCACCCATTTCATCAACACTTCTCTAACTTCTGGTCACTTTCCAAACAGTCTCAAGGAGGCAAGAGTAAACCCTCTCCTAAAAAAAACCACTCTCACCCCGTCTGATGTTATAAACTACAGGCCTGTCTCTCTCCTCCCGTTCCTGTCTAAAACACTTGAACGCGCTGTCTTTAAACAACTCTCCTGTTATCTCCATCAGAACAACCTTCTGGATCCGCACCAGTCTGGTTTCAAGGCAGGTCATTCCACAGAAACTGCTCTCCTTGCTGTCACTGAGGAACTGCACACTGCAAAAGCAGCCTCCCTCTCCTCTGTCATCATCCTTCTGGACCTGTCTGCTGCATTCAACATGGTGAACCATCAGATCCTCCTTCGCACTCTCCAAAAACTTGGAGTTTCAGGCACTTTCCCTCCTCACCTCATACCTCAAAGACCGCACCTACAGGGTAACTTGTCCGAGTTCGACCCTTGTCAATTAACTACAGGGGTCCCTCAGGGCTCTGTTCTTGGTCCCCTCCTCTTCTCCTTGTACACAAACTCGCTCGGATCTGTCATTAGCCCACATGGTTTTTCATACCACTGCTACGCTGACAACACCCAACTAATTCTGTCCTTTCCCCGCTCAGAGACCCAGGTCATCGCACGCATCTCTGCTTGTCTAGCTGACATCTCTCAGTGGATGTCTGCTCATCACCTCAAGCTCAACCTTGACAAGATTGAACTGCTTTTCCTTCCGGGAAAAGATTGTCCCACTCTTGACCTAACAATCAACATCGGCACCTCTGTTGTTTCCCCGACTCAGACTGCAAGGAATCTGGGTGTGATCCTAGATAACAAACTGTCCTTCACTGCAAACATCGCTGCTACAACCCACTGCTGCAGATACACGCTTTACAACATCAGGAGGATACGTCCCCAGCTGACCCAGAAAACAGCGCAGGTTCTGGTCCAGGCTCTCGTCATCTCACGCCTAGACTACTGCAACTCCCTCCTGGCTGCTCTACCTGCATGTGCCATCCGACCTCTGCAGCTCATCCAGAATGCAGCGGCTCGTCTGGTCTTCAACCTTCCAAAATTCTCCCACACCACGCCGCTTTTCCGCTCCCTTCACTGGCTTCCGGTAACTGCTAGAATCCACTTCAAGACACTGGTACTTGCGTACCATGCTGCGAATGGATCTGGCCCTTCCTACATCCAGGACATGGTTAATCTGTACACCCCAGCACGTACACTGCGAGGGGGACCCAAGTTCCCATCAGCAAAAACACGTGGGTTTGCTATCCTGGCTCCAAAATGGTGGAATGAGCTCCCCATTGAAATCAGGACAGCAGATAACTTGCACATCTTCCGGCGCAGACTGAAAACTCATTTCTTTTGACTCCACTTCGATCGATAGAATTACTTACAAAGAACTGCTAACTGAGCACTTATATACTAATAAAGCACTGGCTTATCTAAAGCCAGTTGAGTAGCACTTGAAATGTTTGGCTCTATGAAACCTGATGTATTTATTTATATGAATCTGTTTTCTTCAAGGTTGTATCTTCCTGGTCGAATGTACTTATTGTAAGTCGCTTTGGATAAAAGCGTCAGCTAAATGCAATGTAATGTAATTTCTAGCCACACAATTGTGTTTAGTCAATATGAGTTAGTCAGTTGGTAGGTTAGTCCATCACTTTGTTTCAGGTTGAAATATCTTTAAACATTTGGATGGTTTACATTGAATTTAATGCATTGGTTTCTATAGGATGAATCCTGATGATTTGTGTTAATATTGTCCAAAACTTGTTTTCATTTCAAACCTTTATTTAAGCAGGTGAATCCCATTGAGATCTTCAATCTCTTTTTCAAGGGAGACCTGCTGCAAGTAGGTTCCACATGAAGACATAAAAACAGAAAACAACAGAAAAACAAAAAGGACATCATACAGCATAGTTACAGGGATTACAATGTACATACCTAACGACATTTACAGGTACCAACAGTATCCGATTGCATAACATCTATCCGAGCTTTAAAAACATTTAGTGGAACCAAATTGCTCAGTTTCCATTCTTTATGCAGACTGTTCCAAGTTAGAGGAGCTGCGCACCTAAAAGCTTTCGTCCCTAAGACAGTCATAGCACTTGGCACATTTAACAAAACCACATCATGAGATCTCAGGCAATAGCTACTTTCAATTCGCCGTGTGATCAGAGAGCAGATGTAAGATGGTTTATCCAACATGGCTTTGTAGATGAAAATGTACCAGTGACTGAGCCTCCGTACAGTTAGTGAAGGCAAACCTGCCCTGGCATACAGGGTACAGTGATGAGTTAATACTTTACAGTTAGTAACAAATCTCAGTGCACTGTGATATGCGGCATCTAACTTGATCAGGTAATGGGCAGGTGCATTCATATAGATCAAATCACCATAGTCCAGCACAGGTAAAAAGGTCACAGAGACTAGCTTTTCTTGGCCTCAAGTGAGAAACAGGACTTGTTTCTGAAAAAGAAACCTAGCTTCACCCTTAGCTTTTTAAGCAGGTTATTGACATGAAGTTTAAAAGAGAGGCAATCGTCAAGCCAGATACAAAGGTATTTGTAACAGGCAACCACTTCAAGTACTTGTCCTTGCGTAGTAACAATATCCAAAGTGGTCTCCGGTGTCTTTTTGGCTTTTGAAAAAAGCATTACCTAAGCTGAAGCTCAGAGAGCTGCCTGCAATTTAACAACAGCCTCCTTATGGCCAAATACCTGCAAAATTAATGACATCCCTTCAGTTGCAGGTGTACTTTGTGTATAACCTGAACCTGCCAATAAGCTAGAATAGGATGGTGAACATGCATTGATAGATTAAAAACAGCAGCATTCTGCCACTGTGTGCATAAAACTAGCATTAAGTTTAAAGCACTGCTGTTGTGAAATGTTGGAGGCTAAATAAAAATTACAAAATAAATTTAAATGTAATCAATCACAGTTAACGAGAACATGTTAAATTTCAGTTACGGTTCAAAGGGGTAACTGCGGTAAATATTGTTATATGTAGAATAAAAAAAATATTTTGATGCTCTGTTCTTATCCTAATTCAAGTAATGGTGAATACAATAGAATATAATATAATAATTTAACGTCATTATACATGTATAATGAGAGAACGAAATGCTTCTCCCTTGCCATCAAAACAAAAAAGCATCACAACATAAGACAACGAACAAACGCAGCATACATACTTATGTAGGAATAAGAAATAAAGTGCAGACATTATTTCCAGGGGTATAAAAAATAAAATCTAAAATGTAATAAATAATAATAGTAGGTATGTATTTATAATAATATTAATGATACATATGTATATATATACAGATTCACATTTATTTCACATGCAGGATGATTAAGAGGTATGACTTTCAGGAGTTAAGAGCAATGATGGCTCTTGGGAAAAAACTCTCTTTGAGTCTGTTTGTTTTGGATTTTATACACCTGTAGCGCCTGCCGGAGGGCAGCAGGTCGAACAGGTGAAAGCCGGGGTGTGAACTGTCCTTAATAATGTTTTTGGCTCGACTGAGGCAGCGGGAGTTGTAAATGTCCATCAGGGAGGGGAGAAGGCAGCCGATGATCCTCTGTGCTGCTTTTATGACTCTCTCAAGCCTCATTCTGTCGGCCTCAGTGCAGCTGGCGTACCACACTGTGATGCAGTATGTTAATAGGCTCTTGATGGTAGAGCGGTAGAAGGTCACCAGCAGCTTAGTGACCAAGTTGTTCTTCCTGAGCACCCTCAGGAAGTGCAGAAGCTGCTGGGCCTTCTTGATGACAGCTGTGGTGTTGTCCTTCCAGGAAATGTTGTTGGTGATGAGGACGCCGAGGAACTTGAAGGTGTGGACCCTCTCCACACACTCGCCGTTAATGTAGAGGGGAGCGAGGTCGTTAGTATTTCTCCTGAAATCTGCGATGATCTTTGGTTTTTGTGGGGTTCAGTACCTGGTTGTTCACTGAACACCACACTGAAAGCTTCAGTACCTCACTCCTGTAGGCCGACTCGTCTCCTCCTGAGATAAGCCCCACCACAGTGGTGTCGTCAGCAAACTTGACGATGATGTTCTCTGGGTGGGAAGAACATTTAATACAAACTAGACAATATTTTGTACATGTTATTTAACTATTTAACTATGTAACTGTTTAACATGTTTAACATTGCATTACAAAAGTGATCTTCCTTACACTGATAGTAAAAACAGAGTGTTTTCTGATACACACTTAGTCTTTTGCATCAAGCTGTTAAATTCATCCATCAAAATATGCTCTGGCTTCTGTGAACAAACTTTAAAAAATGCTGGGGAGGAAACGAGGGGGGGAGGGGGGGGGGTTGGTAGCGGAGGGCACGGTTGTCACTTTTGCTGGCGTCCATTTGTGTGATTCATGTTGACTGAAGCCCTGCGTTTGTCAGGGGAGGTGTCTGCAGTAAAAGTGCCACAGCCCTCCAGATTGACACTCATTAGTGAGGGGCTCCGAGGCAGAGGGGGCGCCGATGGGGCAAGAGGGCAGCAAGGAGGGCGAGAGGCCACATCCCACTAAAAATAAATGATTTATAATGATTGATACAGATAGCAGTGGACTGATAGGGCCAGATAAATCGGAGGGCTTAGGTGATGGCTGTGGTGGCAGGCAAGACCTCTGGTTGGCAAGCTGTTATCAGATGAAACGCCGCTTAAAGCCAACGTGTCCAGCTAAACGTGTCTGATCTGAATCCCGACACGCACATATATACAGCACCTCAGAACCAGTTCACCTCCCCCTCCTCCTCCTGCACTTGTTTGACCCCCTAGCAGTGCCCCTCTGCGTCCTGCCAATCAAAGCCATGTACACAAATACACATATTCACATTGCACACAAATGCCAGCGCTCACCCAGGAGCAAGTGAACGAAACAGGGGCTCCAGCATCTTCGACACACACATACACACTTTGGTCTTAAACCTTGCTGCACTTTCCACGCCTTCACGTCCCCTACAGCGCAGCGTCCATCACCGCTGTGTTTGTGCATCGAGTCAGCGGCTCAGGTCATTCGTCGCACATGTTTCAAGCTGCCAATCATTCAATCAATCCCGGCTTCATTACAGTGATTGTAATATCAAGGCCCCCAGCATCAAGCTTGCAGGATGCTAAGGAGCAAAGGGGGCAGGATTATTTTTAATACAGCGTTCACATCAGATCCCCTTCAAAAGTAATTTTCTGCTGCACCTTCTCGGGCGGTGTTTTCTTAAGGGTGCAAAAGTTTTTGGAGTGGATCTTTATTTGGGAAGCAGTAAAGTTGAATTAATATCTTAAAATAAACTTAGAATCTGACCAAAATGTTGAATGACCCACTAGCATCTCAACAACAACATCTCAATGTCCTTTATTTCGACTTTAGTTTTTTGGGTTTTATTTAGTATTCACACTCAATATTGATATTTTATGGCACAATAGACGCTTTCACACCAAGTACTTTGCCGTGCTTGGTGCCCAGCACTTAGTGCCCAGCACTTAAGGCGCGTTTCCACTGCAGCGCGGAGCTCGCTTTAGGCGTGCCGAGCCGTGCGGGGCCCGTTTTTGGTTACGCTTCCACTTGCCCTAGTTTTGGCCCTGGGCTACTTTTTCACCTTTTTTCTGGCCCGACTAAATCGTGGTTCTATCGATGCCAACAAACAGGGCTGAGTCTGGCTGAGTTTGCTAAACTAGAGAGAGAATCGCTGTCAAGGGGGCTACAACAAGATGAACATATTTGACCGTGATTTAATTGTAATACACGTTTCAAAATGATGCCGAAGTAACAACAAACTGATACCGGTTAGTAAGAATCGTGATTTAATGCTTTGACAAGTCTGCAGACAGACGGCAGGCGAAGAACCTTTTAAAATGCGTGATCTTCTTATTATAGACACATGCATTTCCAAACATTTGGTCTACCTACGCTTTAAAATGTATTATCTCTTCGATTTAGACACGGTATATATTGCACGTCTGTCCGTCCTGGGAGAGGGATCCCTCCTCTGTTGCTCTCCCTGAGGTTTTCTCCCATTTACCCCTTTACCAACCCTCCGGTATCACTGTGGACGTTTTTGTCCATATGGGTCATTTTTCACTTTTCATTTTGCAATAACTTTGGTTGTGTTGGTGCAAAAGGCCAGATTTTTTTGTAACAAGGCTATTTTCTCGATCTATATTGGAATTCCAATTTCAATTTTTCAAATCGGTCTTTAATTCACTGTGTAACAAATCGACTACGCAAATTAGTCATTCGAGACAAAAATGTCCACTGCAAAATACTTTGATAAAAACATTATATTAAAAGGTTTTTTTCACAACTTTTTTTGGTTCAATCTTTAAAGCAACTTCCGCCCTAATAGAAAATACCAAAAATGTAATCATTTTCAGGATTTTAACCCTTTAAATGCCATTTTGAAAACATGAAACCGCTTTTTTTTTTCATGATGAAAACAGAGAAAACTAGTTATTTTCCAAAAAATACATATCTGGTGACTGGCTCTTTTTTTTTTATAACAGTCTTGGATATGTCAAAGATTAGCAACAACATTTATTTTGGTGGATTATTAGTTTTTGCACAGAATCAGATTAAACAAAAAACTCACACATTAGCCACTCGTGTCCCATCCACTCCCATTATAACCACATCTTTTGATCTCTCCGCCATACCGGTATAAAATCTTGCATTTTGTAATGTCAGGGTTTTATATTGGAGGAAAATAGTTCAATTTGTCCTTTTTATTCTATATCACCAGATGTGACATTTTACCATTGAATTAGATGCTTGTCATTTCTTGGTTTCTTTGCCTGTTGTATAATGGGGCCCTGACAGCCATTGGAATACATGTATGCAACTAATATGATGTAGGTGCGTTGGTATGGATGTGGAAGAGTGGTATCAGCTGAGAAATGTGTGTATTTGTGTGTGTGTCTGTGTGTCTGGATGTACAGTGTGTGTGTACAGAGACAACAATATACAGTAGATTTGGTTTACAGCGAGTCTCAGTTTTCGCCTCATATCTTTCTTTCTTTCTTTCTCTCTCTCTTTTTCTCTCACTCCCTCATTCACACTCGTACATATTAAACCTCCTTATACCTTGTATGTGTGTGAGTGATTGTGTGTGAGAACGAGACAGGAGTAAGCGTGCTCTCATTGCGTTTCGTTTTTCATTTGTGCTGTTTCATGTGAATCTGATGTGGATCTGCCTGTGCTTGAAAGGAGTCAGCACAAGGATAAAACACTTTTTTGCCAAACATGAGAAGGAGAATCTGATG
Source organism: Notothenia rossii (assembly GCF_949606895.1). Classification (NCBI taxonomy): domain Eukaryota; kingdom Metazoa; phylum Chordata; class Actinopteri; order Perciformes; family Nototheniidae; genus Notothenia; species Notothenia rossii. The sequence goes on from NC_136910.1 coordinate 19,166,125, forward strand.
TGGAGTTTGCAGTGGAGTCTGATCCTTCTTCGTCCGACCCTTCCCCTGAAAGTGGAGAGGACACAGAGGATCCCATCCCGTAGCTGCGCTACATGCCTCTGCACTACATGCCTCTGCACTACATGCCTCTGCACTATCCTATCCGGAGGATTGTGTCCATCATGGGAGGACATCAAAACATTTTCAAATCTGGTTTCCCTCTCACGAGGAAACGCTGCGCTACATTCCTGCTGCCAGAGGTTTGGTTTCAGGGAACACGCGTTATGCCATTACGAGTGGCATAAATAAGAATTCATGACGTGGAATCCTTCTTTGATTTATTCTTTACCCCTGAGAGCATCAGCAGTATTGTCGACATGACACACCTGCATGGGGGACGTTCGGTGGCAAACTGGAGGGATGTTGATGCCACAGATGTTTGAGCAAACATTGGATAGGATAGTGCAGAGGAATGTAGCGCAGCTACGGGATGGGATCCTCTGTGTCCTCTCCACTTTCAGGGGAAGGGTCAGACGAAGAACGATCAGACTCCTCCACAAACATCTGATAATTTCTCTAAGCATGGCTTCACATGGCGGCGCAACGAATATTCTTGTTACTCCTGGGGCAATCTCTGGTGCTATCATCCCCTTTGTGGTGTGATTGAGGAGGGGATCACTAAGCACTTTAGTGACCATCAGGCTTTTTCCATCTAAAAGGTTTTGTAGTCCTTCATACATCTCAACCTCATCACCATCGTGTTGTTCCTCAACAGCTCCTCTGCAGCTCCTCTGCAGCTCCTCAACCTCCTCACCAAATGACCTCATCGATTCCTCTGTATCAAAATGGGATTCGGGGCAGAATTGTTCCTTCTTCTCTGCCCCCATCCGATAAATGAACTGTTTGGCAAAAAAGTGTTTTATCTTTGTGCTGACTCCTTTCAAGTACAGTTCAGATCCACACCAAATTCTCCTTCTCAGGGTGTTTCTGTTTCAGAGGACGAGTCCTGCAGCTGAAGTTACGGGCTGCATGAGACCTCTTGCCCCACAGAGAAGCTCCTCTTTATCTTACTGCTTGTTGCGTATCACAGGAATGAAATTACCATCCAGCCAAACTACACATATTTGAAGCTTTGGCTTTGCAGCCAGGTGTTTTTATTTACTTCAAGGAGTGTATGTATTGAGTGTATGTCTGTTTGCTAAAGACATTATCAAAGGACTTTGAAGTTCCAAACAATTCAAAACATCGAGGTCAAGCTGGGTCAAGATCATGCATCTGTTTACCTCAAAGACACATGAAACAGCACAAATTAAAAACAAAACGCCATGAGAGCACACTTAGTCCTGTCTCATTCTCACACACAATTACTCACACACATACAAGGTATAAGGAGGTTTACTATGTACGAGTGTGTATGAGTTTGGGAATGAGGGAGTGAGAGAAAAAAAGAGAGAGAAAGAAAGATATGAGGCGAAAACTGCGACTTGCTGTAAACCAAATCTACTGTATATTGTTGTCTCTGTACACACACACTGTACATCCAGACACACAGACACACACACAAACATCTCTCAGCTGATACCACTCTTCCACATCCATACCAACACACCTACATCATATTAGTTGAATACATGTATTCCAATGGCTGTCAGGGCCCCATTATACAACAGGCAAAGAAACCAAGAAATGACAAGCATCTAATTCAATGGTAAAATGTCACATCTGGTGATATAGAATAAAAAGGACAAATTGAACTATTTTCCTCCAATATAAAACCCTGACATTACAAAATGCATGATTTTATACCGGTATGGCGGAGAGATCAAAAGATGTGGTTATAATGGGAGTGGATGGGACACGAGTGGCTAATGTGTGAGTTTTTTTGTTTAATCTGATTCTGTGCAAAAACTAATAATCCACCAAAATAAATGTTGTTGCTAATCTTTGACATATCCAAGACTGTGATAAAAAGCCGAACCCCACCAACATTCATTACATGGAAAATAACTGCCTTTTTTTTGCATGTTTTTCATAGAAAACGCAAATTCATGTTTTCAAACTGGCAGTTCAAGGGTTAAAATCCTGAACATAATTTAACATTTGGTATTTTTGATCAGGACTGAAGTTGATTGAAAGATTTAACCCCAAAAAGTTTGAACAAATATTAATCTGTTGTTATTTTAGAGCAGTTTTTGGAAGTGGACATTTTTGTCCCGAATGACTAATTATGTAACTTTTTTGTTCAATCTGATTTTGTGCAAAAACTAATAATGCAAAAAAATCTGTTTTGCTGCTAATCTTTGACATATCCAAGACTGTGATAAAAAAAATAAAAAAAGCCGACCCCCCCAACGTTTATTATATGGAAAATAACTGCCTTTTTGTGCATGTTTTTCATAGAAAACGCAAATTCATGTTTTCAAACTGGCAGTTCAAGGGTTAAAATCCTGAACATAATTTAACATTTGGTATTTTTGATCAGGACTGAAGTTGATTGAAAGATTTAACCCCAAAAAGTTTAAAAAATATGAATCTGTTATCATTTTAGAGCAGTCTTTGGAAGTGGACATTTTTGTCCCGAATCACTAATATGTAACTTTTTTGTGCAATCTGATTTTGTGCAAAAACTAATAATGCAAAAAAATCAATTCTGCTGCTAATCTTTGACATATCCAAGACTGTTATAAAAAAAAAAAAGAGCCAGTCACCAGATATGTATTTTTTGGAAAATAACAAATTTTCTGTTTTCATCATGAAAAAAAAAAGCGGTTTCATGTTTTCAAAATGGCATTTAAAGGGTTAAAATCTTGAAAATAATTACATTTTTGGTATTTTCTATTAGGGCGGAAGTTGCTTTAAAGATTGAACCCAAAAAAGTTGTGAAAAAAACCTTTTAATATAATGTTTTTATCAAAGTATTTTGCAGTGGACATTTTTGTCTCCGATGACTAATTTGCGAAGTCGATTTGTTACACAGTGAATTAAAGACCGATTTGAAAAATTGAAATTGGAATTCCAATATAGATCGAGAAAATAGCCTTGTTACAAAAAATCTGTCTATTTGCACCAACACAACCAAAGTTATTGCAAAATGAAAAGTGAAAAATGACCCATATGGACAAAAACGTCCACAGTGATACCAGAGGGTTGGGAAAGGGGAAAATGGGAGAAAACCTCAGGGAGAGCAACAGAGGAGGGATCCCTCTCCCAGGACGGACAGACGTGCAATAGATGCCGTGTCTAAATCGAAGAGATAATACATTTTAAAGCATCGGTAGACCAAATGTTTGGAAATGCATGTGTCTATAATAAGAAGATCACGCATTTTAAAAGGTTTTTCGCCTGCCGTCTGTCTGCAGACTTGTCAAAGCATTAATTCATGATTCTTACTAACCAGTATCAGTATGTTGTTCCTTCGGCATCATTTTGAAACGTGTATTACAATTAAATCACGGTCAAATATGTTAATCTTGTTGTAGCCCCCTTGACAGCGATTCTCTCTCTAGTTTAGCAAAAAATCAGCCCGACTCAGCCCTGTTTGTTGGCCTCGATAGAACCACGATTTAGTCGGGCCAGAAAAAAGGTGAAAAAGTAGCCCCTGGCCAAAACTAGGGCAAGTGGAAGAGTAACCAAAAACGGGCCCCGCAAAAATCCATTTTGCTGCTAATCTTTGACATATCCAAGACTAGGGATGGGTATCGTTAGGATTTTATCGATACCGGTACCGGTACTGCTCATCGGTATCGGTATTTTTCGATACTCTTATCGATACTTTTCAATAATTTGGTGTTAATAAACTAAAAAAAGACAAGGCGATGTGCCTGCAAGACTGCACCCAGGTAAACAAAACATTTTACCCGTGCGCAGCAGCTAACCTGCCTGCGAGCCTTCGCTCAGGTCATATTTACACACAGCGAGGCTGAAGCCCGTTAGCACTATTAGCACTATTAGCACTAGCAGTATCGCTAGCACCGTTTTAGATTCAATGAGTGTCTCGGTTGCAAAAGCTTAATTAAGTTGCTTGTGTCACCCCCTTTACAAGCAACTAATTGAGTACATAGATTGCACCTTGCACTATCGCCACTACATTTTTTTTAAAGTGCACCCAGACCTTGGATCGCTTCGCTCTGTCGAGAGAGATGAGAAGTTGCATTTACAGTGGCCAATCAGAGGGGTCTCAAACCGGATACATCACACGTGATGAGGGTTCCCAACCAACCAGAATGGTTTAAAGTTAAACTAAGGAAGTAGACGTAACAGATATACCGATAGCAGCACCGTTTGTCCAGCGGCTTAACGGTATACCGATACCGTCCAATCAGGTACCGGTATTGACTTAGTACCGGTTCTCGGTATCCAAGACTGTGATAAAAAAAAAGAAAAAGCCGACCCCCTCAACATTTATTGAAAATAACTGCCTTTTTGTGCATGTTTTTCATAGAAAACGCAAATTCATGTTTTCAAACTGGCAGTTCAAGGGTTAAAATCATGAACATAATTTAACATTTGGTATTTTTGATCAGGAATGAAGTTGATTGAAAGATTTAACCCCAAAAAGTTTTAAAAAATATGAATCTGTTTTTATTTTAGAGTAGTTTTTGGAAGTGGACATTTTTGTCCCGAATGACTAATTATTTAACTTTTTTGTGCAATCTGATTTTGTGCAAAAACTAATAATGCAAAAAAAATCAATTTTGTTGCTAATCTTTGACATATCCAAGACTGTTATAAAAAAAAAGAGCCAGTCACCAGATATGTATTTTTTGGAAAATAACTCATTTTCTCTGTTTTCATCATGAAAAAAAACAGCAGTTTCATGTATTCAAAATGGCCTTTAAAGGGTTAAAATCCTGAAAATGATTACATTTCTGGTATTTTCTATTAGGGCGGAAGTTGCTTTAAAGATTGAACCCAAAAACGTTGTGAAAAAAACCTTTTAATATAATGTTTTTATCAAAGCCTTTTGCAGTGGACATTTTTGTCTCGAATGACTAATTTGCGTAGTCCAATCGAATGATACCGGAGGGTTAAACTGTGGGTTTTTCTCCGGAGGTTTTTCATTGTACGATATGAGGGTCTTAGGACAGAGGGTGTCGTTTTCTCACTCTGATATTCTGCACAAACTCTGCTGTTGTATTTGCTGTAAAGTGTCTTTACTGTAGGGTATTTTTATTATATGTACAGCACTTTGGCTCGACAAAAAACGTTTAAAAATGTGCTATATAAATAAAACTTGATTTGATTTGTTGTCTAAATGGAGATCGGCTAAGCTAACGCAATAGGCTATATGCTCCGACCGTCCAAACTCACAACGGCCTATACAGACATAAATAAACCAGCGACTGTATTCGCCATGACACAGACAGTCAGTGGTTTGTACTTGTTTAACGTTTGTCTAGTTTCTGAACAGATATGAGGAGCTTGAGTGCACACAGCTAACGGCTGATGTTGTTTTTTCTGGGGTGCTCACGGGAGCTCATTGAAGATGATGTCACGGCTCCGCCTACACTGCGTTACTATAGTTACTGCCCCAGCTCCTAAACTGTAATGAAAGCGCAGCATTAAAGTGAGCCGGGCCTAATAAGGCCTAACCAAACCGAGCGAGGCAGAGCGAGGCCTGCGGAGGAAATGCGCCATTAGTGTGCCCAGCACTTAGTGTGCCCAGCACTTTTATATGGTCTAGCTGCGGCCGCGGACAGTACACGACACTACACGACACGCCCACCTGACACGACACTACGGTGGCTGAGAAGGGTCTAGCTGCGGCCGCGAAAGTTGTACTTCCAAATATGGTCAGAAGAGAGCACGCCCAACATGTGAGACGCTGATGCAAGGATATTTAAGGAGACATGGGTTGCGTTCCAATAGTCCATTTAGCTTAGGAACCTTCCTAACCAAGTGAAATGACCCGGAAGTACGTCAGTGGCAGCCATGTTAAGTGCCGTTCCAATTCTCCAAATGAAAGGAAAGGAGGTTTAAAACTTCATTTATAACCTCCTTTAGCTTAGGAACCACTGGACCTCCCTTGACGAAAGGAGAGGAGCAAATGCTGCCCCACAATGCATTGAAGCCGCAGCATTTGCCGTCACTCAACAGTCGGCCGGTCACGGAAACAACCGATTATGACCGAGAAATTATATCATGAACGTTACGGTGCTTATTAAGCATTTTAAAACGTATGTGGTAAGTTGCCAAAGTGCTTTGTTCTGAACGTTCATCAGTATTATAATCAAAAAGAGAAATATGAATGTTAGTTTTTACTGAAATTATCAAATAAAGTCAACATTTCAGTCTTTACTGAGCTGTGTGGAGTTTGTTCAACTTTTAAAAGATGTTTGAATGGTGATATACACAGTGATAGATGTTAAGGACTGACGTTTATAATAAATACATTTGTATTGATTTTAAGATCTTTTCATAGTTCATACAATCATACGTATTGGGATCATTTGTATTAATGTGGACCGGAGGGAGAGGGTGACGAGCATAAGTTTCACTTTCCTTTTTTATTTCAATTCCAACTTTGGTCATGAAGAATATTCTGTTGTCCACGTTCATAAAGCATAAAACAATAGCATCAGAGCACGGTGCAGAGTCTCTAGATTAGTTTACAGTAGTCCCTCCTTCTTATTATACATCCATGTTGTAGTCCGCTATAGAAAACTGTAGTTTCCATAGTTTCCCCACAGCAGCAGCAGACGCACATTCATGACGTCCGCTGGCGCATCATAAACACGTTGGATAGTGAAAGTGCATTCGGATTCTCTAAAGCAGTGGTTCTCAAAGTGGGGTCCGCGAGCCCCCGGGGGTCCGTGGCACTCTGCCAGGGGGTCCGTGAAAAGTTTTCAGATTCATTAATTTAAATTATCGTGATAATTTTTTCATTTTATTTTTTTTTTACAAAAGGCTTCATAGTTCAACAAATAATATTTTATTTTTTTAATCTAAAATAGTTCATAGATTACGTTCTAATCTAACAAATCTATACATTTAAAAATCAAGCGCGTCACCCATTACCATGGAAACAACAATAACTGGTATGTCAGTCAGAGAGCGCCACTGCTAGCATCATAGAGATATAACACGGCTAGCATACTATGGACAGATTTTTAAAACGACCGGTTACGGCTACAAATGAAGTAAATGAAAAACAAAAAACAAAAGTAAGGAAATACGATGAGAAGTATCTCCAATATGGATTTATTGAAGTGGAAGGGAAACCGAAATGTCTGATATGCCTGCGGTGTCTTGCCAATGAGGCGATGAAGCCTGCCAGTAACAACAACGGATGGTTAATGTTACGTCTGTTTCTGCTAAAGAGCAGACGACGAATTTAGGACATGTCTGCTGATATCAAATCACAACTGCTGGAAAGACTGAGAGGGTCTAAATTCGCGGTTCAATTGGATGAGTCCACTGATGTGTCCAGCTCTGCGTGGCTCATCGCACTGGCGCGAGAAGAGAGGGAGAGCCGCAGAAGTGAGACTGACTGAGATTACTTTGAGCAACATGCATGGGAATAAGTTACAATATAATACATTTGTGTATATTTCTCGCTATTCAGATGGTCTGCTGCCTGGTGCTGCAGTTGCGCAATGTTCAGTAGTGTCCTCTTTTCGCACCATGACATTATCAGTTATGAATTTGTTTTTCACTGCTTGAGAAAATGGACTTGTGGCTGAGAGCGTGTGAAAAATGTCAATTGTGTGAGAGTTGGCAGCCCTGTGAACTCGCTTGACATTATTATGTATGAAACTGCCAATCAGATTTATTTACTTATTAATCGAAGGTGCCGGAACGCTGTTCTGGATCGTTCCGGCCCACTTTAACCCCTGTGTGTGTGTGTGTGTGTGTGTGTGTGTGTGTGTGTGTGTGTGTGTGTGTGTGTGTGTGTGTGTGTGTGTGTGTGTGTGTGTGTGTGTGTGTGTGTGTGTGTGTGTGTGTGTGTGTGTGTGTGTGTGTGTGTGTGTGTGTGTGTGTGTGTGTGTGTGTGTGTGTGTGTGTGTGTGTGTGTGTGTGTAAGCAACAGAAATGTCAGATACTGTATGTTGCATTTATTGATTTAGTTTGATATGTGTGTCTTCACTTGCAGAGAGAAGCAATCAGCTTCATGGACTGCCTTGCATCACTCCAATAGGGTCCAGAGCTGGCTGCCATTACAAGTAGTGGTTTGGGATTGTAGCAATGCAGTTGCAGTTGTTTTGCAATTTACTTGATATATGTTGCAATGCAGGCATGTGTTCAATTGTTTATAGCCTGCATTTATTTTGTTATTAGACTTTTATAAATCATTTAATTTTAACTAAGAGTGAAACACTTGATGTGTTATCTTTGTGTGTGTGTGTGTGTGTGTGTGTGTGTGTGTGTGTGTGTGTGTGTGTGTGTGTGTGTGTGTGTGTGTGTGTGTGTGTGTGTGTGTGTGTGTGTGTGTGTGTGTGTGTGTGTGTGTGTGTGTGTGTGTGTGTGCTGAAATGCACTTCAAATGATCACTTTTCTCTTGATTTCCCTTTGATATTTTGTTTAGGTACAGTGTTACTTGCAGCTAATTGATTGATTGTTTTATGGGTATTCTGTGTTGAGATGGTGCAAATATTTTTAATACATATCTAATATATTTCTAATACATTGCTCTTGTGTTGTTCTTTCACATAACTAAGACTATAGAAGTGTAAAAAATAGGCTACGTCAGATTATTCCAAGGGACATACATGTCAAGTCAATTTTTATTTTTATAGTCCAAAATCACAAATCAGAATGAGGGGGTCCTTGGTGTATTCTCTATCTTAAGGGGTCCTTGGCTGAAAAACAATTGAGAACCTCTGCTCTAAAGTACCGCGGTCTCTTCTCCTAAGTCCTTTTGAATTCTCCTATCCACTATCCCTTAACCCCGTGACGTTTCACTCAGAGGTCAAGGAATAGGAGATAGATTTAGAATTTAGGAGCTGATTTTTGGATTATAGGAATGCAACCATGGAGGTTTACACAACAGACAACAAACAATATGGCGCACCGAGTACAGGTAATTAACGTATTGTGGTTTTAGATATAATTACATACTATTTAGGTTCTCGTTTGTTTGTCGATGTGGCTGTTTAACGAAGTGTAATTGTGTTTATTTTGCTGATTTGTATTTTAAATATTAAATGTAAAGGAATGGAATACATATATATATATATATATATATATATATATATATATATCTTAGCTCTTAGCTTGACATGCTCGACGTTCAGTTAGCATATATGCTAACTGAACATGCTCGTTCAGTTAGCATGTCAAGCTAAGATATATGTATATATCTTAGCTTGAAAGATGGAACAATGCATGTACTCTAATTTTTACAAGAATCTGATTTTGTGTAAGTTTGAAATATTAATTGAAGGTGTCTCTCACATTTGAATGTTTTTTATTTAAAACATGTATTAGCTGCTATACTGTAGACATGTAAATATGTATAATTGTATTATGATTTTAAGTGTGGTTTAAAGTTAAATGATAGTTATTGGGTAGAGCCTAGTAACCCAGGTGGATGCAATCAGGTAATTAGGACAGAGCCTCTGTTTTTAGATGGGGTTTGTGGCCATGCTGTAGGTCTGACATTTAAACTAGCTGAAGGGCTTTCTGTTTGAACCACAGTGAAATCTAAAGGTTGTTTTGTGCATAAAATATCAACCAAAGAGTAGAGCTGGCTGAATCAGATGGAGTTAAACTTTTTTTTTTTTTTCAACAAGATATCAAGACACAAAATGTGCTCTACCAAATGGTGGCGCTGGCAGTTAAAGGGTTACCTTCTGAAAGTGAGGAAGTATGACCAGCTTTGTCCCATAGGATTATACAGGCAAGTCCATTGCCGCTTGTTTAAGGAGTTAACTATTTCCAATATTAAAGTTACTTAAATTATATTCTATTTTATTCACCTATAGACAAACAACACAACACTCCGTGATGGAGCACGCCCAGAGCTCAACAAATTGGACTCGGACACCTTCCAGTGTCCATTTTTGTGAAAGGACCGGGTAACACCCTGGTCTGATGGCTCATTTGCAGAGCCACCAGAGGTCATTTGTGAAATATGGAGGTAAGTAAATCTATAATTCTATATGATCATTGTATACTTCATCACATTACATGTTACTTGTTAGATGTGTTTAATGCCTCACTCATTATGGATACATGTGTTATTTCTGTGCCCCAGGACATCCTTGGTGTAAATACATTTTGAATTAGAAATTGAACATTAAAAATTAGATTTATATTCAGGTTATGAATTGTTAATAATGCTCGAATAGTATCCTTATTTGGGGTAGGCACAATATGAGCATAATCACACATTCAATCTGCAAAAATTCAGTTTATAGGCAAAAATATTATTGTTAGTGACATGATTATTTATTGCTCTCGCACAAACACCTTGTTTCAAATAGCATATTTACAAGAAATTCATTTTGGTTTGTTTCTAGAATCCTCTAAACCACTTTGTCTCTTTTTTAGGTTATAATGTTTATAAATGCCATCTCAAATGTGTGCCCAGCAGCCATTATCACTGTGGCTTTTGCCCAACAATCATTGGGAGAAAGGAGATGTTCTTTAGTCACTTTAAAAACTGCTGCACCGAACATCCAACTACGTTGGCGGCGGCCCCAGCAACCACAACGACTCCTCCAGTGATGGCCCAGACGGCCGCTCCAGTGATGGCCCAGACGGCCGCTCCAGTGATAGCTCAGACGGCCGCTCCAGTGATAGCTCCGGCTGCTGCAGCAACATGGCACAATATTTCCACAGCCCCCAAAATTGATGTCAAAGCGCGAAACCACAACATGTTGTTTTTTTAGCCTACAACTAAAAAGGAAAAACCTACAAATGCACATACAAAGGCACCACTCATCCAAAACATCGGACATCACAGCAAATCGCCACCTAAAATCACAGTGCATAGATAAAAAAAGGGGACTTTTTGCAGTTTCCAGGACCTTTAAGGGTCCTGTGCACTGTATTCATGTCCAAAAATCTAACTTGGGTATCACCTGTCAGTTGGAAACGTGCAACAGGGCATATGACTATGCACAGAGAAGTGGGCTAGTCGGGTTTGACTGCGTCCATGTCCAGTCCTTGACGTACAGCCCTCTGGCCACCAATTCACCTACATGTATTGTTCACGATGAAGGGATTCTCACAGACATGGTAGTGGGTTACTACTCCTAAAACACATACTACATAGAACTTATGGTACATGCAACATTTGTTTTGTGTGGTACTGTGTCATTCTGAATCGAGCCTGGATCATTTTTGGAGGAGTCAAACAGTGCATGTCAAAATAATGGTTGACTGTCTGATGCCCCTGGACACTGACGAGGACCACTCCTATAACAGGAGGCCTTACAGCTTCCTTCCTAAAGACTCGGTTAGTGAATGGACACATTAAAGTGTACAACCCCTGATGCATGTGAATTTATAATATCACATATATGACTTCTTTATACCATCTTGTCTTATCAGTGAGATGGAACTTTGTTCTCATGACCTCACCAAGAACATGAGTGAGGAAGCGCACCAAAGGCTGAAGGACTTATGAAAGATTCCGAGGAGTTTTTAAAATAGGCTTTAAACTCCTGCAGGTCAATATTTTTTTAAGTTGACCAGCTCTGATTTTTCACATGATGTTCTTTTCAATAATTGTTTATTGAGGAAAACGGTATCAGTGTCTTATTTTATATACATCACAGTGAATGCTGAACTTGCCGGACCATATACTGTAGTTGAAAGTACACAATGAAACACTGGCTTGCTTGTATCAAATCAATAAAATTCCAACATGCCCTACCCCGGAACCTGCGGTCTTCAGACTCTGGCCCCCTGCACAAACCTGCGATCTTTCGGGGACAGAGCCTTCAGTATGGCAGCCCCCACTCTCTGGAACGCTCTCCCTGCGGAGATCTGCAACATACAACCCACGCTGGACGCCTTCAAAAGGGCCCTCAAGTCCCATCTGTCTGCCAAGGCCTTTGGCCCCAAATCTATTTGTTGTTTTGTCTGACTGCCTTTTGTTATGTTTGTTTCTACTCCTGTTCTTCTTTTTAAAAAGGGACCTTGGGTCTCATGAAAGGCGCTATACAAATCCAAGTATCCAATTATTATTAATACATAATTGGAACGGTAAGAATCTCAGCTACAACACTGACTAAAGCCTTTCCATCTCCAGTATGCCTACACGACAAGCATTTTTATAATATACAGTAAACATATCTTTGACTTATTGCAAAATTATAAAATAAAATTCACCCCTGCTGTGATTCTGGCTTTCACTGTTCAAATGAGATGTCAACCATCAAAATGGGATAAGGGCTTCTCAAACTGATGGTTATTAATTGATTTGCCTAATAGTTGCTTAAAATGCTACAATAACATTTGCAATTCGTTTTTAATCTGCCATGTATGGTCTCTCAGCCACCGTAGTGTCGTGTCAGGTGGGCGTGCCGTGTCGTGTAGGGTGCGTGTCGTGTAGTGTCGTCAATTCGCTTTTAATCTGCAATGTACGGTAGTGCCTCTCAGCCACCGTAGTGTCGTCAGGTGGGCGTGTCGTGTAGTGTCGTGTACTGTCCGCGGCCGCAGCTAGACCCTTCTCCAGCACTTAGTGCCAAGCACTTAGTGCCCCCATGAAACCAAGTACAGATCGCGTTCACACCGGAATAAGTTCCCTGAGGGAAGATTACGCAAATGAAGCATGAAATGAAGCCGCTGACGTCACATCTTCTTCTTCTGCTTTGGGTTTACTGGCAGGCCGCAAACAACTTCACGGCGTATACTGCCACCCGAAGTCCCCGGCCGGAAGTCCCCGTTGTTGGGGGAGTCTTCCCAGCAGCTTCTACTGAAGCCTTCCGAGTAGGCACCTCCTCATCACTCCACTGCTCGCATGTTATTTTTTTTGTTGCCATAAAGTTAGTCTTCCTCCATTGGTGCGCTGGGCTAATGCTAATGCTAATAATACTGATGCGAGGAAATAAAATGGCGGCTTCACAAAAACTTTTCAGAGTTTTACGGGGCATGGTTTGCAATTCTTCCAGCCAATCAGAAATTCTCTAGCAGGCACTAAAAATGGGGGTACAAGCAGGGATGGGTATCATTTTAAATGTGTCGATTCCGCTTACGATTCCGGTTCTGCTAATCGATTCCGGTTCTTATCGATTCCCCGTTTCGATTCCAAAAAATTGTAAAAGAAAGAGGTCTAACGTTTAGATGATAAAAATATCTTTATTCTTTTAAGCTTTAACTGACATTTTTACAAATAAAAAAGATACATGCAATACAAATGTATTGCACAATAGCTGTGTTTTATTTTAACTGAGCTATGCCTGTGGCAAGCTATTAACAGGCATTACACTGTGCCTTGTCTTTTTATTTTTTAGTGTAGTGGAGCCTCACTTTAGAGCGTTTACCGCGATCCATCTTTGGTGTTATGAAGTGACTGAGCTCGTGAACTGTCTACGGGAGGAGCCTCGCTGCGGGGCAACTGTCGACCTCTGTCGCCTGTCAGCGCAACTTACATGATGCCGTTTAAAACAGTCAACGGCCCGCTGATGACCGGCCGTTCTGTGATTCTCCAGAACACACAGATGGCCAGTCCGCCCTTACCCTGTATTCCACCGGGTCACCGGGCGCAGACGGACCCGGTGGAATACAGGGTCTACCACGTTTAGGAACCGTTAAGCAGAACCGAAATTGTGTATTTTGTATGGGTACCCGGCATTTTGTTATCGGTTATCATCTGGAACAGAGTTTCGGTTCCCAACCCTAGGTACAAGTCAAGCCCCAGGAAGTGTGCTGGACTCTGAGGAAAATATTCGTTGTGGCCAAACGGCGGTACTACACTTCCGTATGGGTTGCTGGACCCGGAAATACATTTTCCCATTGACTTACATTGGGAAAGAGTGGTCTGTAAATCGTTAGATAATTTTAACTAAATAAACTACCCAGTATGAACATTTGTATAGCCCTTATTAAAAACATTCGGTCCTCAAGTTGTAAAATGTGCTAATAACATTATTCTGAGAGTTATTTTCCTCTGCATTATGAACGCGCATCTGAGAGTGGGAGCTTGGGGGCGGGGCTTAAGGGGCAACTCAACTGCGCATGCTCTATATATGAGCGCACATACGGGTACTTCTGCTCTGACAGCCAGGCATGACGGGTAATCTGTGATGTTTCACTTTCTCAAAAGTTGGGCCATTTTGTCCTCATGCGCCAATGAGCAGCTCTAAGAACAAGACCCCGCCTCCCACGCTGTATCCAGTTCTTATTATACATCCATGGTACAAGTTCTCTGAACCAAGTACTCTTTTTGGTGTGAACGCAAAATTCCAGGAACTAAACGGGAAAAGTACAGGTAAAAGTACTCCGGTGTGAAAGCGCCTAATGAGTTGGATTTGTTGATTGTGGTTTATAATGACTCCATCCTTTTCTTGGCTCAATGAGGGTTATGGTGCTCGTCACTCTCGTTTATAAATTAGCTTTGTCCGCATGACATTTCACCCTTTATTTGTTGTTTTGGTCAGCATTTTTGTAACTTCTTTTTGGAAGTGTGTTCACAATGTGGCACTTAGTCATTACTTCTTTATAGAGGTTGATGCCCAGTAATGTCCCGAAAAGGGCAAAGTGTAAAGAAGTAGAGAAAATCCGAGCAGATGGCACTTCAGATACAGACACCACCATGCACCTCTAGTGTGTCATAACTGTGGATTGAGAAGGATTCTTTTTAATGAGTCTATACAATGTTTTTTTGTTAGGAAAATCCTATGCATTGGCTGAGGACAACTGACGTTTGATTGAGCTTGAAATCAAGTTAAGTCAGCAGAAACAGCAATAAAGCTTTTCTTTCACTTAAGGGAATGTGATGAAATTCAGCAAATATTTCCCTGCCAGTTCAACATCTCACATTTCTGCTGATTTCATGTGAACACCCTCTGAATTCCATCAGTTAAGATACGGTAACTTTAGGGATAATAAAGCAATTTTTCAAATGTCAGAATGCGATTAAGAGGTCAGGGCAGACACTGCCATACAACAGAAACCTTGTTAGGTGCCTACATGTGCTGAACCTGAATGAGGGTCAATCAATTATTAAATGAACAGACCTTTCCTTCTGGATAGGTGATACAGATCTGTGGAAATCCTTGGCTGAACTGTGAGCTCCTGACGCTTTGTCCTGCAGGAATTATGGCCTGATAAATAGGCATTAGAACAAGCGCCGATCCCGAATGGCATATGATGTACAGCTGACACTCTGGATAGACAAAGACAACAGAGGTTGTTCATAAAAGAAAACATCCTGTATTTCTCCATGCCCTACATAACTTTGTGAAGTTATCAAAGCATCATAAAATAGGCATACGGTCAAACAAATAAAGTTGAATGTTAGTTCAATGACAGATGCTACAGGACACAGAGAGAATGAGGATATGATTATGTTGTATGTAATGTAGTTGGATTTCCTTATTTCAAGATTTTTTGAGAGACTTATGTTCCTTTTTTTAACTTGACAAAGTTAAATGACAAGATTGAGGGCACTCTCTTCAGTACGGTAAATATAAAGCTATTGAAGGTTAGTTTAGCCTAAACAGGAGGAAACAGCTATCCTGGCTCTGTCCGAAGGTAACAATATTTACATAAATTAATAAATAATTGATCAGCAAAGCAGTTTATTTAATCTCTAAACAATGTGTAAAAATTACGAATTGCAGGTTTATGGATGCCAGATCATTTGTTAGCGAGCCAGGTTAGCCATGTTTTCCTGTTTGGATTGCTAATTTCTACCTTGTATTTAACAAACAAGATATAGTGTTAATATGTGACCTTTACAGTGCACGTAGGTCAGATTTTGTTACCTTTCTACAGGGCCAGGCTAGCTTTGTCCACGTCCTGTCATTATGCTAAGCTAAACTAGCGACCTCCTTGCTGTAGCCTCCTTTTACTCTACAAACATAAAAGTTGCATCAATTGTCTCATCTTACACACTGCAAGAAAGCTTACACGTCCAATGTATTTCTCTCTTCTTTATTACATTTTTCATAAATTATTCCACATTCAAAATTCTCCGAAAAACGCATATTTGGTAGTGCAGAAAATCATGGAAACACTCAGTCTCACCCTCATTCTCTCTCTTACTCACATGAAAACATAAGTCATAGCGTGGCAACATGCCAAGTAGGCTACCTACTCTGAGCCACTGGCCAATAGAAACACAACCATACAACTACAACCTCATTCACAATTTCAGTCATACATAGAAAATGTTGAGGTGGGGAAACTCAAACGTTTAATAGTCAGTCTGCATGGGCTCACAGCAGAGTCCTGCATCGGGTCGGGTACCCGCGTGACCCGCAAAAAAAGTTATTCGTGGGTGGTATTTTTTTTAACATTTTTTTTTCGGGTTCGGTTCTGGGTAAAACAAAGAAGATGCTGGTCGGGTCGGGTTGCGGGTATTGCATAAATATATTACAAATAATAATAATTGTATTTAATGGTTAAATCCTCAGACCTCTCCCCCGCGGGAGCGCGCATAATCATAACCTCTGCTGAACGCGCCACATTCGAAATGGCTGAGGTGAAGGCGAAGCTCGGAGAATACAGCATTGTCAATAACTCTTCCTCAAGAGCGAAATCCAACGTCTGGGAGGCTTTTGGTGTCATCCTAGATAGACAAAATAACCAACATCCCACGCTTTTTGAGCCAAATATGCAACTGCGTGTGTTAATAATTGCATGTTTTCACTGCTCATAGGATATGCGGGTTCGGGTCGATTTGCGGGTCTTGTGCCGACGGGTCGGGTCGGTTTGCGGAACTAATTGGCAATATGTGCGGGTAGCGGGGCGGGTTCGGTATTGCACGTTGCAGGTGCGGGGCGGGAGTGGGTCTTGAAAATCAGACCCGTGCAGGACTCTGGCTCACATTGACTCCATAAGGCTCTATGCCCAACCTTCCATGAGCTTCTCATTTGGTGGCGATTAAATCCCCAACAGTAGCTGCAGCCATGCAGCTGACCCTGCACCAGCTCACCCTGACAGTAGCACTTAGTATAGCAGGGTCAGTTTGAACCTGACAAGGGTGATGATTTCTTAATGTAGTCGGAGGGCAAGTGGACGGCGGCTGAGGTGGGGTGTCTGTCTGCATATGAGGTGGGTGTAGGGTACAGGGTGTGTGTTGAGATGTATGGTGCCTGTAAGGCAATGTTTTGGGGGGAGATTGATGGGAGGTTGGTGATCTGCGTTCATGGAGCAGGCCCGAGGAATGTGGGGAAGTGCACAGCTGCCCTGTTTTGTCATAGTTGGGCACTGTGCTGTCTGTCCGAGAAACATAAAGCTGCCAGTGTTGTGTGGACCTCCCAAGGATCTGCAGGCCCCATATGCCCAACCCAGCATGAGTGAACCTACATGAGCATCAGCAAGGTTGGGCTTGTAAGCAAAACCAACCATCAGTCAGATCCTAGTTTAAATTATTGTGAGTCATGAATCTGTCAGTTCTACTAGCTGCTTGCAGTGCATTAAATGTAAACGACCATATGATCTTTACTTTTCCTATGCACTTTCATTTTTTTTATTATGTGTAATAAAAATGTACAATATGTTTTAGTTCCGCATAATGAGAGAAACAAGCTAAGATAACATTAGCACTAGCTGAATAGTGCCACACATTTAAGACAAAATTCCTTTATCCATTGTTTTTACCAGTTTTCCCAACAGTCTCAACAATTAGAAGCTGACAGTTAAGCAAACTCCAAACTCAGGGGGAATTTTTTTTAAATTTTGATTGAGATACCCCTATTGAAAACTCATTCTGTGCTTTTAGAGAAAATGTTGTTTTTTTATGATGAAGAGTACTTAGCCTTTGAATTCACAGATAATCTTATACTCATTGTTTACTTGGTTTAGGCTTGAAGACCAAAAAGGTTTTACAGAAAGTCTGTGGTATGAACTGTGGGTGTGAAGTTTATAAGACGTGAATATTCACCAGACAGGGTGGGTTTTTTGAAACACTTTGATTATGATAAGTGTAGGATCCAGTGTTTGAAGCTTAATCTATTTAGGGCACGTTCCTCTTTGCTGCTCTACATTGTTGTCCCCAACATTATGAAAATGCGACACTAAATTACCAGAAAACCCCTCCAATAGCTAGGTCATCACTATACCTCATATCACTGCAGACTATGTGTTGCATTATATATTTTGATTGAAGAATACATTTGTAATTTAGGCTCAACAGATTACATTAGCACTAGTGCTCTAGAGGCCTCTTCTGAGCAGAGTTCAAAATGAGTAAGGTTTCATGCAGGTGGTTTAAATTTAGCAAGAGATTAAATTAAATACCTGAAAGTCATTGTGAAAGTTTTGACACATACAGTACAGCATTCAAACCCCAGACTGTGATCACTCAAATTCTGAGTCAGACCTTGAACAGACCCAAGACATCATGAAAAAGGCTAAGAGATTTAGGAGGATGTTGACGGAAAAACTCAAAAAGAGTTAAAAAGAGAGAAAATCTCTGCCTGGATTTTAGTGGTGGGCAAGTGCTAAATGAAATAAAAGAATCTTACACATTTCTTCAAACCAGGATTTCAATTTTACAAATGATAGGAGCTCAAAGTGAAGAGGAATATGTGTGTTGATGTTGAAAACTAATCTAATTAAAGGAATGAAGCCGAGTCTGGTTTTGGGTGCATAATATTTTCATGCTGAAAGGTCACATCTGACTGTGGAGTGTCGGAGCCGGAGAGCTGCTGCTTGTTGCCTTAAGCTTACACACACTCTCTGCGTGTTTATAGGGGTTAGCAAGGGTTCATAGGCCAACAAGAGAGTGCACACTGTCCCATTACTCTCCCACCACAACACTCCCCTCTCTTAAACAAGCTCTTGGAGAAAGTGGCAAATGTCTGGGGGAGTCACACCGCAACATGTGCCAATGGAGCTGTCTACGAACTCCCCCGGGAATCAGGGAGGTGGTGGGTTTTTCAGCTTTTTGTCACAAATATCCTCAAAAGTTCACATAAGAGGAAAAAGGCAACATAGCCTTACTTGAAGTTGTATTCAAATCTTACACAAGTGAATCCTGTTAGCCTGTTTTTCCAGGAAGCTCGTTTAAGCAAAGAACACTTTCCAAAAACATGGCTTAATGTTCTTTATGTTGGATTGTCATCTGAGACCTAAGAGTACAGCTGCAGGTCTAGTGTTGCCCCACGATGGCTATGGGATGCCTGACAGGACAGAAACCCACCCAGCATTGATTACCAGCTAATTATAGGCTAAGGAAGTGGCAGCTTGTTTGTTTCTGGGTTGCTGAGGAATACATTTGCACTTCACCAAGAGTTCATGAGCTATTGAGTGCGAATTCCGCTGAGCACTAAGTGCTATCTTTTCTATCTCACTCTATCTGGATCTCACAAGATTTCTCCATTCTGTCTTTCCTTACTTAATTCCACCACCCTCTTTTTTCACAGTCTCTGTGGGTGGTGCCTCCTGAAGCCCTCTTTCACACCCGTGCGGAGATTTGAATAAACATATGCTGCGTTAATTATGAACCAGTTCCACAGACAGGAAGACGTTCATCAGGATATTTGGAGAAGGCTGAGCTCCAGCTAAGTCAGCCTAATGAGAAACGTTTACATGGTGATTATTAGGGACAACCTCACTTCTGATACTCACAGCATCTAAACACCTGCTCCCGGCAATGCCGCGCAAACACACCCAAACTCAAGCCAGGCTTCATCACATTTTTACCCTGGTTTTAAAATAAACTTGTCAACACCTCAGCTTGGTGAAGCATAAGAACCTCATCTGGTTATGTAGCGTTTCAGGTTACAATGTCTTCTGAATCAGGTACCAATAAAGTACTGGTTACTGGTGCTCCTAAAATGGAGATACAATGGAACAAAACAAGATTTCAAGAACAAAGGAGTCACAATTGGGCATTTTAGACAAAAAATAAGTATTTGAAAATGACTCCCTCTTATTAAATCTAAAACGGCAAACTCTTACTGTGTTTGAGTTGGTTTTTAGATTCAAAAGCCTCCAAAGAACATGTATATACAGTGTATACTATTCAGGACTTGAAATACAAAGTATGGATTTAACAACATAAATATTTTCCTGCTCATCATAGATTACACTCTTTTTGATGATTTCAACTGCCTAATTACGTCAGATAAATAAATCAGTGTCCGGTAGTTCATCAAACTCAGAGATTCTTATGATTTAATGACTACATAGTTATTTTCACTTGGAAGCAAGACATAAATCTCCCATGCTACGTGAGGAAACGTCATATTTTGTAATTAGACTGCTTTCTATGTGCACCAAACTGGATTCCCAGTGAAACTAATGCCCTGTCTCAGCCTGTGCACCGGGTTTGATTTGTGAAGTCTGTCAGACATGTCATGCCCACCCACATCGGCATTATGTCCAGACGCGTATATTTATGGCTGAGGTGGTCTTACACCTGAAAGGAATAGTTGACTTGAAACTTGAAGCAATGAGGATAACAGTAAAATTAAAAAACACATTATTAAGAAGTCAGGCTGAGTATTCAATCAAGCTGTTTTGGCTGGAATACAGTATACAGGAAATTAGTTTTACCAACAAGCATAAATATGCGTTTGACATAGTGAACATTGTGGTCATGAGTTAGAGAAACATGTAGCCTACTCAGGTTTCAAATGGGGGCCGGTGGTCTTTCCAGTGCAGATTCAGCTGAAACAAGCTGTAAACTAAGCGCTGTCAGCATCAAAACTATACCCACCTAAAGGGTTCAGTCGGAAGAACTCATCCAAAGACATCTGTGGGAGACATGTACAAGACTCCCAAGAGAATCGTTGTCAATCTAAAATAAGCTACTAGCATGTCATTAAATGCAGCGTTCCCTTTCATCACATGCAGTTTTAAAATCAAAGTGAATATTACAAAAACAGATTGGTTGTGTTTCTAAAAAAGATCATAGTCTGGGTTGGGTTTTTAATGATGTTTCTTACATAAATCAAGTTACGTAAGTTAAGTTGTCAATGTATTAACTGTTTGTGTTAGACGCTAGAGAGAAACTGCTTTTTCTGGGTGAAAGGAAGTAATATGACTTAATGAGCATTAAATATAAATGAAGCAGAAAATGACACATTAAAAGCAAAAACTGTGTCGTGGTTGTATGCAAAAACAAATTGGTGTGTTATTTAATGCCATTTGTTGATACCAGGCAGGATTGTCAGGAACAAAGAAGGAAGTTGGGAGATGTTATAGGACTTTATTAATGCCGTAAGAGGCCGGGATGACTGTCCCAACAGAACATGAACTTTGACTTGATAGAATGCTCTTAACTTCGGTTTTGATCTACCTGAGCAACAGCTCCCTGAATCAAGTGTTATTGTTCAATCCCTGGCTTCTGAAAGTTACAAAAATTGTCTGAAACACCAACATTGGAAAAGTGCTTGGGAAGAAGGTTCAGATGCTTTTTCACTGCCTTACAACTTCTTCATCTCACGCAAACTGATGTCTTTAATGTGAGTGAGAAATCCAAACTGTCATTTATTACAGATATAAAAAACCTGTTATATATTTTTAACAACCAGATGATTTCAGGGTGTACTGTATTTCTCACAACCTGGTTATCATCGCCATGTCTTCCTTTTCACAAGATATAATCCGTTTTAATTGAGCGGTCAGGGAAACTGTTAATGAAGACACGTTAAGACATCTGCGAATGTGCCCATCTATCATGTCTAAATCTGTCAGCTCAAGTCCACCACACTCACTTTTTACAAGATTATTTTACAGCCGTCAAGATTTTACTAGTGTCCAGTTGCCCATCATGTCTGCAAGTATGAGGGCGATTATAATTCACTTTTCAGAACATCCTCTCACACAGAATGAGATACAGTGCCTATAAGGGGGTAAAAAAGGGGAAAGCTTTCTGAGGCACATCTCCGACGGGGGATCATGGAGGCCAGACTTGTTTTACATTCACTATTTCATATTTTTCTTTCATAATGATAACCGCCTCTATCTGAAAATTGTAGGCCTATTTTTTGCAAGGAAAGATGCAGGCAGACGACCACATGATCTGATAAATTTACTTATCTAAACTAGCATATAGGCTAGCTAATGTTGGAATGAATGCCATTGATATTCCAGAACTTGCACATGAATCGGGAAAACAAGACAGAAAGTAGAAAAAAAGAGAGCTTGAAAGGGTTTAAACCAGTTTACATTTATAGGGTTAGTAGGAGATATAGCTGCGTGTATTGGTATTTAAGGAGAATAGGGGAAGGCCCTCTCACCTGACCTTTTCTGGAGCTCAGACATTTCTGCAGGCACACGTGCAAACTATCAGCAGATTCTGGATAAATCCAAATGTAATCTGTTCGTTGAAAAGGGTGGATCTACATCCACATTAAAATGATGTATCCTGTTCTGTATTTCTGCTTTCACTCTACGATTTTCCCATGCATGAGAACACGAGAGCCACCTGACGTGCTATTAACACTTCCAGGAGTAAATGAAAGCTGATTGTGCTTCACAAGGTGATAGCCCGGGGCTGTTTCCGGAAGCAGGAAGAGCTGAGCGGAGGAAATGGTGACTACAGCTGGAGGTGGAGGGTGGTGGTGATGGGGGGTGGGGTGAACACGCCTGGCTGGCTGTGGCGGCGCTTGTGTCGCTCACACTGTTGCCCTCTCGCTACCAGTGTCAACACTGATGACTTCAGCGCGTGCCCTTATGAGCTCACCTTGCTACGAGAGACACGGAGCGGTGACAGTGTGAGGGGGATAACTGTGTCATACCTGCACTGGAGGAGGGTTTCAACTATTAATGTGTGTGTCGCTGTTTATACCCCAGGGTTATCTCTTTCACCTGAGATTATGATTCTCTGTTCACACTGAGCTGATGAGCAACATACAAAAAGACGCTAAAAGCTCTTAAACGTACAACATTTTCTGCCACTAGGGGTCTCTCAATCCAAATAATGTTGGAGACATCGTAAAGTAGCTCGGGACTTGGAAGTTCATCTCAATTGAGAGCCGAATTACCTGCATTTGTATCCTCCACTCAAAAACAAACAGATGCAGCTATTTCAATAGAATAAACATGTGAATAAAGCAGTTTCTCGTACAAATCTGAATGCTAACCTTGGCTTGGCTTGTTTCTGAGAACTTAAGATCCAGGCACCCGGAGAACAACATATTTCATCATCTTAAAATGACATACAACGTTTTACAAAGGAATGTTACTCATTAAAACTGGATAAAAAAAGTAAATCTAGGGAAGCATATACGAACAACCAGAACTGTGACACATGCTCAAAGGGTAGGCTATTCCACGCCATTAAAGACGAAGAAATGAAACAAAGGGTTACCTCAATTATGGATTTCTCTGGGTTTAAAATTGTTTAAAGGATTTGGTGTAACATATGTATATAACCCAACCAAATACATGACATGTCTACTTGTTTTCACACAGATACAGCCTACCTTTAAAGAGCAGAGAATGCTGCTGTGTTACAAACCTTTCTGTTTCATCCATATCAAATGATATGTGATTGGTTAGTGCTGTATGATGCTTCAACAACCACGTTTGTGAAAGTTAATAATGAACATTTGCCTGGGACTGAAACCTTCCCTGATGCTGCCACAACTGGCAACTTGTGACCAACAACACCAAGCATGTGAAAATCATAAAGGCGAACACCAAGATCCATGTAAACATGTAAATACTGAGGGCCTAACATAGGCCTGTGCTGGGAGTGAGATCATTTTGAGTCTTGGATAATATTTCTGCCGGGAGATACTTCTCATGTCTTTTATCTTAGAGGCTGAACTACTCACCAACTTCCCCTTCTGGCATCATTATCATTCTAAGAGGGTTTTCTAGTGAGTTATCAAAAACAAATAAAAGAAAGTGAGAAAAGTATAAAAACATATTTTTTATTAATTTCATGTTTTCATGACCTGAATTTATTTATTTGTGTATTTAATTCATAAACAATACATTAATTGTGTATGAATTAAATACACAATTAAATGTGTATTTAATTCATACAAATTAAAAAATGCTTCTCATAAATTAACACGTGACGACTGTTATAGCCTAATAGGGGAAATTAAAGCCATTTAATATTCACATAGCTTCATTACTCGTCATTACTAACAAAAATCACAGATTTATCATTCATATAAAAAATGAGAATAACCGGTTGTGTATTAACCCGTCACCGGGGACGAACGTGTGAAAGAAATGCGTTAAAAAAAAAGAAAAACTCATATTATATCACGCGACAAAAAAAGGCAAAGATGTTTTGTTTCATTCTGTATTAAATGACCATATATCGCTTATGTGTTAACCGATAAGCTTACAGTGTCAAACCATGTTTTTAGGAAGACCCATTAGGAAAAAACAAGTAATTTTTTTTAATGTATTATTAATCATTCGTCTTATAATTACATTTACAACATAGAATGGTCTGACGTAAAACGTATGAACCCAAAGAAAAAATATCCAGTTAATATTAAGTTAAGTTAATGTTATGTCTTATAAGAAATAATTTGATTCATTGGCCTAATGAATAATGTTTAGTTTTAATTCAATTCCTTGCAGGACACTTATCATGATAAAGTTAATTATTAATTTAAAGAACGAAAATAGACAAGATTGTGCCCAAAATTGAGTTTGTTGGCAATCAATTGTTATATTACATCAGTTATTTTTTTGTATGTTATTTCCTGTTGTGTTTTTATTTTTAAATAATATGATTCTTCGATGTTTAGAGCAACTTACTTCCTTTTTTCTAAGGGCAGTGTGTGTGATGTGTGATCGGGGGAAGGCTTCATATCTGGAGCCTATCACGTCCTCCCTCCACATCAGACACACCTCCACAATATGACCACTTACAAAATGTATATATCATAGGTTAGAAAAACTGAGCGTGTGTTTGAGTCACTAGTAGCGACTCCACGCGTCAAAATAAGACAAGATAATAACAAAGTGTATAGATAGATATCCTAATGAGGCGGTGTGAGCTGATCACTTAAATGCTTTGACCGAGTGAGACACTGCATTTAACAAGTTGTGGCATGTCTGTGCGCTGCTGAGAATAACAGTCCACACTGTTGTTTTGTGCTTTGTATTTATTGTGCATGCTCTTATTGAACTGGACGCAACAGCGGAGCCTTATGACATTACGCACAGACCAGGAGCGGGGCTGCTAATGGGCGGCATAGGTGGCAACCTTTACCTCAGCATGTTGAATGGGACTGAAACGCAAACTTTCGGAAAGAGCACGGACATCGGCAGTCACCTCCACCGCGGCGGCAAGGATCTAGCAGAGTTTAAAATGGGGATCCAGGACGCCAGGTTTTACTACCCAGACTCTGTTCAGAGCGGGCAGGACACCCTGGCTCTGCCGTACCACTCGGAGCAGGCGGTGGGAGGGTACGGAGCGCAACCGGGCAGGTTTTACGCACAGCCCCTCGGTAGTTGCCCGTACGGCGGGGTGCGCTCGCCGCCAAGAAGCGGAGCCGTGCAGGGGTACATCTCCGTGGCGGGAGACGGGTTTTCTACAGCCGGTAAAGACTTGTACTCTCCTTCCCCGGAGAACTACACGGCCAGCTTTCAGCACGGCTACCAGCGGCCGTCTCTCTACCCTTTACCTGGGCTACAGGTGTGCGGGAAGACCCAGGCTCTGCTCAATAACTACCCGCTATGGGCCAAGTTCCACAAGTTCCAAACCGAGATGATAATCACCAAACAGGGGAGGTAAGTGACAGACAAAAATTATCACCTTTTTTCCCAAAATAACAAAATAGTACCCTCTCTTATCAGATTTGATTAAATAGGTTAAGGACATTTTAAAAACTACTTGGCTTTACACTTTCAAATTCACTCCACCACTACTCTTATCTTGTGGAAGAACACATACCACAACACTGCAGCTTCCTATACAACTGAACTTGAAAACTAAATAAATTACCCCTGTCATGCTGTCTGTGCTGAGTGGAGGTCAGGGTTCACTCATCATTTAGCTCCCGTTTACTTTGCAGGCATCCCCATCAGCCGTCAGGTGACGGAGCTGTTGGCAGCTTTACGTTATTTATTTGATGAGAATCACCTCGGTCTGAACATGTTTAGCATCATAGATTTACGCTTTCCTTTTGCGCAAAAGCTAGTTAACATAAGAGCCGTAATGGAAAACGCTTACAGTAAATTATATACATGGATAGTCCTGTCAAAATAAAAATGCTTAGGCCTACTTAACATTTTATTTCAGTAAACTTCAATATACAATTTGTTATTATTCTTCTTTTCTTTTGTGTTTATTTGTTAATCGTCAACAAAAAAGGCTTTGGTCAAAAGTCATTGAGCTCATAGCAATTGCAAGCTGAGTTGCTGGAAAACCTTTTGACACATTTGCTTGACCCCGAAAAAACATGGGGAAATTAATCCAGAGGCAAATCAATACATAGCCTATTACATGTGTTGCGTAAGTGGTGTATTTTAATTCCTCATTACTCCCGGGAGGCAGGCTGCCTACTTTGCAATAATACCCGGTGATTTTTACATTAGGATCGACTTTATCGAAATCAGTCTGAAAAAACTATGTCTGTTATGGCTTCTCGATGCTCATTTAAAAAGGCGATGTGATCAAGTGAGAAACCAACTTTCTGATTGTTAAACCTCGGCGCGATATCTCGAGTAGGCGGATGTAGAGATGATGATACTGACATTGAGATAAAAAACAAGCACCCGGGTCTGCGAGGATTCGGAGCCCTGAGCGGGCCTGTTCCGGGTCACTGAGCATTGAGATGTGGCCTGTCGATGAGCATTAATTCACTAATATGCTACACTTGTGTTTGACAGAAGGTTTCAGGCCATGGGTTTCTCATGATCAGAAAACAAGTGCGCTGTCACATAGGACACTGATATTTCCATTGTAGGTACACACACGTATCGGCCTTTAATTAAATAATTGCTCCAAATAAATTGTGTATTTTTAATTGTTGTTTTAACAGCTTTTTGTAATTGTTCTAGTTTAAAAATGATATGCAGGTTTTTCTAAAAGCTATTATGTTACAGTGTTGAAAAATATTCCCCTTTGAACTGCATGAGAGCTATTCTGAGTGCAGTTACATGGCGTTTTAGTTTTTAGGATGTAGTTTCTTAAAATATGAAGATACTACATCCATCTTTTCTTTCAAAGGCTTGAATACATGCTGATAATGCCTTGTGTCTTTATTGCGACATGGAGTATACAAGAAATGACCATTATTGTATTTTGTTTGTGTGTTTGTTGTGTGTGTGTGTGTGTGTGTGTGTGTGTGTGTGTGTGTGTGTGTGTGTGTGTGAGATCATGCCAGTGTGCTCTCAAATACAATAATTAGAAAAAAGATGACTATTTCTATCTTAAAAAGCTGCCCTTAAAGACACACATATGCATTCACATACAGTCATACACAGTCACACACACACCTAAGCAAAAGTGTACCAACTCTCCGGCAAAAACAAAAGGATCGGGGAAATGGGTGCGGAGGTGTCATCCTTCCACCTTTGATAAAATGCTAATTGTCATATTGCGTAAAAACCACAAACCTCATGTTACGAACATTTCTAAAATGTTCTCGCCCTTTTCTCTTCAATCCCTCGATCAAATGCAGAACTGCAGCCATCCAAGCCCAAACATTCGTGGAGGCCTTTTTTGTCTTTTAACAAACAAAAAACTTCTGCACGATTTTGAAGTTCAGCAGTGCAAAAAACAAGAAGTTTTCAATATAAGAAGCGATATCCTCCTTACATTTTTATCCTGGGGTTCAGGCTCCTACAATAATTTTGCTGTGGTTTATAGAGAGGAGTCTGAAGGTCTGCAATGTTAATCAAAACCCCTGTATCTGTAGGAGAAAAGGTGAAAGAAGGTCCAGAGAGAAGTATAGAGATGGGTCAAACACCACTGAGCCTTTAGATGGCCACACTGAGAAAGTGAGGCCCCTTTGAAGTTCAGGAAGTAAAAGACTAGATTCTCTTTTTTTCAGCCTGCACTAGACGCTGGGTACATCGCCTGACAGATCTCTCTGAAGTTTCGCTCATGTACCACACATGGGCTTTGAAATCTAGAGACATTTTCATGGCCTGTAGCGAAGGGGGCCGAATTCATCTGTGTTTCTCATGAGCTAAATTCATATCACCACACTAGATGATGCCATTTCAGGCGCTGCTGTTATAGACTCATGCACCAAGGCAGAGTTCATCGAGGCTGCATACGTCTAGAAGGGCATTTAGTTTGATGTAAACATGTACTTTTCTGTTGTCCACAGGACGAAGAAATAAAGACAGAAAAAAGCAGAAAGAGGTTTTTCAAAGGCAAAATCATGGGATTTTCTGAAATAGTGATAAAGTTAATCAAATGACTAAAACTGAAAAGAGAAAGTGAAGCTTTTTTCCTCGTTCATATGTTTCACCCAAACTACACCTGGGGTATGCTTATAGTTTGGATGTGAGTCAAGAAGACCAACTTCTCCCAAACATGATTTACAAGAAGCACATTCATTTAAAGGGGTCCTATTGTGCCTTTTTGGGTTTTCCCACTCCGTTGTGTTCTTCCGTAACATAGTGACATCACTCCCATGCTTCTATTGGGACATCTCTAATGGCGCTTTTCCACTGCAGCACGTAGCACGGTTTAAGCGGTGGCCCGTTTTTTTTTGCTTTTCCGGCTCAGGGCTACCTTTTTACCTTTTTTCTGGCCCTCCATAATCGAGGTTCTTATCCGGGCCAACAACCAGGCTGAATATGCTAAACTAGTGACGCAAACACTCAACTGCTGAATGGTCAGAGAGAATCGCTGGCAAGGGGGCTACAACTACAACAAAATGAACATATTTTATCGTGATTTAATTGTAATACACGTTTCACACTGATGCCGAAGTAACAACATACTGATACCGGTCTGCAGACAAGACGGCAGGCGAAAAACCTTTTAAAATGCGTGTTTTCTGAATGGAGATCGGATCAATCAGGCTAAGCTAACGTTGTATATGCTCCGTCCACACTCACAACAACGGCCTACAGACATAAATAAACCAACGACTTTATTCACCATGACACAGACCGTCTGTGGTTTGTACTTGTTTAACTTTTGTCTAGTTTCTGAACAGATATGAGGAGCTCTGAGCTCTGAGTGCTAACAGCTAGCGGCGGATGTTTTGGTTTTGTGGTTCGCATTGAAGATGACGTCACGGCAGTTTTACGCAGCGCCGCTCCGTCCGCCGAACAGCCGATCGCCCCGCCTACACTGCGTTACTATACTAACTACCCCAGTTACTAAACTGTAATGGAAACGCAGCTTAAAGTGAGCCTGGCCTACCAAGGCCAAACTAAGCTGTGCTAAGCCGTGCTAGGTCCTGCAGTGGAAAAGCGCCATAAGCTGTCACAACCGAGCCTGCCAGCTAACCAATCAGAGCAGACTGAAATCTCGCTAGTATACGAAAAATAAAGAGCTTTTTGAACATTGAAGCATGTAAACATGTCATAGTAAAGGCACAAACTACAAATATGAAACCTGTAAATAAGCATCATAGGGCCCCTTTAAAGGGTAATTTTAAGGACAGAACAGTTGAGTGGTGATTAATTTCACAAGCGTAAAGCCACTAAGAACTATTGGCATATCATCAACGTCAAAAAACTTCTGAAAAATGATTGAAAAGACAATAAGTCACGAGTCATGCTGGCAAAGTTCTGCATGATCATCTGTGATAAAGGAAGGAGATAAGACATACTAAGTTCTCTCTTTTGCAAAAATCTTTCAGGGAAATAATGCAGAGGTAAACTTCAGACTAAGAGGATTCATGCTCATCTGCTCTCTCCGCTCCACTGAGTCCAAACTGTGACACAAATCAGTCTGATGTTTGGTAGTTTTTCAGAGAGGAAATAATCCTTTGATTTATTGTGCTCCCAAGAACAGTAGGGACTTTTTACAAGTATTGCTTTGAGCAAATTTTTCTTGAAAAAGCTGAATTTTAATTCTTGAAGTTTCTGGTTTTGGCCTACATACGTATATAATCACTTACTATTTATATTGTGGCAAGACACTTCACCCACAATTGCTCCTGTGGGGATGGCCCACAGTATTGAATGTTTGTAAGTTGCTATGGATAAAAGCGTTTCATAAGTGACAAGTAACGTAATGTAATATACATGATTTCAATAAGAATGGTTTTTTTTAAATAAATGGACTGATACTGCTTAGTTAGGTCCTACAAAGTAAAACTATAATTTAATAATCATTAAATAATCAAATATGCTTCCCAAGTATGTCACATTTTGGAAATGATCACTTCAAATCACCAAGGAGGAGTGGGTCTCTTCTCTCTTTTATGTTCAATATGTAATGCAGTAATGTTTAACAAGGACAATCAGAAATCCTTATATTTCTTATCAAAAGTACTGCAAGGTACTATTAAAAGGAATATTTGGAAGTATTGTGGACTAACTCTTTCTGTATAAAAGCAGAAGTGGAACGATTTCAAGGTTTTAGCAGCATGACTTGTCACTTCCTGTTCAGCTGTTTATGTGAGCATAAGGAGCTTTTCGCAGAAACATCTAGTAGCAATCTATTCTAATAGCTAAATGACTTCTTCCTCTTACTGTTTGAATAATTTTCTAATTATCAAGTGGTGAAACCCACCGCTGCTTGAGCCACAGGCCCTCAACTTGTTATTTTTCAGCGGGATCCTCAATATTTGTTTTCCAAAGAAGGTTATTTAAAACATGGGAGGCTGAGAGGACTGAAAATAAACTGCTAATTGTGATTATTTAGATTCCAAATATTACGACAATTTTTCTCACTATGAGTTAGAATTTTTTACTTTTGGTCAACAAAACAATATATTGATCCGACTAACAAGTATTGCGTGTGCATCAAAGACTAAAATATTCTTCCTCTGTCTCACAGAGTTCTGTTTCTGTACCGAAACTATAAAACACATCAATGAGCCACTGTTGCACTTGGTGACATATTTCTTCATTACCATGAACACGCACACCGTTTATTTTTGCCTCAATCCCACCTACACCGACCTGCTTCCACAAATACTTACTGGATCAACAAATGTGGATTAATCCGCTGCTGAAAATAGTCCAAAAATAAATGTACTACAGTGCCCAGCTGTTGATGAACCTTAATACAAATTAACAAACATTTGTATTGTATTCCTATTTTATTATTATTTACAAATGATGTTGAGGCACCAGGGGGAAGTATTGAGACAGAGACAAACAGATTGTTGGTTTTGGTCTTTCAATCAGATTTCTAGATAAGAGAAAGACAAAACACCAGCATCATCCTTTATGAAGCATGAACCATGAAATCAGCATTATCAAATGACATCCTGTACAACAACATTTACATTTTACCAATGTTAGGCACTGAGTTCCTCTGCAATAGGTCAATAGAGAAGCAGGAGTGTCTGTTAGAGAGTGCTTGTGTCCGGCAGCAGCTGTAGAATGGCATGTTTTCGTCACAGATGATCAAGCGTACGCACGGTGACAAAAACTGGACCTGAACTCCTGTCTGGATGAATCAGCGGGTGCACTCATGTAGAAAAGTCCTCTCCCTGGTGAATATCTAGTTCCTCTTCTCCTCTTCTGCCGTGCATCCCCAGGACAAACCCTCCACCTCCCCCCCTTCGCTCCACCCTCTGCTCTTTCCTTTTCCCTTTATCTAACCTCTGTTTCCCCCTCCCGCGCTCTTTCTCTACCCAAACCCTCCCCCCCTTTCCTCTCTCTCTCCAACATCCACTCAGTTTATTTTGATTTGCTCTTAAACGTCACCACCAGCGGTACTGTCTCTCTCTGTATTACTGGCTGGTTCACCACACTCGTCTGTTTCTTTGGTATTTGCTCTGATGAAAAGATTACAGTTATGAGTATTCATGTGCGTATACAAACACCTGGATCACAGTGCCAGCCAGTTTTCATTACTGTCAAGGTTTCCAGTGAATCAGAGCAGCACCCTGGCAGGTTGGTTGGGGAGTCTGTCTGGTTGCTGTGGAGCTGCAGGTTTGATTCCTACTTGTGCTCAAGCTAGTCAAGTGGATTTGTGCATCAATGTACTGCAAACAAGCAAAACGGTTTCTCTGAGGTGGAAACTGTGTGTCAAACTAATCAGAAGGCAATGAAGCGACTGTATGCTTCTTTACCACGCCACAACCACTAACTGCGTTTTTCAGCTTCCCTCTCTAAATTTGGTGCATCAAGTGCCGCCCTCGCATGCAAATACCTCTCTGTGTTGTGTTTTCTATGGTTTCCCCCTGCCAAGTTCTGATTTCCTATAAAAGGCTTTAGTGTTAGTGAATCGACAATATCAACGAAGCAAAAATGATAACTACTCATCTTCCTTCTAGATGACTTTCACACAGTGTAGGCGGGTGGATCCATTCATACACTGAACAGCAGAGTTTCTGTTTTCACTTGTATTAAACTGTGCAGTGGAAGAGGAGACCTTTCACCTGTTCTTTGCGAGCCAGTGAAGAGATGCTGCCACGATTCAGTTTCACCCAGAACTATGATTGATTGTTAAACTGGACTCGCCATGTAGCCAGAAAGACCCAACTGGGACCGCTCAGGGCAGGGTTTGTCTTACCAGTGTGTGTGTGTGTGTGTGTGTGTGTGTGTGTGTGTGTGTGTGTGTGTGTGTGTGTGTGTGTGTGTGTGTGTGTGTGTGTGTGTGTGTGTGTGTGTGTGTGTGTGTGTGTGTGTGTGTGTGTGTGTGTGTGTGTGTGTGTGTGTGTGTTCTTTCCACATGTTGTCATTCAAAGGCACTGTTCAGAATAAAGTCCAAAAAAAAGTCACAAATTAGAATGAACAAGGCAAATTCAAAGAAACAAATAAAGTATGCATGCAAAGATCGTGATATTTGCATTCCATTTTCTTTAAGACAATCAAAAATAAATAATCTTTCGACTTTTTGGATAGCAGTGTTAATGTTTTAGGAAGTATGTGAGGATTTTTTGGGCTGAGTAGTGTTTCAATAGTGCCAATTATTTATCTAGAGTTTATCTGTAGTTTTTTATCAAACGCTATCAAACAGGAGGGATAAGTGTCTCTTCACACCTCCCTTGTATTTACACCACTGAACCAAACTGCTTCAGGGAAGACAGTGCGAGATCACAGTGTTTGTAGTTTGCCTAAACTGCCAACATTCGCTTCTTAACATTGGCGTTGCCTGCATTTTCAAACGGAACTATTTTTAGAAATCTACACTGTTTTACAAACCATCAAGAGATCAAATACTGGAAACATAAGATCTTATCTATCTGTTCCACCCAAAGCAACACGTTTTAAAAGAAAGAAAAGGGCGTTTCTGAAAAGTACGTTTTTTTTCTCTTTTGTGTACAGTCCTTGCACTCATTGACTAATTTAGCCATGCACTGTAGCAACTCAGTGGTGGTGTTGGTTGCCTATCACACAAATGCTCCATAGCCTCAGGTGCTATTAGCCTGTGTCAAACAGCTGGGCCAAATGTCAAACATGTTGCCCTGATTTATTACACACAGGGGACATCATATAGACCCAGAGTGCAGCGCAAGTTCAAATGCAAATACATAGAGGATGAAGTGAGTTAATCAGTCCACATTCACTGAGCCAAGTTTATCTTGGGAAGTACCCTTATTTGTTCTCTTTCAGAGTTAAATGAGAAGATTACTATTGTGTAGTTTAATCAAACCTATTACTATGCATTTAATGATATGTTTTATTATGAGACTTAATGTTCAGGAAATAACACTTAGCCTCCATTTTAATTGATGGGGGGAGGTTGGCGGGTGTTAGGGACCTGGATAATGAATAATAAATGGGGGCTGCACCAACCAAAACATTTTGAGAACCACTGCTATAGCCCCACCCACAGGTTGAATCTTTTTGATTTTTTTGTACACAAAAGATGGATTGCATTACAATATGGCACAGATATCCATCCAAGATACATTCTAACGTAGGTTATCCTTTTTTCCTCTCGCCCCATCAGGCCAATTTGTTTTATGTATCCAATATTGGTTAATGGGAAAATTCCAGAGACATACATACAGTATATCCAAACATAATTAAGCTAATGTATTCCCATGAGCATCAGCTCTACTGTTGGCTTAGGGCGGATTAGCTAATGTTAGCATGCTAACACACTAAACAAAGACTGTTCACATGGCAAATATAACGCCTGCTTAACATCAGAATGTTAGTATTGTCATTGTGAGCATGTTGGCATACTGATGTTAGCATTAGCTCAATGCACTGCCAACTAAGCTGAAGAAGAACCAGCAAATAGTCCCTCTAATACTCCCTCTCATAGTCTACTGGCTACTGTATGGCTGCAGACTATTTGCATTGTTTCCCTTTCAACAAAGCCACCTGAAACATATCCATGTTCCGAGGGACCTATGTCCATCAAGCTGATATCTTCGTAATATGACACAATAAAAAAGTGATTTATGATCTCAAGAACGTATTTGGAAATGTTCTCAATATTCCGCTTATAGCCGACGGATGTTACACCACTGTGAGGAATGGATTTTTACCATTCAAACTGCACTCTAAACATCCATCTTAATTTGTTTTTTTGCAATTCGATCTAAGATTCACCTTCACTAACCAATTTCTTACAATGTTAGTTCAAATCAAGACCATGGCACATAGAGATAACCCCAGTCAGGGCATTAGTTTTCAGTCTTTATGCTGAGCTAATAGGTTGGTAGCTTTAGCTTCTCATTTACCAAAAGAGCTCTTTATCCTCTCAGCAACAATGCAAATGAGTAAATATACAAAAAGTCTCCTTTGCTCTTGGTTTAACCCAGCCTCTCTTCACTCTGCCGCAGTGCCCGGGGACGCCCTGACCTCCTGGTTACCTCGTCTCACTGAAGGCTTCAGTGTTCAAAATAAGTTCACATGTAAAGAGCTCCAGCAATCAGGAACAGCTTGTGGTGGCATCTTTTATTAACAGCAGTATTAAATATTCACCTTCGCACACCACTGTCAGCCATCCCCTCCACCTCTCGTCCATTTCTACTAAACTCTTGCTAGAGGAAATCACTTCCCTGCTTTCCTTCTAATACTATTCTTTCAAGATTGTAGAATATCCATTCACTGGATTGTTTTTGCATTTGGCATTAAGTGCAACTTCATTTTCACTTTTTAAATTTTGAACGGATTTACTAAATATTCGGTACTGTGGGTTGGGGTAATGGAGAGTGATTTAAAGTATTAGGTGCTAAAATAAGGACAAACTGCACAAATAAAGCTTACTAATCTAAAAGGACATCAATGCGATAAACATGTCAGCTATGGAACAGTTCTCCTGAAACAGCTTGCACTATTGCATTTATAGTTTCAGATTTGACACCGTGAATCACTTTGACTTTGCAATTTGTAAGCACGCCTTCTAAAATTCTTTCATCGTTCTTGGTCTTTCAAGGCAGAGAAAAAGTCCCATTTAAATAAAATAAAAAATACTGCTCAATTTCAGTAGGTCAAATCCTCCTAGTAGTGGTCGTACATGTATTTTACATTCCCATAAATGTACTTTGAGCATTCAATTCCCAATGGGAAATATTGCCCTGAGCTGTTCCTCATGTTGAGTCCATGCATGTTCTTCTCTTCTTTGAAGCAGTTGAGGAGACAAACGTCATGCAAATGAATGCAAACAAATATTGGTTGATTGGTCAAGTAACTTTTTCCTTTGCAATACCAAAACAAACAAATAATGATACATGCTAAAAATGATTAATCCTGTTTCTCCCCGTGTGTTTATCCAGGAGGATGTTCCCCTTCCTGAGCTTCAACATCAGTCTTCTGGACCCGTCTGCTCACTATAACGTCTCCGTGGACGTGGTTCTGGCGGATCAGCACCACTGGAGGTACCAGGGCGGCAAGTGGGTCCAGTGTGGGAAAGCGGAGGGCAACATGCCAGGTACTTTAAATCAAAACACAGGATAATAAATGAAATTCAATGGATTGCTGCTTTTTTTTATGAGTTTTCTACCTTAATGTGGTTTTGCTTTAATTAAGTTAAAGATTTAAGTACTTTTACTCACCGAGAAAATTTGTTCTCTGTTTGTTTTTTTATCGATTTGACATCCCTTGAATTAAAGTGACAATAATTGATCATTAAGTTATCCATAATTTAAGTTGATGTATTTTAGGCCAAAAAATGTTTAAAGCTGCAAAGATTGTTTATGTTTTACCTAATACTTATGCCAATTGTATGAACTTAACAAATCGGACACTTAGCTCCATAGCCATAAATGGACAAAAAAAAGATGTGCTCACATTTTTCTCTGCATTTTCTAACAAAAGTATATGATCTACAACCAGCTGAGGAGCAGATTCCCTTAACAATCAATAATCGGAAGCATGCAACTTATTGCATGCAAAATTGAAGAATCTTTTGAGGAAGTGGTTTAGTTAGCAATATTGTAACCAACCTACATCACCATGCACAAGTAGTTTGAGAGGTTTCTGTGGACATGTGTGAGATTCTATTTTCTGTTGTTGAGGTCAACAGCTTCTTCTGACATCCTGCAGAGATTGTGTGAGCAATTCAGAAAGTATGCATTGCTGGGTAAATATTCCTTTAAAGCTAAATGGGCTACAATTTTGTCTAAATGATGGCCCTTATGAAGTAATCAATGTCCAATGAAAACATTTTTAGTAATTATGAGTTCATTTTTGTCACTTTATAGTAGATTATACCGGCTTAAATTCACTGGACATTTGTTTTGTAGGCCATTAAGACCTAGGTCACCTTCCTTCATATTTTACAGCTATAAATAATAAAAAAAGGTAAAGAAACAAATGAATTTACTGCATGCATGTAGGTTATACGATAATGAATTTCAGCAGCAATGGGTGGAGATCTCAAAATCAGGCTGGCAGATAGGATTAAGGGAAACTTACTCAAGAAAATGGTCAGGAACAGGCTTACAGGCTGACAACAGGTTGGCAGTGAAAATAACCTGACCTCTGAGCACAGGAAACAAAAAGCAGGAACAAGAGGAAATAAGCCGGTTAAATACTGCAGGGCTGTTGAGGGAGAGTGGAAACAGGTGAGCAGGTGAAGTAGAGAGTCAGGTGACTGGAACAGGTCGGAAAAGTCTGAGGGCATCTGGTGGATGGATGGAGAATGGCGTCCAGGGGGGGTGTAGGGAGGGACAGAGACTGTGAAAGTTGGTGTTGGATAAGACGGTGGGGAAAGAAGCATCAATTACTTCAAATAAATTGGAAATAAATCAAGTTTAAGAGTGCATTTAGCTTAAAAAAAACGTTAGCATTAAAGAGTTCCACCTCTTTAAATAAAAAAAAAGCTTTATGGGCCTTAGTGCAGATGTTATCAGCTCCATAAAACATGGCCTATTCGATGTACCAAGTTTCAAAAAGAGCCAGACATATATATTATATATTGGCCAATATTAAGTTATTGCATATGTATTGTATCAGTACATATGTCAGCTAATAACTATTGTTGCATGACAGACATGCAAAATTAGGTTTGAGAAAGTTTGTCAATCAGAATTAAATTGTGTTTTATGTATCTTGATCGCAAATTGTCTATGAAATGAATCTACAGGATTTTGTATCAACATTGCTTCTTAATGTTCAAATTTAGAAGCTGCCCAATGAAATTCTTCCATCTCCCATGTTTTTGTTTTTGCTTACCTGTTATTGTTTCTTTACAGTTTTATAAATTAAGTATTTGGGATATTCTTAGCCCATGAAAAGATGGCATACTGGAGATAGATGATATTTCATAGCAGTTTTCTGCTTCAATCCATGTTACGTTCTCCCCGTTCTCTCTTCGTCTGTTTAACAACTATTTCTTCGTTTAACAACTATTTCTTCCTGTTCACACCTCGTAGAAAAAAACACAATAGTCAAACAAGATTAAATGTTGTGTGTGATTGAGGATTAGCCACATTTATAGAAATAAAAGAGAAAGTACAGGGTGTTGTCACACGTATGCCATGTGTTGGGTAAAGGTGACTGCTGATGTGCTACAGTTGTGGAAACTGTGGTAAAACAACTTTTGTCAATTATATTTAATAGTTCATTTATGTGGTCTGATCGTAAAAGGTTAGCAAGGCCATTGTGGTAAGGCTGTGAGACATCATGTCGCTGTGATAATATCCTGCAATAAGAATATTTATTAAATATAAAAGGGATGGAAACTGGCATTTTAACCAATGAGATGAATTTGATTGTAGGTCACATAATGGACTGTTTTTAAAACAGCTCCTCACATTCCACCCTTTAAACTTGATCAACCAAGAAGAGCGATGAATTGTGTTGGAAAAATATTAGCATCAAATAACTTGTTCATTATTTACAGCTTTTGAAATTGACATATATATTTCCAATTTATTTTAATTATCAGAATTATAATTATTATCATTGATTTACTGTTATTTTATTTATTTCAATTTTAATGAATTATTTTTGAATTTTTTTTTTATCCGGTTCTTGTGTCTTTGAAAATTGTTGTTTTTAAATTAGAACAAATTATTGCAATACAATGTTTTGTTATCTTTGAAAATGATGCAAGTTTCCAAAAATGATCAATAATTATGTTTTTATAACTGCACTGTTTATAACTGTGTTATGGGCAAAAAAAATACTCTCAAAATGTAATACATATTGCTCATGGTGTTTTTTTGCACTTACAGGAAACCGGATGTACACGCACCCTGACTCTCCCAACACAGGAGCTCACTGGATGAGACAGGAAGTGTCCTTCAGCAAACTCAAGCTCACCAACAACAAGGGCAGCACCAATAATGTTGGACAGGTACAGTTTCCTGTTCTTTGCCTTCCACCTTTTGTCTTTTCATTCATAATTCTGTGTCAATGCATGATATTAACAGACCACTGATTTGTGTCTTTTGAAATATACACAGATAAGATTAGTAGTATTAGGTTCTTTGGACACTTGGTTTGATCCAGCCAAATGCCTTATTTTCTCTCTGTTTTCCTTACATTTCCTGTTTGATTATAATTTATTTTCTGTCAAAAGGTGTAAAAAATACCTTTCTTTCCTCTTCAGATGATCGTGCTCCAGTCGCTCCATAAGTACCAGCCTCGCCTTCACATCGTGGAGGTGAAGGAGGACGGCTCTGAAGACCCCTTCCTCTCATCCAAAACTCAGACCTTCATCTTCCCCGAGAATCAGTTCATCGCTGTCACCGCTTATCAAAATGCAGATGTAAGTCTTATTCGTAGTTTTTTGTAATTGTGAATTTATGTTAAATCCACTCTGACACGGATTTACCTACGATTAGGGAAACTTCATTTATTTAATTTCCACACTTGTTTATTGCAAGATCTACTGAATTCACAACAGCATCTCTTCTCCACCATTTATTTATATATAGAGTTCAATGATTCATGTTACAGTCATGCTTAAATAGAAGCTTTGGTTAATGCATGTGCGCATCGAAAATGCACACACTCTTATTAACAATCCTACAATCTACTGTAAGTGTTCACAGCAGTTACTATACAGTGGCTAAGTTCAACTAAAAGTCACTTCACCTTGTTTGACCTGATGTAGCTCCACAATATGTGCTGTATATATCGATAACAGCGGTTCAAATACATTGTGTAAGAGTTACTGTAATCCAAAGCATACACTCGTCCTGTTTGTATGATGGTGTGTTCTAAAGATAAACTTTCCAATTGCCTTTTATCCTCATTAATTATTACTGAATGACCTCCTCTGTCTCTGTTCACTTGTTTCTCTTGTGTGGTTGCTCACTCCTTCTCTTTTGTGCTAAGCCTACATTCTCTCATTGCCCTCCTCCTATTCCTTACACAGATCACTCAGCTGAAAATAGACCATAACCCCTTCGCTAAAGGTTTCCGCGACAATTACGACACGTAAGTCAACTATTTAAAAAAGCTAGATTTGGGGAAACAACATACAGTTACTCTTGTACTTGCCTTGTTTATTGAACCTTGCATTTTCTTTGCAAAATTATTGCTGGTGCATGTTAAGTGTTTCCCTTTAAATATTAGAATAGGTGCAATTCTGCTCGAGCGTGCTGCAGTGTGAGGGTGTGAGGGGCTGTGAGATGTTTGATAGATGGTTTGAGGTTTGGGCAGGAAATAACACCTTATTTTTTCTTCTCTTCTCACACTCTCGTCTCTTCCCCTCCTGCCTAGGCTGTATGCTCCTCCCGACTCTGATCGCCTCACCCCCTCCCCTACTGAGACCCAGCAGCTGCTGCCAGGGAGCTGCTACCCCCAAGGCTACCTCTCTGAGCAGTACATGAGCCCTCTTCCTCAGAGCCGCTTCTACGGCCGCGAGCCCCTCGGTATGGGCCAGCAGCACAAAGACCCGTCCTCCAGCCCGGGTCCTCACAGCCGCTGGTACCTACCGCCTCAGCAGGGTGTGGCCACCAATCGTCTCGACTTCACTTCCTCCTACGAGGGGGACTTCTCTGGAAACGGGTTCTACAAACCCTTCCCCTTGCAGACTTCCGCTCACCATGCCCTCAGCTACTACCCAGACCTCCCTTTTGCATCTACGAGCGTGTCTGTATCAGGAGCCACTCCGGCGGGCTGGACCACCAGCCGGCCCACCAGCCGGCCCACCCCTCAGTACCTCAGCCACCAGAGTAAGCCCGGCCCCAGCCTGGGCTGGTTCAGACCCATATCGTCCTCATCATCGTCCTCATCTTCTTCTACGTCGCCTGGCAACCCCAGACTGCACCCGCCCTCGCTCCTGGAGTCTCTGCAGCCAGCCCTGCTGCAGGACAAGCCCAAAGACACTGTGGAGGTGGTGTCCGAGGACCCCTGGCTGGAGCCGCCCTCTGTGAAATCAGCGGCCTCGGCCGACTCGGGCCTTTATGAGGGCGGAGTTGGCGACAACAAGAAGAGAAGGGTGTCGCCGTACACTTCCAGCACTGAAAACTCCCCACCTCCGCGCAGTGGGGAGGTCTGCGAGAAGGACAGCAACAGTGATGCAGACTACTATGGCTACTACACTCACTGAAGACCTCCCAGGGCTGCCCACACCGCCCTCATGAACATGCACTGGTCTGATGAAGGGCTGGAACAGACAAACACCAGAGTCCCCCCTCAAAAGTGTCAGATGATAACAGGAAAAACTTTCAAGGTTGCTGTCAAATTGAACAGAAGTGGATGTGACTGGGAAACTAGCCTAGAGTCACATAAACACTATACAGACAAACAGACCTGTGATTTAAGCCTTTGAAACATCTATAGATTTTTTGGGGGGGAAATGATCTGCATATCTACTTGTTGACAGTCGCCTGCAGGTATTGTCTGTTCTTTCTGCATCAAACTCTCTCTCGGTCTCTTCTGCTCCATCTTGTCTCTTCCTTTTTCTCACCCTCAACCTTTCACACATACTCTCACAATATGCTCACGGTCATTTCCCGTTATGATTCTGAGCAGAAAATACATTTCACTCACAGTCTTCTCTGCAAATCAATTTGTTTAGTGCAGCGCCCACCAGTGTCCACAGAGAAGAACTGCAG
Organism: Notothenia rossii; assembly: GCF_949606895.1. Taxonomy (NCBI): domain Eukaryota; kingdom Metazoa; phylum Chordata; class Actinopteri; order Perciformes; family Nototheniidae; genus Notothenia; species Notothenia rossii. The sequence continues at coordinate 19,207,656 of NC_136910.1, forward strand.
GATGACAGTGCAGAGGTAAAGAGAACAATGTCAAGAGATTAAGAAGATTTAGCTAGCACATGTCCTGAAGCCTAATCTATGTCAACCCCGCTGAGCTGTGTGTGTGTGTGTGTGTGTGTGTGTGTGTGTGTGTGTGTGTGTGTGTGTGTGTGTGTGTGTGTGTGTGTGTGTGTGTGTGTGTGTGTGTGTGTGTGTGTGTAAGCTAAGTAAATCAGCGACCACAGCGGAAATAGCAAATCCTTTCTGTCCATTATGATTCTGATTCTTTTAACTGAACACAATCCAATATATCTCACACAGAGACAGATAATATCAAAATGTTGGTTTAAACTGTATGATAAAATCTCACCTAAAAACGTACAAACAGATGTATAAAAAGGAGAATAAATAAATAATGATATAGCTTTGTTTGAGCTGTCGATTAATCAGTTAAACTTAACTACCAAAAACAATTTTGATATTGAATTATTTAAGAGAATACACATTATTTAATATGTCACCTGCTTCAAAAGTTAACAGCCGGTTACATGGGTGGTAACATTGGTATAATTTTGAACTGAATTTCTTCAGATTTTTGTCAAAAAGATACATTTAAAGACGACACCCTGGGCAGGGGGAACTTAATAGAATTTCACAAGTTTTAAGATTTGTCAATCATTGAATCATGCATGGAAAAGTTACTTGTTGTTTCTGAAGCATTCAAGCATGTATCATAGCTAATGCTTCGATCAAGGGAAAAAAGGCCTCAAATAACAAAGGCCTAGCCTCTTACTGTTGTGAATGAATCTGGGAATGCTCTTGTCTCACTCTCACACACACACACACACACACACACACACACACACACACACACACACACACACACAAATAAAGACCGCAATCAATACTAGCATTGATGACGACATAATTGGAAAACAGTATTGGCAGACAGAAGTGTGACTGCTTAAAACACACATGAACTGCACGCACTGTAGATGAACATTATCTCAGCCAGGCCTGAACCTAGTAATAATGTGTTCAGTTATGTGCGTTCATATATCCGTCTAAGGCTGACCCCTCACACATATCTGTATGCTCAAATACATCCCATCGTTCCTTTGATTAATATACTGTATTTTGAAATACCTATTATATTACGTAAATGACATGCGGACCACTCATGCAAGTGAACAACATCCTCTCCAGTTTTGAAAGGCATTTCCGGCTAGCGGGTAGGCTAAAAACAATTCTTACCTAGTTGGTTTCAGGGCACATTTGTTCCATTGCTGTAGTTGAAAAACTGAAAGGTTAGTTTCATTTTTTAACCAAAGCATCTGTTGATCGATTCCATAACCAAAATGTTATGAGTAATTACATTTAGGCAGAATCCTTATTAGTTAATCCAGTTTTTATTATCGTAGACGCCATCTTGACTATAAAGATGCTGGGACGGACAATTGAGTGAGATTGAACTCGGGATTAGGAGACAAACCAGAGATCTTTTGTCACTTTTTTACGTCCGGTTACATTTATTTACAACATCTTAATCTTCTTTGCTGTAGTGCTGCAAGTCTTCCCAAACCCTTTCTGTACAGTAGTAGCAGAGCAACAGAGCTGCTGTCAAGTCAAAAGTGGGTCATTCAGAATGACTACATGCACCTGTAGGTAAAAGACGAGGCACTGTCACCCAAGACCCACGATAAACAGGAAGCACAAAGTGACCAGACAGGCACTCTGCATTTCCCCCCTAGTCTTCGGGCTCATCATGTCGTGACACTGGCTGACAAGTGTCCCGGCTCCCAGTCTGGTGACAGAAATGAGGAGTGAGGCCGCAGTCGGCGCTGATCAGAGATCTGCTCCTCATTCCAGTTGTGCTTGGCCTCAGACAACACTGGAGGCGACAGGCAGACACTCGCTTGGTGCAGTTCAGGGTTACTTTAGTCTTTTCTGAGGGAGAAATTAAATCAAAAATAAAATCTGCAAGCTTAAAATACCTAGAAACCGAAAACTCCCGTAATCTGTTAATGGCGTAGTATTGCAGTGTGTCTATTACTGAGTTGAATATAGTTTTTAAATTACACATTCACAGTTCTAGGTTATCAACAATGGTTTATCCCAGGTCAAATGTTTAATATATGTTTCCCCGAGCCACTATGTTGAAATCACTCACCTATAGCTTATGGCCTATTGATGCTAAACTCCTCAATGCGTCATCAAGTTTTCCTAAACTTCGACATTAATATCCCCTGAGAGGCTTAAATTATTTGTTTACCATTCATCTGCATGTGAAATATACATCCCCCTTCAATTGTTTGAAGTATGAAGTGTGGAGTGTGTCTACAATATTGAAATCAACCAGACAACAAAACATAATACTCCTTAAAGAGTTGCTTAAGATGTTAGCATGATGCTACTCACATATGCTAACAAAAAGAACTTGAGCTAGGATCGTTGTTTATCTTATCATACGCAGAGGGAAACAGTTAGCCTAACTCATCAGCTCCTGAAAACAAGCTTTAAGCACAAAGTGTCGTTTTTGAGACTCTTAAACAAACAGTACCAAACATTTATTTGTGAGCCTAAGAGCAGTCGGTTGGTAAAGTTTTTTTCAGCAGGGCTACCTTTTTTCACCTGTCTTTTTGCTTTATGCTAAGCTAAGCTAACTGCCTCCTGGTTTACTACAGATTTAAGAATGTTTATAATCTTCTAATTTCTCAGTAATACAAATAGTAAAGTTATTTGACTTAATGTGGAGCTATTCCTTCAAAGCCTTCATGTTTGACGAATACAACATTTCTTCAGTCAATTTAGAGGCCTTGCGGACTAAGGGGAGTTCAATTTGTACATTTGGAACTTGCATACAATATTATTAAACATAATATATTTACACTTCACGGAACAAAGGTTAAACTAATCAATTAATTCTTCTGACAGGGAAATTATATGTCAAATTAAATGTAGACCTTAATGTAGGTAAATATGCCGAAACATTCATGATTTTAAATTGTCTTATTATTTTTTTGATAATCTGAATAATTACACCATTTTACAAACATTGTGTTTAGTGCCTGGTCACTATTTGAAGGCAGCCCTTTTGGATTGGACTCCTACTGACTTCAGCATTTCTATATATTTTAAAAATCCTGTGCCCCTGTATTAAGGTTTCACATTCAAGCTCTTTTCTTAGCTTTGCTGGTTTTACATTAACATTATATAAATACTGGGACTGCAGCACTTGGCAAAATGATCCGAGCACAATTTTGATGCAAAAAGGACAAACTGTCTGGCAGTTTAGCCCTTAACCTGAACATTTAAATAACAAAGTTAAATGGCAATGATTTTGTCATTGCTGATTTTATGCTGAAAACAGAATATATTGTAAGTTGCTTGTGTATCGTTTCCAAAAGATTTACTATTTACTGTTTATGTTGACGTCAAACAGAGGAAAAGGTGACGATTCTTGATGTACCTTATGAAGGTAAACCTATCGACAATTCTTGTTTCAAGTGCAATTAATAGAAAGTAAATTAGTTTAGACTTAATGATGGCATTGCAGAAACATTCATGTGATCTCTGGCCTGTGGACGATGTCAGTTATTTATTTTTACGTGCTGTGGTTGGTTGTGTGGTTTTAACTCCTGCACCTACATGAGTGCAAGATCTCCCATCAAACAGCAGAACAATGCTTTCAGAAGCCTCAGGAACGACCCTTGCTGGATATATCAGCTTTTACAATCAGCTATCCCTGATGTTTAACCCTAAATACCACCATTTTCCCATGAGTCTTTGTTTCCCTCAAACACATTTCCCTCAGTAAGAGAAAAAGACGGTGTGGGAACTGTATTTCCAGAGATTTTACTGTATAAAATAGAAATAGAGGAGTGAAGAAGGGAGACCAGACGAGGTCAAGCATCAAGCATGTTATTTTATTTGTGTGTGATCCATGTGCACTGTTCATGTTGAGGGAGCAATAATCCTCCTTCGACTCTTTCATTGAGCGCTTATACATTGCAAAAATAAGAGAGGAAGATTCCTGAATAAGGGAAAATTGTTATTTATTAAAAGGTGGCATAATTGTTTATTGTATGGTTTTTTTATTCAAGAAATTAAAGCTTACACATGACAAATCTCGGCTGTTTTGATGATCTTTTTATTTCATGTAAACAGAACGTTTGCTCAAATTAACAAAAAAAAACACCTTGTAAATTATGTGAGAATTAACTTGTGCGATAATATCAACTTCAAACAAAAGTCTGATTTACCATGAGTATACATGTATGTGCAGTTATAATAAATTGATACCACAGAAAAATTAAAACACAGATAAGATGTTACTATATATAAATATCTACATGTTTCCAACCAGTTGGATATTATTCTCTAATAATGACATAAAAATAGAGCAAAAATATCTTATCTCCTCTTTTAAATTAGTACACACTGAAGTTTTATTTTTGCTTTTCAAAAATAAATAAATTAGATGTCAGATTTGACATTCATATGATCTAAGCAAAGCCCAGAGGTTTTTCAATTACCTCTTCTAAGTAGGCTGTTTTGATCATTATTGTAAAAGTAACAAGTACCAATTTGGAGTACTTCGAATGCATTACGTCAGCACACCGACTAGTAGTAAATATTCTGTAGCTGTGGCTGGATTAGCCTACAAGATCGGTAATTACTGTCGGTCAAGAATTCATTTTTTGTACACCTGCCTGCATCTTGAACATTGACACATGATCAATTCTAAGGTAAATATGGTGTACTGTATGTATATAGGACATGTGCCATGTTTTTTATTAGACAGGTTGACTTTTTCAAATTAGTTTTTCTGGTTACACTGAAAACTTGACACCATGAGAGCAGTGATAGTGAAACAGAACAGTTAAGTTGTCAGACGCACTATAAAGCTCCGTAAAGCCAAGTGGGGCTGCAGATTATAACTATCTGCAGGTATAATGTTCTCATCTTGATTGTTTTAGAGGCGCAAATTCCCTGCAAAAAATCCAATATACCAAATAAAACAGACCAATTGTACCCTTTACATGAACATTTACAAAGTCAAACAATTGTACTTATCATTAGAAGAGGACATAATTTGATGTTTACATTTAATAAGCTAACAAGATAGGGTTATTAGTAACCTGATAGATAAATGTATTTCAAGTCATTTGCTTCAAGTAATGCAGAGTGTTCTTCACACATTCAGCCTAAAACTATAACATTCTCAAAAATAGATAAATGCTTGAGTAGTCTAAAAATAATATTGAAATGCATTAAAAAATGTAACTCCAAGAAAAAGTCTTTATATGTTCATTCACCTATACTTGATGCTGGGCGACCTGGGGGGTCTGATGGAGTGTTCCCATGAGCCGGTCATGGGAACACACCAAGGAGCGAGGAGAGACCAGCAGCACTATCTCCACCCTGCACGTTTGTCAGAGCGGTTCATATATGCTGTCCAAATGTCCAACATCTCTCACACCTGTCTTTTATCTGGCATTTTAGATCGTCTCTGTTGTCTGATCACCAGACAGTTAAGTTGTCAACATTAGTAAAACCTGGATTCTCTCTGACCTTCCAGTACGTCCCGTTTGTCAGCCAGACGTCCCGTCCACAGGAGTCTTTGGTTTTCCTGATGAAGAAGAAGAAAATATTCAATATTCGATGAAAATCTATTTTCACAGGAACATTGTAAGAAATGTGTGTGTCGCTTTGATTCAAGATTCTCAATTGAGTATTTTCTTTATTTTCTTGTTTATCACAATATTATTATTGGGATTGCACTATTGGTTAGACAAAACAAGACATTGCATGAAATCCCCTCGAGTTCTTGGACATTGAAATGCACAGTTTTCATTGTTTTCGGATCTTTTAAAGGCCCTAAAAGTTATACTACATTGCAGGCCTCGTTATATATTTTGTACCATGTAACCATGGAAACACATTTTCAGACCAATTGTTATGCCAAAGCCCAGACTCGGATAAAAGTACTTAAAATGTATAGACATTCATGGACCAAACATTAGATTTGAACATTTAGCAATAATATTAACAGTAAGAAATTACGCTATGGTAGTTAATTATTCAAATGTACTTACTTGAAAAAACGTGGAATATGTTCTTCCCCCCTTTTGGCGAGCTCTTTTCTTCGCTCCCTCTGATATTCCTCTATAAAATCTTTTTTTGCTTCTGCTTCATCCAAATTTCCTTCCTCCAGCATCCTTTTAAAAATAGAAAGAATTTAAAGAATAACTTTACCATGAATCCACTATATGAAAATAACATATTGTGCATTTCTTTGCTCTAAGGTCTCTAGCTCTGCTCACCTTTGGTCTGGGCGCAGGCGGCTGTCTGTGAGAGGCAGGAGGGGCGTCAGGTCTGGGGGGAGTTCATTCAGATCCATGGCGAAGTCCGAGAAGCCGTAGTAGATCAGGTGATCCTTCGGCTGGGGATCTGTGAGGGGACAGAAGCCTATTGGGTGAACTGTTCCAGGAATGTGACACCTGGATTTACACTGATTAGCAGTTATGGCAACAGGACGCTTGATTATTTCAGGTCACTTCCACTTAAACCCTCAACATCTAAAGCAGAATCAAAGCAACACAAGAAAAACCTCAAGGACGAACATGTTGTAATCATGTGCTCAGAACAAAGACTCACTTGGCTTCCAGACGCATTTTGGAGTAGGTAGGGTGTCGCAGAAGATGCCTTCATGCCAAAGACCTCCAAACCGGTGAATGATGCTCCCACTTTGGTCCAGCACCGTGCCCTGCACCTCATTCTTGTTCGTGTCTGAACCCCAATAACGAGACTACAACAGAATACAAATATGTCAAAAGCCTGAGATATGCTGTGAAACGAAACACAGAAAAGTCGCTTGCAATAACATAAAAAATAGCTGAGTAATCCAGGAAGTCTTTGATTTCACCTTAACGAAGGTAATCTTGCAGGTGCACACATTGCTTTTGAGGTTGCTGATGGTGACTTCTCCGTAATGCTCCAGATAGCGCTGCTGACTGAGGACGTTGTGGATGCAGGTCACTACTTTGTTCCACTCATAGTGATCTCCATACCTGGACACAACACCAAAATCGAGTATTTTACCAAAGAAAAGGGGCAAAATATGTGAATTATTTGTGTCTTTTGTTTTGTATCATTATCATTGTTCTGCATCATTTTACGCCATTATATCAATCAATTAACTCACTGTTTTGACTTTTGATTGGACAGAATGACCAATCGGAAGAGGACATGTTGCGTTTTTGAAAATTACAATGGACATGTATTGCTATTTATATTTCTGGGACAAAATCATTTATTATATTGTCCCTTGTTCAATCCAAGCCAGGGATATTTGTTGTGTGTTCCAACATTCTCCTTCCACCGTAAGTTGTCTATCTCAACACTATTAACTGTCAAATAAAGTTGAAAATAACAAATAATAATCCCAAAAATTAGGAAATCATAATATTAAACGCTTTGGTTCTTGAAGCCATGAGAAAAATATGGATAGTTGTTTTTAGGGATATCTTGACTGTATTTTAAAACAGTGATACTCAGTGAAGGTATTTCATGTCTCATTGATCTCAACTTATTTCCAATGGTAGATAACCTTGATCGCTTCACATAAAGTACAGTATGGTGCATCTCACATTTAATCCATCACATATAATAGATCTAGTCAGTGTCATGCCTCATCCAACAGAGGCCACGTAGTAAATACAGATAGCCAGGTTTAATCTGTTTACCTTGACAGAGTCACATTGACCATCCCTGTTGGCAGAATCTCAAGTGACTTCCCCCAGAATTTATTTTTCCATCGCTGGTCTGTTTAGGAATTCAAATAAACAAGTGTTGTAAGCCTGGCATTAGATTGACCAACTGAAACTAATTAGGAATCTGAAGAGTCTCACCTTGCCAAAAGGAGTAGTTCTCTGAGTGAGCATGGCAGGCAGAGATGGGGGGATGGTGGCAGACCTGGTGAAGAAATAAATAATACAAATGATACTCAATGAGTATTATAGAGGGAACGCATTGTATTGACACTAGCTATCATTTGAGTTGAGCTTGTAAACTTATGAGATAACCATTATATTGTGTTTGCTTTTAAGCATCGCTCCTTAATTGGTGCTGCAGCAAATGCAAAAGCTGAATCAGAGACAACATATTTGTTATGCCATGCCTTCTGTGTCAAAACCTGTGGACTACCTTACCCACAATTATTTAACCAGTGGCTTTGGTAACACCTTACAACATAAAGAGCCTTTATTGTTATGGTAGATAATACAGAAAAAATTGAAGCGTTAATTCTGATCACATACCAGGAATTATAATCAATGATATTAGCAGATCCATTGTATAATGATATTTAACTGCTTAACTGATAAATGTGTATAACAGTAAAAAGTGTTTAGTCTATAAGAAATACACAATTATGACTGTATAATAAGTCACCTAAATGTCAATGTGCCTCTCTGAAATTCTATTTTTCTAAGAGCTACATCACTAAAATACTGTTGTAGAGATGAATTGCTTCGTCGAGGACAGTCATTTAATTAATTTTCACTCCACGATAAATGATGTGTTTTTAATTTTTAATTTTTAATAACATGATTAGTTACCGTTATTTTATTACAGCCATAAATCACTCTGCTGATTTGTGCAGCTCTGTGTGTCTGAGCTGCTTCATTACACCAAGGGGGATCCATCTTAATTTAGGGGGATTATGGGGGATAAATGGTGATTCCCCATAGTCAGCCTAATCATCTACGGTCCCATGCAGTGGCCATTCAGAGCTCTTAAAGATCTTCCTGAATCAGATATCCTGTAATAAATGTGTTGGTGAAGTTCTTCCTGAGATACCTGCTCACTGATGTAGCTGAAGCCCCGGTCCTCTCTGACGCACTCGTAAGTCTCCCCCAGCACCGGGTTAAAGGGCTTGTAGCGGTTCCTGAACGTCGCAGTGGAGTAACCAGAGATAGCGAAGGCAGCAATGTAAACCTGTTAGAAATAAAATAACGTGAACAGTTGCATCTGTAATTGGTGCAAACTACGAAGAAAACAAAAGTAACTTTTCATTTTGTTTAGCCAACTTTGCTTCGTTTAGGTATCTTGTCTCTCAGTTTGCTTCACCCAGATACAGCATTATTTCAAAGTAAACAAATATTGCACACATTTCCATTCCCTTATATCTCATTCTCAGATACTTTGGCTTATTTTTGATAATGTATTTTAAGTCTCTGAGCTTCTTTTAAATGCATCTAGAAAAAGGAGGATGAGGATGTGAAATAGACATTGTTGTTAGTTGTGACATAACCCTCCTTGTTGTTTATTTACAAAAAATATATATGACATTTTCACTGCTCATTCTGTGTGCAGCGACAAGACAGGAAGCATATCTTAAACATTCATTTTGGTCAATTTAAAAATAGTAAAGACAGCTGCACTGCATTTAAATTCAGTCATGCAATCCTAGACTGTAGTCTTTATATATTTTAATGAAACGTTCTTCTTAGCAGGTGCATATGCATCAAATCTGCTTAGGTTATAGTGGTGACATGTTCCCCAATGTGCCTTATAGATGATATTATTCCTACCATCCTCTGGTAGGGGTCTGGGGTGTTGTTGGCAGTGTCCAGCAGCTCACTGTACTCCAGCTCTTCACACAGCCTCTGCAGCAGGGTAACAGGCTCATTGAGAGGAACAGGCATGGAGACCCGAGCCAGGTCTTTACCTGAGGATACAGAGCACATTAGAAAACTGCTATGTGTCTATACACAAAATGTCTATGTTATTACAGAGTGGTGAGACTTGCCTATGTTATTGTAGAGGATGGCCATGAGGCCCACGTGGCTGTTGTCCGGACATGGAGCGGGCAGTGTCGTTCGCCAGCCGGTGCTCCTGGGAACGACACCGTTTGGACTCCTGTGAATGCTAGCACGGTACTTCCTGGTGGCCGATGCTGTAATGACAGTGAAATGAAATAATAATAATCACAGAAAAAGCTCTGTTCAGTTTAATTTAGCAAAGCTTTGAGCTAAATGCTAATACACTGACTTTTAGCAGGTATAATGTTTACCATTTTCAGTTTGTGAGTTAGCCTGCTAACATTTGTTAAAATGCTGGGGGGGGAAATCTAGTTTTCACTTTAAACACCTAAAATAATAATTGGGAAAGGTCTTTATGCACACACAAAAATATTGAAGTTCAGAGTTTCCAGGAAAAAAACACAAATTAGTTTAAATTTTTTTAATTTTTTTTACAAGTCTTTTTATTTCATTATAGTGTACAATAATCGATGCCATTTAATTTACATTGTAATATCACAGTACACTCACTACTTTTAGAAAAAATTGCATACAGTTCACCAATTTGACCTTTGATCGTGCTCGATGACATCAATATCTCCTCCTCTTCTAACAATCCCGATCTCAGTTTATTGCCTTTGATAATTGATTGGATCACGTTCCTAATTTGCAGGTATCTGAAGAAATTCTTATTTGAAATGCCATATTCTGCTCTTAAATCATTAAATGATTTCAATGTTATATCTTTATGAAACAAATGTTTCAATTGCTTTATACCTGATCTCGTCCATTTGTTTATATTGATTGACAACAAGTATTTGCTAAGATCAGGATTGTTCAAAATAGGAGAAAAGATGGAAATACCAGAGTCAACATGAACTTTTTTTTGTACAGTCCCTCCAGGCTAAAAGTGTATTGAGCACTGGAAAACATTTGGCCATATTTTTCACCTTATTGAAATCTTTAACAAATATAAGAGTTTCCACTGGCAACGGGTCAAAGACATTGGCTTCTATCTGAACCCATAGTGAATCCTGTCTTCCCAGTGACCAAGATATTACATTTCTTAATTGAGCTGACCAGAAGTAGTGTTGAAAGTTGGGAAGACCAAGACCCCCCCAAGGTTTCTGGTTTCATAAGAGTAAGTAACTTGATTCTTGGTTTTTTATTACACCAGATACATTTTTGAAATATGTCTATTGAGAGATTTAAAATAATCAGCGGATAAATAACATGGTAACCTTTGAAAAAGAAAATTACATCTCGGTAGAATATTCATTTGTATAACATTGATTCTTCCTAGCAGTGATATTGGTAATGTGGACCATTTAGATAAATCCTGTTTGATTTTGTCAATGAGTCAATTAAACAGATTATCCAGGTGTGGTGTTATATTTATTCCTAAGTATTTAAAGCCACATTTTTGCTATGCTCACAATAGCAAAAAACAAAGGTGACAGTGGACATCCCTGTCTTGTCCCCCTTGTTAATGAAAACAAATCTGAGGAACTGCAGTTAGTGATGACCGCTGCTTTAGGATTTTTATAAATTGATTTGACCCACTCTATGAACCGAGAGCCCATATGTAATCTGTTCAAAATAGCAAAAAGAAAATTAAAATTATTTAACGTTATTTTTGACCTAACAAAGTTTATTTTAGGTTTGCTTAGCAGTCTAAATGAACTCAGCTCCCTAGTTTTGTATGTATTTTATTTAAAAATGTTTTTATTACATATGTTTCTTAGATAACTTTTTTTCTCTCATCAAATTGTGAAGCACTTTGAGAGGATGTTGTTTTTAAAGTGTGCTATACAAATCAAATGTATTATTATTATTATTATTAAAAAAGACTGATTACAATATAACACTGATATCCAGCTCCCTTCTATCTTATGTACATTGCAAAGGCAGTCATTCGTGTACATGTACTCACCATGTCCTTCCTCTGGCTCAGAGTTGGTGGTGCTTCCATCACTGAGTCCTGATTCATCAGACACCTCAGAGGAACCATCACAAATCACGTCAGCGCTGGCGTCAAAATACTCTGCAGCCGAGTCTGCCACTGAGGGAGGCCTGTGGGATAAGTGTGACGCCGCTGCAGGCTATCCATGGAGAAATAGAAAGAGGAAGAAAAAACCAGCCATCAAACCCACAGGGGAATATGTTCTAGAACAGGGGTGGCCAACCAGTCAGAGGTTAAGAGCCACATTTTTTCTATGTTACTGCAAAGAGCCACATCAAACACACAGTCACTGATACCGCTTGTTTCAGTTTTTTGTTTTCTGGAAACAAGATTTCAACCACGTCACTGATGCATTTTTGTGGCATTGGGATATTTTCTTTTTAAATCCTCTGGAGCAGAGAGAGGAGCTGTGGATTATTGTTATTGATTAATGCATCAGTGTTTGGTCAAAAACAATAAACTCACAACTTAAAATGAAAGTGTTTAGTTTATTTAATAAAAGAGCACATGTTCAATGTGAAAAGTGACAGTAGTTATACTTTATTTGCAATTTGGTGCTATATATAAAAAAAATAATTATATATATTTTTTAAACACCTTGAATTTCAGGGGGGCGTGGGGCTCCGTTGGCTGAGCGCAGCGCCCCTCCAAGACAATGGTAGGGGAAACACTGGATAGTTTTTAATCAACGATAGGTTTCCCCCACCTCAAAGGTGATTGGTTCACTGCATCGCAGGTATTATTGTGATTGGCTCTTGGGCCACATCAAAATTAGACGCGCTGTCATCCTCTCATACTGACACCTGACACCACACATACACACGTAGGGAGAGCGGGGACGAAAGTAACACGGGACGAAAGTAACACGGGACGAAAGTAACACGGGACGAAAGTAACGGAGCGATTTTATCCGAGCCCAAACAACTTTGACCGGCCAAATTACGTCAGAATTATCAGCATTCAATAAATAAAATAAATGAGAAGAATTCGTATTAAATCAAATTAATACATTTCTTACAGACAGGCCTTGTGGTGTCCGTAGGCTTGCCCTCACTGTCAGAGATATAGCTAAAATACATCAAAATTTCGCTTCTGGCGTCTTTTTTGTCAACAAGCCGAGGCGCAGCGGCAGTTGCACCACCACTTGCAGGCTTCTCGTTTTCTCACATGCTCTGGCAACTAGCGCGTGCACGAGAGAGGGGAGGGACTGCAGGCACGGCTGCTGCAGGGATTGGAAGCAGAGCGCTGAACACACACGGCTCTTATTAAAACGGCGCTTTCTCACCGGAGTACTGTCCCCCGTCATTCTTAAAGTACCGATACTAATGAAACGGAGGAATAGTAACGTTTTTAACGGCAGGGTATCGCGGTATACCTTTCAAGTATCGGTACGCCGTGCAACACTAGTCAGGAGTCAGTGTCTCTCCCCCAAACTCACACATATAAAATTCGATATGAACTGAAGAGCCACATGCGGCTCGAGAGCCGCGGGTTGACCACCCCTGTTCTAGAAGATCCAGGTGACAGGTGCAGCATGAATCTCACCTCTGCTAACGTGTTAGACTGGTGGATGTTGTTCGGCTCCCAGATCTCCTGCAGCTTCTGCCTCTCCTGGGACAGAGTTTCATGCACTGACTTCAGAGAGGCAAGCACTGAGGAGGAAAGAGAAGAGAAGTCTGAGAGGAAAGGTTGATGCAGATTCTTTTCAGATTCTGAACATCTTTAACATTTTCCGCCTTGCATAATCATATTTCTGGAACAGAAATAGAAGTTTTTTCTATTGAAACTATAGCTAAATATGTTAGTCAACTATAGTTATTTATATGAATAAACTGACACAATGTTAAGATGGCATCAATGTGAAGTTTAACATACAATACTATTGAAGGAAATTGACTCAAATGTTGTTCAGAAATTAAACTTGACATATAAGGATTATAGGATAATAATCATTTATAGTTATTGTTTCTATCCATATCAGGAATACAGTGGCCAAACACAATATGCAAAGACAGGAAAAGTCAGAATAACGTACTTAATTCAATTAAAGATCTCCTATCATGCTATTTTTAGGCATTTATTATGGGTCTCTAAAAATAAAAAATATAAAAAACATGTCTGATGTGTTTTACTCAAAATACCAAACATCCCTCATATCCCTCTGTTTCAGCCCTGATAATTAAATTAAAAAAAGAAGCGGGTGGAGGATGAAACCGTGATGAAACGCCATATCATGTTCATAACCACATCAAGGATCATTTCTGAAACAGTATGAAACTCAAATGCTTTTTCTCTTGCGGGTTTACCACAAGGTGAGTACCTTTTTATTTCCTGCTTTTTTACACATACTCTCTCCAGTACAGCATTAGCTCTGAGTGTTAGCGATGTTTGCTAATGTAAACAAAGACCATATTACTTCCAAAACACGTCAGGCATTGTTTCTGATAGCAACGTTTCCGATAGGGCCGTGGGTCCACATTTCCGATATTACGTCATATCGGACGCAAATCTGGATCAGCTCCGTTTGTACCCCCATTTTTCTCGAAGGAAAAGAGAAAGGGTTGTATTTTCTGACACTTTGTGAAATCCCTGACACACTGGGGACATATATTTATGTATAAAAGACAGCATTTTGCATGATAGGAGACCTTTAAAATTACCAATTAAGAAATAGGGCTTAGGAGAAAAAACAAGGTGATATCGTGGTTAAAATCTTCAATATAATCTGTGACTAAAACTGTTTTTACTGGCTTAAACTATAGGCTAAAATAGTTTAGCTTTAATTTGACTAAGATTTTTACTAAAATGCCCAAACTTGAAGTAACCAATACTTGCCAAAAAAACCAGATGAGGTTTAATAAATATGTTTAAAACAAACAAGGACACTGACTCAACATTTAAAATAATAGCAATCAAGATGGACACTACTGTAGATTCTCTAATCTTTATTGGATTTTGCTCTTTTAAAATGGAACATTGTGAGGATCCATGTGTACCTGAGTGTATAAATGCATGTATGTGTTTTTCTGACCTCTTAGCGATATGGTGCAGATGTCCTGGTGGACCTTCTTGCCCTCAGGGGATGTGACAGTGGGAGGGGACAGCTGGGAGTAGACGTAGTCTGGGATAGAGGGGACGGACGCACCGAGCTGAGGCGAGCTTCCCAGGTGACTGGAGGACAGCTAGGAAGGTGAACAGAACATTTGTAAAGATTATATTACTTTGGCAAAGCAACAAAAATTGCTCAACGCATCCACTTTTTAAGAACCTCATAATTGCAATATCTTTCTAAGATTTTCCCCATACAGTTGAGACTATATCGTTGTAAAGATCAAGGTTATTGACAAAGCATTATACTTCCTAAGAGAGCTCCTAAAGTGACCAACTATAAGAAGCAGGGAGGAGGACTTTTAAGAGGCTTAAGAGTTTCTTAAGGGAAAATGGCGGAAAGACAAAGAGATAGGAGAAATAATAAAACTCTAGATGACAGTAAAGAAATACAAAGATAAAACAGAAAAGATTAATACAACAATGTTTGTGATCGATCTGGTACAATCAAATATATTGTAGGACTTATTAACATTTAGAACATCCGGTTGACTACTTTATTTATGGCTTAAACCTGGACCTTTAGTACCACAGCCCTGCTGATGTTCTGTCCCGCAAGCTATTTGACATTGTTCCCTTTAAGGCACTTTAAGTTTAAGTCATTTATGTTTAATAATAAATTAGCCTGCAGTACTACGACTATCCATTGTCTAGGATAGACAACCAACAACACAGGATTGAAAGTCTAGCATCTAAAGAATATGCAGGTTTACTTGATTGATCTATTTATTTACTGACATTTTCAAATTCATGTCATTTCTGAACCCTGTTCTGTGGGAAAACATGGTTTTTGAAGTGCTTTAGAGGTAAGGGGTCTACAACACTGAAACACACATAATGAAACATATTATTCATTTTCAGAAAATTTAATAATTCTTATGAATCAAGTTTTCTAAGCCCATTCCCACTCACCGATTTAGTTATCCCACGAATAGGCTTTGGATAAGAAATACAACGCAATTTCAGAGGAGGACCGGGATATCAAATTCTTCAATTCTATATGTTCTAAGTCAATTATCAGTAGAATAATAAATGTAGGATTTCAATACAGTTAGTAAGTTAAAGAGCATTCTTACCTTTCCTAGGGCCTCCACTCTGGATAATGTGCGAGAGTGCCAAATCTTCCCTGACCTCGGCTTTTTTGGCTTCTCAAGCAACAGATTCTAGAAAATAAAAAACAAAAAAGATATTGTATTGCCATAAATGTTTTTAATTTCATGTCATGTTACTCAGAAACAGCAGTATACCTGTGTGCTGATGATGCGCCTCAGGTCTCCGTTATTGACAGCCTGGCCCGCCTCCAACAACTGCAGCTTCTGGATTAACCGGTTTATCTCCGAAATATCCACATGGCAACGATTCAGCTCTGGGAGAAAACAGAGGGGAATATTCAAGGATTCATTGATTTATGCTTTACTATAACACTGTCAGACTAAGGATGGACAGTTAAGGAAAAAAAATCAAAACCGATGCACCTAAACTAGAG
The DNA here is from genome assembly GCF_949606895.1 of Notothenia rossii. Lineage (NCBI taxonomy): Eukaryota > Metazoa > Chordata > Actinopteri > Perciformes > Nototheniidae > Notothenia > Notothenia rossii. The sequence continues at coordinate 19,223,998 of NC_136910.1, forward strand.
ATATCGTCCTATTTATTCCAAATTGTCTATGTATCGCTTACATTTCCCACCACGTAATTCACTTGACATACCTTTGAGAAAATGTATATGATTTACGCACAAATGTTCCCCTTAATATCATATATCATGCTCATAACAATTGTTTGTACGTGATTTAATAACCCATTGTTATCTTGATTTCTTGAGGAAAACTTAAAAATAAGAAAACTCTCAAAATCATATCAAAATATTCTGTTTATAAACTCTCACACAACCTGTCAGTATATTCCAAATGTTATCTAAGACCACATCTTTAAAAAGACTATTGCATGAACAGTCTCCCTATATACGGTACTGTGGCCCCCTTTACTTTAATTCATAAACACTTTTGGATTTTTTGTTCACCAAGGAAACATGCAAAACAAACTGTCTTCTTTACGATTTAAAGGGTAGGTAACGGATATATAAATTATAATATATTTAATATATATTATACATGAAACTACCTTGCACACAGGTGTCTGGGTTGTGACTGTGCTGCAGCCAGGCCGACACTTTGCTGTTCACAGCGGTGTTAGCGGAGGGCAGCATCCCTGTGGAGCTCTGATGACCAAAATACAGACGGAAAAAGGACACGAGGTTAATATGAGTCGGCTTTAAACATTGTTCTGTTAGCAACTCTAATTTTATATTCACCAGATCTCCATTTCTCTGAGCTTGTCCAGCTGCACCTCCGTGTGTGAGCAGGATGCCGCTGTGACCATGAACCGCCTTCTTGTACAGGCGGTGGGCTTGCAGCTTGGTAAACCAAATGTAGAAGAGCTCATGGCTCTTTGCCTTGGAGGAACAAGAAATGCATGTGTTAAGCTTTTTAATTCTGACGCCAAACCGATTGTTGGTTTGAAAAGTATGTTAATTTACCTTTAAGTGGTAAAGAATGTCTCCTGTGTCCAAGTCAATCCGATTGGACTTCTTGTTTACTGTCATGACTGCCAGGCTCACATCTAAAGAGCCCTGGACTCTTCCAATGGTGACCTTAAGAGGAAATTAAAATCAGTCATTCCTTATATTAAGTAGGGGGAACAAAATGTCATTAACTGTGTTCACTTACATCATGTTGGTTTTTGGAGTAACGCAAGTACCCGGCTTCCAAGACAAAGTATCGCTGAAAGAAAAGGTTGAACATCATCTGCTTGAAATCGATTCCTTCATTACTAAAAATGAACATACAAAATGAGAGAGTGGATGATTTTCTCACCTTGTGCCAACCTTTCAGTGGCCACTTCCTCCTTTTCAGGAGATATCCCTCACAGATCCCTGGGATGGTCGTGTCAGGAGGGTTCTCACCTCCAGGCTGAGTTTCTACCTGAAGGTCGTCAATCACCTCCCAGTCTTTGATAACCTAAACAGCATGGGTAGGATCAAATAAAAACACAAAGAAATGGATTGGGTGACATGTGTGAGTCCCATTTTCTTTTTATTATTTGACATACTATTTCATGTTTTTGTCAGCTTTTTCATGCAATAGCGTGACAAAACATTATATTCTGCTGAAATGTACATGAATTAACTTTGTCAGGAAAAGGATAAAGGGACTATTTAATGTATTTCCTTTATTTCATTTTATTTAACTAATATATATGAGTAATCTTTGTATTTTGTTGAATTTTGAATATCCGAGAATAATATATTTGAGATTTGTGAACAGGTATAACTTTTATTGTAAGACCATTTTAAGTGTTGTTTGACAATGTGCATTCTGGATGTATCTTGTAAGGCTTGGAAAATGTGACACAATGATGACACATTTAGATAGCATTGATTTAACTGATTTCCCCTGCTTCTCGCTCTCACCTAATCAGCCAAAGCACCTGCTCACTAATATCAGCGGTTTCATGCAAAAATAACAACTGTTATCCAAAATAAAGATAGGGTATTTTAAACTACAACAAAAGTCACATATTATCGTGGTTGAATTGTAACCGATATAACATTCAACTCCCCTTAAACAAGAAACAATTAAATGCATATACCCATAACCCCCTCTGTTGAGGTGAACTGTGACTCACCTGTCTGGATGACACGGTGCTGCTGCTCCGAGAATGGGAGGGCTTCCATTTCGGGGAAGACTTCTCCAGGCCGCTCGCGAGGGACTGGCTGCGGTTCAGTGATGATCCGTAAGATTCCATTTCAGACTTTAGATTCCCCTCCCTGATAGCCTGATTGTGGAGAGATCATATTGTTAATGATATAATTAAAAACAAATAGAAAGACACATAAAAGAGGCTTTGCAGGATGCTTTTCTTAAATGGCTTAAAGACTTCTGAGGTAGAGCAGCAAATAACGTTTTTTTTCATATTTCTGATTAGTTTTTTTTCTGATTGAGCAAAAATGGTCGTCGCAAGTTTGGCCTTGTGGTGACATTCCATTTATTACCAATGTTATACTACAGAGGAAAACTGAAAATAATCACAATTGAGAAGTTGGATTGTTTTCCTAATAAAAAACGTTTGATAATTACTGCTCTATGGTTGCTGAAAAGCTAATGATTGCCAACAAGATGGCCCTACAAGCAGGGAACCGAAGTGAAAGTGTTAAACAGCTCAACAGAGCAGCAGGTGAGATGGAACTCTGGGTAATCCAGTTACCACTACCTGGATACACTTTGTACATCCTCATCCAGGTCACTCTGGATCTAAAGTCCCCACACTGAGCTCTACCCCGAAAACTATATTCATGCCGAAACCAGACCAATTGATACAGTACATTTTCTATATAAATATGGCTGAAACGAAGTTTGTTGGCAGATAATCATGCAGGTTAACATGATGGAACTAGCTTCAGCCGCCACCATTTTCCTTTTTTATTGCGTTAGAAGTAAAAATAGGAACAATTTATGATAATGTAGTCATTCATATAGTAGCTGTCATGGAATAATCTCTTAATTTTGAGTTTTTTAAAAATGTTAAAAAAAGACAAACACCCTAGAATGCTCTAAATCCTTGCATTGAAGCTTATAATGATCATTTTTGAGTAATGCTGTAGTGCAAAAATATTGTTATACCAGTTATTTTAGGGTTAGTAGGCAAAAGAGAATGTATCCAACATTGTTTAAAGAATAAAAAGAAGAAGAATATGTTATGTTTGTGTCACAGTATTGATTGGTTTGGTAATTTGGGCTCTTGTTTATGTAATAAGACTGAATGAACGTTATTGGACGGGATACTGTACAACACCACCGCCTACACCGTCTGCAAGGACAGGATTAGTAACGTTTGCTTAATTGGTTTTTCAGGGTTTGTTTTTAGCTTCTCGGACATGAAGGGTCAGGGAGCGCTGATACAGGAACTGGCATACGTGCTGAACAATAATAACGTCATGCACTTTTTAAAAGCAAACCTTGAGGCTTCAATAGCAGCAACATGTGTGTGAGACAGTGATCACAATTGGTTTGCAATGAGGAAAATTGGGACATTTTCTTTTAGATTATACGGGCCACTGTATGCAATATTGTGGTTATTATTTAATATGCAAACCTTATTTTATTCACTCAAGTTTTGAATTTTTTATCATTCTGTCATTTGTATTTTACTGTATTTTATATACATTTAAACACAGATGTTTTTGTAACATCACTACTGAAGACACAATATAGGCCATCTTAATTGATCAAAATGAATGAAGCCTTACAACAGGGCTGATTTCCCTATGAGTTTGGGCAGGAGCAGACCGGCTTGCTCTTATGTAAGGCAGGAGAGGATGGGAGTAGCTGACCTCAGAGATAACAGCATGTGGTGGAAACAGGATGAAAGGATTTACACGATTCTGAGCTCGCTTAGTCAGGAAGGAACACAAAGAATATTGTACGTAAAATTTGGTTTGGATGTCACTGGATGGCGATGAAGTTACTTTACATTTGCCACAAGGCATTTACTTAGCGTACAAAGTATTATTATTTAACTTTTCTTAAAACGCAACTCACCTTTGCAACCCTAACAATTTTCAAACTTCCGTTTGAAATCTAGAAATATATTGTTTAAAGTACACGTTTCACAGTTGCGTGCAGTTGAGGTCATGCACTTTAATAAAATGTCAAATCATTTGAAGTAACTTTTAAAATGCAATAAAGTATTTCAAGGGCTGTTCAAAGACTCTTATTGTCAGAATGCCACATTTGCTCTTATTTGAACCAGAATAGAGCAGACCAAGAGCTCCCAAACGGGAGGCAACAAAAGGAAAGTCAGCTGAGGTGGAGGATGCATTTTGGCAACAGCCTCCAAACTGCATGGTGCCAGAGAATGGGGTAGGATACAGAGATTATGACAGTGATATAATCTTGCTTCTTTGAAAAAAATGCAGCCAATTAAAGATTATGGACGTATAATTATGAATGGGTGTAGACATTACCTCCACAAATTGCAAAGGATTCCGTTTATAATCTAGAATATGAGACATGTACATCACCTGGAGGGAGGAATATTGTGTGCTGTCAGCTGTAAATGTGTGTGATTGTTAGAGACGTTGCCTGTTACACACGTGTCACACTCTATGTTTTGACAGACAATGAATTTATAAAGCTCAATAAGAAAGCCGCTACACTGGTATACTTTAGTGAAAATGGTTCGTTATTAGCAGCCAGTTCCATTAACTCAGTGGCCCGAATGTAACAAATTGGCTCCCACACTAACTTAAATTGCAAAAGTCACAAATAATTATTTCTTGAAATTAGACTGGAGCTTTGGTCCAGCTTTTGTTTTACCTTTGGTTATCATATGCACCTGTCTCATGAGACATGACCTATATGCGGGAATGTTTCCCACATCCTTAATGCCACTCAAGTCCTTCAGGGCCCATGTGAAATAGTCAGGGCTGCAAACGCTCTTATCTAAACCCAGCAGAGAAAAGGAAGACTATTGTAACCAAACAAATGTTGTATATTAACAATAGTGACAGGAGCCAGGGTGCATACACGACAGAGATAACTGCATATAAACATTTAAGATATATGAACAATTCTGATGGTTTGGTTGGGTTATTCCCATCAGAATTCAAACTTAACTTTGTGTTTTTAAAGCCATGAAATGAGTCTTACCTGAAATTAACCCCCTTCTCTCATCATCTGTTGCAGTCCTCTGCGCCTGATAAATCCAAATAGTGTCTCATTAGGCGTTAAAGAAGCTGCGAGGAATCACAATTTCTAATAAGAAGAAGACAGAGGAGTTGTTTTCCTTCGAAAACCATTCAAAAAGTCAAACTACATGTTACTTCCACAGATTAGCACCAACTCTGATCACATAATCTCCCCGGAAGTGCCTCTCAGCTGGTGGGTGACTCCCCCCAATCCAGAGATGTGCCTCGACAACGCAGGAGGAGCGCGCCGTGCGCAATGTATCCTGGGAATTATCCGCATTAGCTGGATTACACAGCGTCTAGCAGGGCTGTAGTGGAGGGTAAATCCAGCCACTCTATTCACCTAGTGTATTCTGTTCTAAAGCAAAGGGGGGATCTTAAATAAGATCTTAACATACGACAAATGTGGTATTTAAGGGGGAAAGGTACAAGCTTGCATCCATTTTTGGTGTAAATTACTTATTTGTCGATAATTCTATGCAGATTAAAATTTGTATTATTCATCACCTTAATAGTTTGCAGGTGACTTCAGCTTGTATCTTTTGTGATAATTAAATTAAAGAACATCTGCAAATCGATGATTTCAAAAATGCAGACAGCACGTACTAAATAGAAACATTTAAACAAAATTCAATGCTTTAAAAAACCTTTGAGCTCCTGTAATTATAATTGTTTTGATTCCCACTCTAATAGATGCTTTACTGATTTATTGTGAATCTGGCCAAAACATTTTTTTTACTTTATTTGTTGTTATGTGTGTTGTGTTTTGTATAAATCATGTACATTTATGTACAAACATTTCGTTTATAAAAGTATACGGTCTGATGTTCCCTCTGATATGACATGGAGTGATTGACCTGAATAGTGTTCGTCTGCCTTGTAAAGGCGGCCATTACAGACTAACTGACCCAGATTAACATGCCCTAATCTGCAGATTAACAGATCTGTGACCACTTGTGTTTATTTTGGCTGGAGTGGCATTCGTGGTTCCACTTTACAAAACTTCTGTCACTGAATCTACATTTAGAGATGACTAAAAACTCTTGTTTTTATGCATTTTTCAGTAATCCTGCAATTCTTAAATCCAAATTCCAAAAAAAAGAGACTAAGCAATACATTATGTTTACATAGTTTATTTATGTGTGACAATATCCTTGAACTAAGGAATTGCATGAAAGACACTGACATGTTTCAGCTCTGTCCGTCCAAGACTTCCTCTGATAGGTTGAGAAGCACGGAAAGCAGCTTTTTCACAGCAGCCACAGTGCTCCTATTGGTGGATGCACATTGTTTGAATTAGTTGAATTTAACACCATGCTCTGAGATTGAGTAAACCAACAACTTGTTCTTTGTGGAGTAATCTTAAAAATCTGCCTTGTTCTTTGGTGCTTCACTACAAGAAATTGCAAAATATGCATTCAAGCCGACGTTCCCTCATAATTTCAAGTAGTTGGAAATCTGCAACAGTCCCATTGTTTCCACTCCAGCTCTACGTGGCCTCCTGGGCTTTAGGGGCTCCCTCGGAGCTCTGTTGTTTGACGTGCTGCTGCAGGAGAGCGGAGAGCTGGGCCGGGTGGCGCTGCAGCATGGCGGCTGTCTGGGAGGTCAGCAGGGTCAGCCCACTGACCAGCTCCCCCTGGACCACAGCCACCGAGGGCAGCTTGGAGTAGCTCACCACCCCCTGTGCACTCAGCAGCGTGTTTTCTATACAGGCTCCTGTTGACAGATGAGCAAGGCAGAGGTGGATAAGAAGCAGTTAAATGATCACAATCTGTTTAATATGGTTTTCAGGGGAGGTAACGAAGAGTAAAACATGCTGCTCTGCTTTGAGATCAAAATGTATTAAACGCACAATATGTTATTTTCTGACACTCAATCAGAACAAAAAGAACCGAGTAAATTGGGTATGTAGAGTAGCGTGTGATCATGGGAGCTGTAGTCTTTATTACATTATTGCTGTAATCTTTTCTAGTTAGGATTCTTTAACATTCAACGTTGTGATTGAAATTCCTGGAGCAAAGAATCAGAACACAAGGAATAGACAAGGGAGCTCTAAACAGATGTCTGACACTGAAGATATTTTCCATCAGAGAGTTATAACCAGTTATGTTTCATATAGAGAAGCAGGCTCTAGAAGGCACCTGATAAGATATATTCTGTCTATTTATTATCAGTTTCATTATCTGTATTCAGGAGACAGAAGGAAGTCATCTCTTAACACAGCTGATGCAGAGAGCCTGAGAAAACAGGTGCAATCTTATCTCCATACACTAGGGCGCCTAAACCTCAAGGCCAAAAATCTGCTGCCTGTGCAGAGAGCCCAGCCTGAACTGAAATGAGGACAGCAGTGGAGAATTAATAGAAAAAGACTAGTTAAATACGTCCATTAAAAGTAGTGAAGATTGAATTATTTAGAAAGGTCTCCATAGGCGCATTCACACCGCAGTAATTTTCACACAGAACTTAGTTTCTGAGAACTCTTTAGTTCTCATGAACTAAAGCTCACGCTGACACGTCACTTCTTCTGCTTTGGGTTTACTGGCAGGCCGCAAACAACTTCACGGCGTATACTGCCACCCGAAGTCCCCGGCCGGAAGTCCCCGGAGTTGGGGACTGGCTTCAGTAGAAGCTGCTGGGACTCCCAGCAGCTTCTACTGAAGCCTTCCGAGTAAATCTCCAGAATGCCGACACCTCCTTATCTCCACCGCTCCCATGTTTTTTGTTGTGTGGCATTACATTACATTTAGCTGACGGTTTTATCCAAAGCGACTTACAATAAGTACATTCGACCAGGAAGATACAACCTTGAAGAAAACAGAATCATATAAGTACATCAGGTTTCATAGAGCCAAACATTTCAAGTGCTAATCAACTGGCTCTAGATAAGCCAGTCCTTTATTATTATATAAGTGCTTTGTTAGTAATTCTATCGCTCGAAGTGGAGTCGAAAGAGATGAGTTTTCAGTCTGCGCCAGAAGATGTGCAAGCTATCTGCTGTCATGATGCCAATGGGGAGCTCATTCCACCATTTTGGAGCCAGGATAGCAAACCCACGTGTTTTTGCTTATGGGAACTTGGGTCCCCCTCGCAGTGCGGGTGCAGCGAGCTGTTTGGCTGATGCAGAGCGGAGTGCACGTGCCGGGGTGTACGGTTTAACCATGTCCTGGATTTAGGAAGGGCCAGATCAATTCGCAGCATGGTACGCAAGTACCAGCGTCTTGAAGTGGATTCTAGCAGTTACCGGAAGCCAGTGAAGGGAGCTGAGGAGCGGCGTGGTTTGGGAAAACTTTGGAAGGTTGAAGACCAGACGAGCCGCTGCATTCTGGATGAGCTGCAGAGGTTGGATGGCACATGCAGGTAGACCAGCCAAGAGGGAGTTGCACTAGTCTAGGCGTGAGATGACGAGAGCCTGGACCAGAACCTGCGCTGTTTTCTGGGTCAGCTTGGGACGTATCCTCCTGATGTTGTAAAGCGTGTATCTGCAGCAATGGGTTGTAGCAGCGATGTTTGCAGTGAAGGACAGTTTGTTATCTAGGGTCACACCCAGATTCCTTGCAGTCTGAGTCGGGGAAACAACAGAGGTGCCGATGTTGATTGTTAGGTCAAGACTGGGACAATCTTTTCCCGGAAGTTAAAGCAGTTCAGTCCTGTCAAGGTTGAGCTTGAGGTGATGAGCAGACATCCACTGAGAGATGTCTGCTAGGCAAGCAGAGATGCGTGCGACGACCTGGGTCTCTGAGCGGGGAAAGGACAGAATTAGTTGGGTGTCGTCAGCGTAGCAGTGGTATGAAAAACCATGCGGGCTAATGACAGATCCGAGCGAGTTTGTGTACAAGGAGAAGAGGAGGGGACCAAGAACAGAGCCCTGAGGGACCCCTGTAGTTAATTGACAAGGATCGGACTCGGACCCTCTCCAAGTTACCCTGTAGGTGCGGTCTTTGAGGTATGAGGTGAGGAGGGAAAGTGCAGAGCCTGAAACTCCAAGTTCTTGGAGAGTGTGAAGGAGGATCTGATGGTTCACCGTGTTGAATGCAGCAGACAGGTCCAAAAGGATGATGACAGAGGAGAGGGAGGCTGCTTTAGCAGTGTGCAGTTCCTCAGAGACCGCAAGGAGAGCAGTTTCTGTGGAGTGACCTGCCTTGAAACCAGACTGGTGCGGATCAAGAAGGTTGTTCTGATGGAGATAACAGGAGAGTTGTTTAAATCAGCGCGTTCAAGTGTTTTAGACAGGAACGGGAGGAGAGAGACAGGCCTGTAGTTTATAACATCAGACGGGTTGAGAGTGGGTTTCTTTAGGAGAGGGTTTACTCTTGCCTCCTTGAGACTGAAAGTGACCAGAAGTTAGAGAAGTGTTGATGAGATGGGTGAGAAACGGTAAAATATCAGGAGCGATAGTCTGAAGGAGGTTTGAGGGGATAGGGTCCAGAGGACAGGTGGTAGGACGGGCAGAGGTAATGAGGAGAGAGAGGGGAAAAGGAGGTTAGTGTGTGGGTGAAAGGAGGGTCTGGTGACCCAGCGGTGAGTAAAGGTGAGTCAGAAAAAGAAGAGCGAATATCATCAACCTTTTTTTCAAAGTGGTTAACAAAGTCGCTTGACAGAAGGGAGGAGGGGCAAGGGGCAAGGGGGGGTCCAAGAGGGTGGAGAAGATAGAAAATAGTTTTTTGGGATTGGAATAGGAAGATTGGATCTTATCTTAAAAGAAAGTGCTTTTTGCCTGAGAGATCGAAGCAGAGAAAGAGGAGAGGAGAGCCTGATAGGTTAGGAGGTCGTCATGGTGTTTCGATTTACACCGTTTCTGCTCTGCTGCCCTAAGGATGGTTCTATTAGCACGCAGTGCGTCATTTAGCCAGGGAGCAGGAGAGAGTCCAGAGAGGATGAGAGAGTGTTGCCATAAATGAGTCTCTCTCCGTTGGTGCGCGGGGTAATGCTAATGCTAATGACAGCAAATAAAATGGCGGCTTCACAAAACTTTTCAGAGTTTTACGGGGTGTGGTTTGCAATTCGCCCAGCCAATCAGAAATTTGAACTTTTTTGTCCCCAGGAAAGTACCACCTCTCTATCAGGGACTGAAAAGGGGGGAAAAGTTCTCTGAATTAAGTACTCTTTTTGGTGTGAATGTAAAATCCCAGGAACTATCGGAACTAAAAGGGAAAAGTATGGGGAAAAGTACTCCGGTGTGAAAGCACCTAATAAAAAAAGTGTTCCCTCAGCCACGTTCATGGGAAAACTCCCGTACGGGCTGTGAACCGAGTTGTTTTACATTTTAAGCCGTTAAACGGTTAAAAACACTGAATAAAGTGTTAAAAAGCACCGTTTCTGGTTGCTTTCGTTTTGCTAACATACTCCTATAGGGTGTTAAATTAAGTTCCTTTTTGTGTATCATTATTTTGTTATTACATTGTTAGCCTTTGTGTTGTGTGGATTTTGGGCCCATCGTTTGATTAAATGAATGTGTAATTCCTGGCTTGTGATCTTTGCAGACACAGAAGATGAACGTACCCAGGAGTAGCATATGTCGGCTGGTCCTCAGAGACGACAGCATCTCCTTCACCTTCGGCTCTTTACTGATGAACAGAACCGTGTGACCAATGAAGAGAGGAGCCATGTTGGAGTAAGTGCTGTCTTTCAGGAACGAACGCATTACCTTAAAAAAGCAAGATTAAGGATTAGACTAAACTAGGATATTTTTAACATCTTAAATAAGGTCATCATAAACCATAAGTTCCCTGTATATTTAGGATCAATACTTTGTTTAAAATTCAACATTATGGGAGGTTTTTTTTCTGACATGATACATTCTCTTTACTTCTTTTAAAAAGGGAAAAATAGTCAACGATACAACAATTTTAGCATTACCTGGTTGGGGAAGAATTTCACTGTGATGCCATGTTTATGAAGTTTGTACTTGAGAAGCATCATTTCGTCAGCAGTACTGCCGCTGTTCTGGACCACAGCAATCATCTTTGATTCCTGGAACACGCTCTTCAAATTCTTCTTAACGAGCATCGTGAAAGGGTCATCCTGGTGGAATATAATAGAAGAGTTTGGAAAATAGAAGTGAATTTATTTTAATATAAATAAATACACACTTATTTTTCGACTATTCCCTTTATTCAATTCAACAAAAGAAATTCAACACAAGCAGCTGTTCATTTTCCAACTCATCCTGAAACAAATCTTTCAAGAGTGAGTTTCCTTTTTTAAGATTTAAGAAGCTGCAGACTGTTAATCCTAATGAAATCACAGGTAAGTGTGTCACATCAGTAAACAATGGATACAGACAAAGTGAAAAACAGTATGTAATAATAGAAATACATTTTTAAGATTATTTAAATTACTTGACTCTTTGAACATGGTATTAAACTATAATTGGCACATCAACACAAACACTCCAAACATTGTTTTACCCACACTCTTTAAAAAGGTAAGATTTGTATTTGGAAATGGTGCAGAATTCCCAGAATCCCAGAGCTTAACTTCTAGGACATGTACCGACCCTTAATTGCACCCCTATGTAGGTGTAATGTTTCCAGCTCTAAAAATGCATGCACTTAATACCTCATATCTGTCAGATAGAGGATGAAAAGGGGGGACTGTTACCTCCTGGTCTCTGATGGTTTGTCGTGGATAAGCTCCAATAGGAGCGGGTCGTGGGGGTGGAATGTACCGTGTAACTGACATCAGCTTCTGTTTGAGAAAGTGCAACGGCCTCTTGTGTCGAGTCACAGATTTGGAGCCGTGCCGAACACACTGTGTGAAGGGAAGCCATCCTGAAAGACATGCAGTGTGTTAAACTTCTGCTAACATGAAATAAAACCTGAGGCACCAGCTAGCCTGTGCCTCAGGCTACGCTGTTTAACTTAAACGTAGCTGAAAATGCTTACTATAGATAGACAAGACAGTAGTAACTCGTAACTGACACAAAGAAAAATGCTATAAAGGCAGAATAAACGTTAAATTACCCTGTTTCGGTAGTAATATTCGACACAAGGTCGCAGCCATCTCTAACAGGATACGTTATTCAGGAAGTGACGTTGGCACAAATGCTGCATTCATAAATATCGGAATATAGAGAATCACAACAGTGTACAGATTATTTAGTAACTGTCATTATTGGGACATTTGTTATATATTACTTCAACAAACATAAATAATCCTCAATTTCACTGGAATTTGTGATAAATCTGAACCAAAAAAAAAGTTTACAAACAGATTGAATAACATGTTTTCCCACTGGCTTTCTCGTAATTACAGATATAACTTGAATGCAGCACCATTTAATAGTTTTTCAGATTTTGTATTTAAATCATACAACGTTCTATATTTTATTTATAACGAACGTTTACATGTGAAAATATATATTTTTTAAAATACATATATATTTGGACATGCATATAACCAACAGTTGGTCCAGTTATAAAACAAGTAGTTGGTTACTTTACGTAAAGGAGGATGTGCTTTTACGTAAGCGTCACTTTGACAAGCATGAGGCGCATACTCAGTACGAATTTATTGTTGAGGCAGAGCAGTTTATTTCTTAGAAATCCTCGTTCTCATGCCTCTCTGACAGCGGGTCAACAACGTGTCTGTGCACGGAATTTCTGCTGGAAATCATCGAGCGCCGACACAAACATGGACCTGAGTAACATGAGGAAGAAATATAAAGGAGATGAGGACGTGAGTTACCTGTCAGGGAAATACACAGAGTCATATAACATCATACAGTGTGTAACTGCAATGTTGTTATAATTTAAGGTCAATGAGGGTGGAAAAACACTGCTATAAGTTTGTTTTTATATCTACGTGGTTGTCTTGAAAAAAACCTGAGACTTTTACAACCTATAAGCAAATCTAGGTATTCCAAAGATAGTGACACTGGTTGGCTCATTCATAAGGGCCTGCGTGAGGTTCATGTAAGGTCAGTAGTGTCTGTTTTCAGTCATTTATCAAAGTTAAAGAGCTACTGCCAGACTACACAAATATTAATACAAGTAAAAGCTTACAAAACCTTACTTAATAAAAGTAGGCTATCTATCTAGCAACATTCTCATTCAGTTATGTTATTGGAATAATATTACTGCTGCATTCATGTGCATGGTGCATTTTAGTGCTGTAGATGTTGCAGGATGTATAATATTCTTTAAGATTCCATATGTGTGTAGCTGTATTGCTGTCCTATTAGAACCACATCTCTAAAAAGGACAACTTCTATAGCCCTGATTTCACTTTTGCATATTCCAGTTGATCCAATAGGCTTTTAAAAAAGTGTAATTATCTTAAGAAGTAGGAACATTATCTTCAGTCATTGAGGAACACTAAATCCTTCATTTAATCCAAAGCACTCAAACCCAAAAGGACCAAGTTAATAGCAACTAAATCTGTCAAACACATATGATGAGTACAATGTAACATTTTTCCCTCTAAAATGTGGTAGAGTAGAGGTATAAAGTTGCACAAAATGGAAATCCTCTAGTTAACACTAGTTGAGTAAATATATCCACCATTGTCTGTTTCTCAGACCATTCACGTATGATTGATTATTTTTTTCCCAGTGCTTTGAGGAGAGCCAGCTTGTGTCTCTGGACCCGATCACTCAGTTTGGGAACTGGTTCGATCAAGCCACCAAGTGCCCTGAAGTCGGAGAGGCAAATGCTATGTGCATCGCCACAGCCACCAAGTGGGTAACACAAACTCCCAAAATCAAATGTATTTTCATTTTTGTAATGTCTAATGTCAACCCTCTCCCTGCCTGTCTGTACAGAGATGGACGCCCCTCGGCTCGTATGGTCCTCCTGAAAGGTTACAGCAACGAGGGTTTCCGTTTCTTCTCCAACTACGAGAGCAGGAAGGGTTCTGAGCTGGTGAGTTACTCCACTGACTGACAGCAACTGTCTAGGCTCTTTGTGACCTTTTGCAATCTTGGAACCCACTGAAAAGTTGACTTTAAAACACGTTTGTAGAGCTTACAATGTTCATTTCGATTCCCTTTATCTGGGAATCAATTGTTTTTCATTTAAGAAGAAATAGACGACAATGTGTATGTGATTCAGCTCCTTTACTGGTTAGTTGTTGTAGCAGCTTGACTATCAATTATTATAATAGTTATGTATTGCCTTCTATGTTTTTGTCCTCAGGAAAGCAATCCCCATGCATGTCTTGTCTTCTACTGGGAACCCCTTAACCGACAGGTCAGCATCCATCAAGTGCTCATCATTTCCTGCCTTATATTTCATATTTTTTATAGATTTTCCACAGTAATACATTTGAATTCTGATATGCAGATTCGCATTGAGGGCAATGTGGAGAGAATCCCCTTCCAGAGCTCCTGTGACTACTTCCACTCCCGGCCAAAGAGCAGCCAGATCGGGGCCGTTGTGAGCCGACAGAGCACTCCGGTCCCTAACAGAGATGTAAGACCCCAAACAATACCTTCATATGTACGTAAATACTTTAAAGGCTCACTTTTTACTGTCTTGTCTTTTTAGTATTTAAGGCAGAAGAATGCAGAGCTGGAGGAGAAGTACAAAGACACAGATGTGCCTATGCCTGATTACTGGTGAGCATCAGACCACTTGTTCTTTCTATTATAACATCTTCAAATCATGAAAAGGTGAAGGAACTTTGTTACATTTTACTTGCAAGAATCCATTAGTCATAGTTAATGCCATAGTACTTTATTATTGCCGAGTGGGCCAGTTCTCTTGTCCAGTACACTTCATTTGACCATTTACCTTTTGGTAACCCATAGGACTATCGCTCAGTCACATCAAAACAATGTTATCTCATCATTTCCTGATTGAAATATTCAAACTGTCCTTTGTGAACAGGGGCGGCTACATCGTCAAGCCATCCCTGATAGAGTTCTGGCAGGGTCAGACCAACCGGCTGCACGACCGCATCGTCTTCACCCGGCCCAAAGAGGGAGAGACGGAGCTGGGGGAGTTTCAGCACGCTGCCGAGGGGGGCTGGGTGTACCAGCGTCAGTCCCCGTGAGAACTACCTCAATTTATCGCTCATTATCAAATGTGTTGAACTCTATGGAAATAAGCGCTCGTCTCTAGGTACTTCAATGTTGATTTCATAGGTGCTACTGTGTGAAGGATTAATCTACAAGCAAACTGTGTTGTGTCATCTCCTCGTTCTTTCTGTCAGTTCATATATTTGGAGGCGTGACGCTCTTGTGGTACAACTTGAATTGTCTTTATGTCATGAAAACATGCTGTATGGTTTACAGAAAAAGAGCAAAGTCAACCTGGTCGTGCTAAATAATGATTGACAGGGACATTGTCTATTCAGCCTTGTTGTCCTAACGTTGTGGATACTGTGTCCTGCATCTTAAAAAGCACAACCTGTACCATAAATGCAACCGTCAATGTTGGAATAATCTGTAATGCTTTGGTTTTTAGAGGTCTGTTCCTAATAAGTTCCAGAAGAATGATCTGTCAATCTAACAAATAAATACACTCAGTGGCCACTTTATCACTTACACTTGATCATGTAATGCTATCCAAAACCATAAAGTCATAAAGTCTACTTTTATGATGTTTATTAAGTGAAAAAGTAATAGAGGCACCACCTATTTCTTCTATAAACAGTACAATACAGACAGACATGTAACGGAAAATGTACACGTTTCCAATTAAAAGCATTTCAGCTCAGCTCAGATAGAAAATGTATGGCAGAGCTGCAACATGGAATTGTAACACATCGTACAAGTGTTCCTAATAAGGGGGCCTCTGATGGTATTCATTGTTTTTCTTTTTTCTTTCTAAAATGTTGTAAAATGTTGTGTTTGATTGTTGCTACAATTCTGAGTACTGTATGTAATGAAGCTTCTCTAGTCAAACCAAGCAACCGTCTCAAATCTTCATTATAATTAGTATTATTTACACTTTATAGAATAACAAGCATCTATATGTGTCTTTCTAGCTGACGACTTAAATTGTGCCGACTATTGTGTGTATCATGTACATGTTGCACTATTACGAGATTTATACTGGTGATTATTGTTTACTGATGGAAGATGAGAATGTTATTTTGACTTGAATTCACTGAAAAGCCAGATTAAAGTTTAATTTGTAACTGAGGACTGATTGCATGCGTGGCCAGCAGATGGCAGCACCAACACACAACAAAACAAATCATTTATAGTCTCACAGTCAAACATAAAATCCTGAGGCAACCTTTCAAATGTTCTTTTTCTGGAAAGGTTCAATATAAATGAAGTATACCAAAAATCAACCTGCAAGTTGGCCTTTAAGCAAAACCAGCTGATCAGGGGATTTTTTTCTTGAATGACCAGCATTAGTCATCACTGACTTAATAAAAGCCATATAATCAAATGTAAGAGCACACCACTGCGTATCAAATGTCAGTGTCTTCTTACCGTCACCATGACAACAAAATCATCCAGCACAAACACGCTCAGGTGGATAAAAATACTGTAACCCGAAACCAAGATTAAGTTGCTTAAATCATTCATTGACAATACTCAATCAAATGATTGTCTGCACAAATACAACACACTCTTTCTATATTAACTCATATTGTCATTTAATTAAAAACAAAACTGTTTTTTTGCTTTAGAATTTTAGAAAAACATTACATAAACAGCTTTCATTTAAAATGATTATTTATCACAATATATCCAACATCAAAATCAGGTCTCCTATTTACTTTGGTCATGAAAACGTAATAAAAATGTTCTTTTGATTTTGTAAGACATAAAAAAGGAGGTTTTAATTACAGCAATCCTTAATAATAATAAAAATAAATGTACAATAAAGCAATTAAAAGGGATGTTTGCATGAGGTGAGGCAGACTGTAGATAAATAACAGAAAGGGAGAATATGAGGCGTAATTAAAACGTCTCATGTGTGCTGATACCAGCTGTTTGTATTGGTGGGAGTCCATTGGTTACAGTATCTATGGGTGTGGGGCCTTGTGTTGATCCAGTTTAGCACATGTACAGTACAGTAGCACCACATGGTTGTGCTTGTGTATGTTTTATCCTTCATTTCAGCATTTATAAGTGCAACACTCATGTATCACACATTTGCAATCAGGTGTGCTTTTCATTTGTCAGTCTTCTTTTTGTGGTTCTCGTCACTGAGGCTGTGCTCGGAGAACAGGCTGGGGTTCTCTGCCAGCGTGGAACGGACCTTCTTCTTCTCCTTGAAGCGTCCGGAGTGGGACACCTTAACGTGGCGGCCCTTGGTGGCAGACTTGTCCACGATCTTCTCCAGCCTGGCATTGAACTGGCTGTCCATGTGGTCTGTGGGGGGGGTACCGCTCGAGTGCTCTTTGTTCCCCGTGTTGCTGCCATACTCTGCTGGGATCTCGTACAGGACCTTGGATTCAGACTTCTTCTTGCGGGAGAAGGTCAGCTTCCACCAGCTTTGATCCGCCATGACACCAGTAGAGAGGGGGAGGACTGACCTGAAGGACACAGAGCTGAGACTGAGCACCACTGGAGATGATTATATTTACACCTGCATTGAACAGTTTAGTGAGCATACTATAACAAACACAAGGAAAGAAGCAGTTTGAGCTGGTTTCTCTACCTTACTATGTAACCTCCAATCAAAAAGATATTGTAGCAATATTATTTATTAAAGGTATCAAGTTACCACTCAGAAAAGGCCTTTAAGTGATTTTGTATTGTATTTAACGTTGTCCATTTTAGAAAAGTGCACATCTTGGAACCATCACTATACCATGAAGGGCAAAATATCCCAAAACAAACTAAGCTGACCTCAGCAAATTCTTTTTTTCAAACAACTTTTTCTGGTGGTTGGTCAAACATTTCTTACAGTTTGGGATTTTGCTCGAGGGAAGTATTTATAAAATGCAAGCTATGGTGCTAATCCAAAACCATTTTTCAATCAGCCCTGTCTTCAGAGATTAGACAGTATGCTTCTTTTTAACATTAGTAGATGTAACCTGAGGGGGGAGGAAACCTGACTGCTCTCAGCTGATACATTAATGATCATCTGAAGAGTATCCTCTTTCCATCTCTCTGAGATCTGATATGAAGTCAGTGTAAACAACACAGACTGCTGCAGCTATTTTTTAATGCTGTTGAAACTCAGCCATATTATAAACAGCAACAGGAAGATCGCTCTATTGTCAGCATCACACTAACACCTGGATTTTTCTATTTATATTACTTGTTATAACAAGTTCAAAAGTATGTAGCTACACAGATCAGCTATCAGTCTCCTGGCAACCAGTTAGCTAAAATAACTTCCTCATCAAATGAATGTGGACCCTTTGGTGTTTATGATGTGCTGTATAACATCTAATAAAAACTGGCCTTGTTATTGTGTCCTGACAGTGACCTTTAGTTTGGGCAGATAGATTTGTTTGGGCAGATAGATTTGTTTTCAAGTTTGGTATTTTCAGTTTCAACGATTATTATTTTTGACATTCACTTAATCATTTAGGTTTTTTTTCAAGCAAGCATGTAAGAGGTTACTGCTTTGTATTCATCTTATGTTATAACAAATGCAATTTATTTGGGAGTTTTGGCTTGTTGTTCAGACATTTCTTAAGTCACTTTAGTTTGTTTTTTTTATCATCGCTGCCGACCTTTTTTGTCTACATTTCATCTCTGTCTCTACTCCCATGTTTCCTTACCGTTTCTTTGTCCATTTTCTAACACAGGCAGAGAAAAGACCAAAATTAATTTTCTGGTTTCATATTTTTGTATTTTGTGTCTCCACTGTGACATGTTAACATGCTCTAGTTCCAAACCCTTTTCACCCTCTGTCTCAAACCAGAGCCCAGTCTGCTCTGATTGGTTGGCTGGCCGGCTCTGTTATGATTGGTCAACTTTAGAGATGTCTCGCCCCTTAGCCTATCACGTACATTATTTTTGGACCGCTAGCAGCTACACTTGCACTTGAGAGAAGCTCAAGTGTAACGTAGTGATGTTACTGTCTTGTTCAAGTTAACAAAGGAGCCCAATGGAGGCGTTTCAGTCAGTGTGTTGGAGAGCAACGCTATCTTGAGGCTACTTTGGGATTTTAGCCTTTGCAGAACATTTACATGCACAAAAACCTTTATAAACACACTACAGAAAAAGAATAACTCAAAAGAGCATAATAGGCAACCTTTAAATCCAACAAGGTCTTTAAATTCGTGTTGCTCATAATTGTTGAATTCTATTTTAATGCATTTCAAACTGGGATTAACTTCAAACTTTGAACTGCAAATAAAACATAAAAAGTAACTGAATAAACACATGGCTTATAAACCGATTTTTATGAGTTTTTATAACGCTACGATTTCTTCTTTACGAGGGTGGACAGGAAGCAAAGAGGCTCACTAATCCTCCTTTGGTGTGGTCATTTGATCACGTAGCCTATGCAAATACCCAGCATGCCCTTTGCAGAAACACTCCTGCAACTCTTATCAGAGCCATGTGATGTTTGTGGCACCTGCAAGCAGTGCCAAGGTTCAAGAAAGCCAAATGGGTTTAATGTTGTGATAGGATTTGAATGGTAATTTCAAAATTGTAATGTATGCATTATAATGGAACATTTGATTATTTTAGAGCTAATGTGCTATTATGTTCACAACTTAATTGTACTTGTTGCTTATTTAGACTTAGTTTTAGCATATAAATATGTCCCTTTTGTAAGTTGCTACCTTTTTTTTCTATTTAACTTTACAAAAAATACAGGTTTCTCCATACCAAATGTTGAAAGAGCATTTGCATAGTGTTGTTGACTTTTCATTTGGGAGTTTCTACTGAACAAAGTTCCTTGGAGGACTTTAAGCAGCAGTTTCACACCTTGTTAAGTACCAGATCATAGCGGTATCATTTGGACACATATTTCTTTTCTGCCATGTTTGACTTCGATGTGACCTTTGAGACGAAAAGCCCTGTTGACATAAAGGAGGCCCGCCATAGTTCTCTTTAATAAGTTACCATGTATTCTGCTGAGCTTCAGAGAGCACGGCAGGAAGGGAACACTGACCACGTTCAGAAATTACTAACCAGCTGCAAAGCTTTTCAGAAGCACAGTGTTTGAGCTGGAGAGAGAGAAAAGGGGGAGACAATGACAAAGGGAGACAAAGAGAGGAGGAGGCTCCAAGGGCACGAGGACTGCGCTGCCCTCATAATTGAGCCTAAGGTTTATTAGAATCTCAGGTGTCCTCCCTTGTGCCAGCTACTGGTGACCCGTTGTAGGCCAAGATTGGTATCAATCTGGGAGGCCGTGCAGATACCGTACCTACACCTACACCGTAAAAGCAGAAGTTGAATGAGTTGATAAGGGGAATATTGTTTTTTGCCTGATAACAATGCTATTTTAGGATTTGCATTATTTGTTATGTGCACATAGAAGGCACGGAAACATAATTGCTGTTTTTTCTTTGAAACATCATGTATGCTAAATATAATGTGAGATTATGTAAGGCTGCAAGGACCAAAACATTTTTAAATGTTAACTTTCTTACTTAACTTCTAGCAATCTTGAATTAAAGGTTCCATGTTCTACTGATCAGAATTCCATTTTTGAGGTCTACTAGAATAGATTTATATTGTTCAATGTTCCAAACTCACATTGGTTTCTCATACAGCATCTCTGTATAGTATGTCTATTCACTCTCTGTCTTAAACGGCTTGTTGGAGCTCCTGCCCCCCCCTGTGAGACCAGTGTGCTCTGATTGGTCAGCTCGCCCACTCTGTTCTGCTGAGTCCACCACCGTTACAGCGGAACATCAGTGATTATGTGTTACAATGGCGTTTGTTAGCAATGGAGCGCGATTTCCGCCAAAGATTTGGAAATTGGCCGTGCGCAAAGCATTGTGGGGATTTTTTAAGACCGCGGAGTCTACACATGTGCAGCCTCGAAATTTCCCGCAACGAAGTACGCCGGGCTCTGTAGAATTCCAAGTATGCTGGACATTGGAACAGTACTTCGGCAGCACTCAGTTTTGACAAGTCCATTTGGACCAATCTGCGGAGCCGTTACGTCACTATGACCGTTACGTCACTATGACCAAGAAGAAAACAATGGAAAAAGAGAAATCTCCAACGACGCGTTCTGGGGCAGCATAGACAGTTATTTTCTGTGTTAGAGTTTTACTCGCTACAGGGTGTACTTTGAATGTTTGTGACTCTGCAGACCGTTTACATGCATAAAGGGGACGGGTAATAACCAGAAAAGCACCACATGGGACCTTTAAGGATGGCTTCTCACATCGTCACCAGCCGAAGCCTCAAAATAGCAATGACATCCTTTCAAATAACTTACAGCAAAGCCTTTGTTTATGTTATATTTATTTCTAATATTTTAAATGACATACATTGAACATGTTTCTCCATATTGTAAGATTCCATATTATACATAAGTAAACAGTATCTAAAATGCCTGCTCCAGTCTCCTATTAGCTTAAGATGACATCATAAAACGTCTTGTTGTAGTCTGACAAACAGTCTAACCCAAACATTAAATTCATAACTGTAAGATGAGGATAGTCAGCTAATTTGTTTGGCCACCTGGTTTCAAATATTTTGAATTGTTTGCTTTAATACAGTTCAGTGGTTGTCAAAACTGTTGCATATCATACATCTAATTGTTGCAGTTGCATTGTTGGTCTGTGAAAATACCAGGAACAACGATGGAAATAAGTATTTGAGACTTTATCGCCCTACGCGTATATACAAAGATAATTAATATATATTTCAAAGTTGGAAAACAAGCGAGCCAATACTAAAAAAAATTCTCAAACTATTCAGACTATACCAGTTTCTGCAGCATGTTAGAGACATACAAAAGCTATAAAATGTGTGTTCTTACCTTGTTGTTGACTAAAGAAGATCAGATGTGAAACTGTCCCGCCATGCTTACAAACTCTAAACCTCCTCTCTATTTTATTCTCCTTCCCCTCAGGTAATCATGCACAGGTGCAGCATCTATCTATCTCTCTCTCTCTCTCTCTCTCTCTGTGTGTCACCTCTGTACTTCCCACTCCAGCACACACCCTCCTCAAACACACACACCTAAAACCTGCCCCAGCTAAGTGCATGAGTGAGTAAATGTTGCAACCATGCGATTTAGAGAAGCCTTTCGTCTGGCCAACCCGGTCCATATCATGATCACTGACATCAGGGGTAATGTGAACTTGAGAGGTGAGCAGCTTTCCAAACTGAAGATAAATTCCCTTTCTCAGTCTCGCTCTAAAACCCAGTCTTGTGTTAATGTGGGATTTGGACGCAGAATAGAGTTTGTATTTGAGTCTCTTATCCCTATTACATAACTAAAGTAAATGGAGAGTTGCATACTCTGGAAGTTCATATGAATGAGGTGAGGGGGGGGGCCTTGATGTTTTACATGGATTGCATAGAATCTCAGTGAATACACACTTACTTTGCAAGTTTGGTCCACATTCAAATGATCTGAAAGTAGGTCACACGGCACGCTGCAGAGCATTTTCCTTCTTGAAATGACCAAAAATGTAATGTTATTCCTTTGGTTTTTCCTAACAGAAAATGTGTGAGTTTAACTAAAATATTTTTCGGATTATGATATAGTATAATAATGTGAACTACTATAAACTTAATAAAGCCTATTAAAACTTGATATGACCTCCATTCTTGTTGAACATTTTGGGTTCAGGGAAAAGTCATGATGGTACAGTTGACCAACAGAGAGGATGGGACACATTCATATTAAAAATATCTATTTCCTCTGTCTTAAGTTTTTGTTTGTTTTGGCCTTGCTCACTCTTCACTGAAATGTCCAATGTTGATCGAGAAAGCATTTTGAAGGATATTTGAAACAAATCCATCAAATAATCAAGATACACACATCCATCCATTAACATCCACAATCAATAACATACATAATCAGTGTTTCTATTTTGTATTTATTTTAGAAAACATAATTTACAATGTGTGACACAAGGACAAAACAGAGATCATGGTAAAAATAAACATTCCATAATATACATAACTTCATGCTTACTAGGCTGATATACGTAACGTGGTGACTGCTTGCTTGTCCGTTTGTTTATATCTTTTATCAGCAAAATACAGTATCTTGCTTTGCCTTAAATTATAATCTCAGTTATAGGTCGACACCGCCCTCTAGTAGCGAATTGTAGATTTGCAACCGTTTGCAACTAAGGATCTGAACCGTCCACCAATCAGCTGCAGGTATCAGCACAGTGTCGTATCATTGGCCAGTCCTTATAGCAGATGTAACATCACCTCCTTCTATTGGTTCTCCTTCCTCGTAACGTGTCATAAACAGTGAGGTCCGGATGGTGACAATAATTGTGAATTAAAACCTGATAAATAAACATATAATGAAGCCGTAAAATATTGTAAGTACTTTGATTTTGAGGACGTAAAGAAAGCATGGAGGTAAGATGAAGTCTTCTTGATTTGGATTGTTTATTAAATCTTACTAGCTAACGTTAGCTTACTAGCTGTCAACCAGTCAAAGTCCAGCAACTAAAACATAAATATTTCCCAAAGATATGCAATATAGAAAGTTTGCCATTTGATTCTGTGTAGGGCATTTAACATCGAATATTGCAACCTAATGCGATTTATTTCTCCAGAACTAAGGTACAGCAAAAGCAAAAAAAAGTACCTAATACAATGTATTATTAATGTTTTCTCTGCTTTCTGACTTCAACAGAATATTCAAAGCCTTCCAATTGACATACAGACCAGCAAGCTTTTGGGTAAGGCGCGAAAATAAAATGAGTTGCTGTTTATCCATATGTTACTTTACTTATGTGCAGTGGTGGAAGACGTGTTCAGAACATTGAGTAAAAGTACTAATAATGTGAAAACACTCCACGAGTAGTGACTTCCTGCATTCAATACTTCTTAAGCCAAACTGTGTAGCAACAAAAACATTTCCCTAAATGCTTATGTGTAAACTAAACTCTTTTCATACCTTTCACCAACTGTTGCCTGCAATCTGAATCAGATGATGCCAGATGCACGGTTATTACTGATGTTGAATCATGTGTCCACAGACTGGCTGCTGGACCGTCGTCACTGCAATCTGAAATGGCAGACTGCAGTGAAAGAAATCAGAGAGAAGATCAATGCTGCCATTCAGGACATGCCAGAGAACGAGGAGATCAAGCAGCTCCTCTCCGGCTCCTGTAGGTCCATTATAACCCCAGATTGTGCCTGTTGTCTATTAACATATTTTACATTGAAGTTACAGAGATGAGCATCCATTTTCAGAGTTGCAACATCAAAATATATTTTTTTAATACTTTGTGTCATGCGACAGATGAGGTATATGTTGCAGCTTTAGTCGTCGGCTGTTTTGATAAATGTTTTGTTGTGAAGTAAAGGGAACTTGTGTTCAGTCCTCCTTCCTGTTCCTACTCTGTATGAAGGCTTCTAAATGTGCACTCTTTGTTTCTTTTGTTTGTTTTTATTCACAGACATTCACTACTTTCACTGCTTGAGGATAGTGGAGCTACTGAAGGAAACTGAGGTCTCCTCTAAGAACATCTTTGGCAGATATTCATCTCAGAGGATGAAGGTGAGCAGATTCGAACGAGCTGTCTGTTGGAGTTTCCAATTAGTACCGCATACAAAGAGGGGCTGTCTTTGTGTTCTGTTCCTCTGCTCTAAAACCACTAAAGAATCCTAACATTCACATTTGAATTGTGTTTGTTTTGACAGGACTGGCAAGAGATTGTGTCCCTTTATGAGGCAGATAATATCTATTTGGGTAAGTGTATTATCTTTATGTATTTTTCCTTGTATAATATCTGTATGCACTTTTAGACTCCTCTGTATACTATAAGGTAGGCGTAGGCAGGCTATTTTAGCAATCAAAAAAATATTGAAATAATTTAAGTTCTTTGTTGTTGCCGATTAAATTATGCTACACTATTATAGGATACATTGTCAAAATTACATAAGGCTATAAAAAAAATTATTGCATGTATAACGTTTTCATTTATTTATTTATTTTATAACTAAAAAAAACTATAGGCGTAAGGTAGAAAATGAAATAGTGGTAATTTATTTTATGCATGAACACATGCATGCACATGGTCTTGCATCGGTAAATGATTTACTCTAAAAATAAATATACTTTTACAAAAAATAAATGTTCCCTTACTCCTGATGGATTCTCTATTTTAAACCCACACTACTGGGTGAACATTTGAAAGGCCCCGGAGAGATTATTATGGATCTAATAAAGTATTTTATTACAAAGGGATGATGCTGGGATTATTTGAGTCCAGGAATAACCTTATCGTACCCCCTAATCCCATTAAAAGTTGTTTAAATTAACCAATGTGATCCCAGCGGAGGTGGCCAGCTTGCTGAGTCGCAACGTGAGCTATGAAGGGCCGGCTCTGAGGAAGCAGCTGGCCAAAGCTCAGCAGCTGCAGCAGGAGCTGAGCCGGCGGGAGGTGGACTGCCAGAGCTCGGCCGCAGACCTGAGGGAGCGTTACTACACCGCCTGCAAACAGTACGGCATCACGGTAAGTAGAAGAACATTAGAACTCACTGCGCTCTGTGTAGACATGCTTCATCCTGATGACTGTTTCTCCTCTGGCAGGGAGAACATGTGGCCCGTGAGCTGCAGGCGCTGGTCAAAGACCTGCCAGTGGTTCTGGATCAGGTTGGAAGGGATGCAGCGAAGTTTG
Source organism: Notothenia rossii (assembly GCF_949606895.1). NCBI lineage: Eukaryota > Metazoa > Chordata > Actinopteri > Perciformes > Nototheniidae > Notothenia > Notothenia rossii. The sequence continues at coordinate 19,249,759 of NC_136910.1, forward strand.
AGGAGCACATCAAACTTTATACAGCGTTCACAAACTTTGTATGCGAGTGGTGAGTATACAACAAAATACAGTCCTACATACCTTACATTTTTTCCAGAATAACTGTTTTTATTCACATACACACATCCCTAGCAGCAGCAGATAAAACATTTGCAGCTCCTAAAATAAAAATAAAATATTGTTTGTTGCTTATAATGAAAGAAAACAGGAAAAGCTTTTTGTTTGTCACAACCTCACATCTTGTCATCTGTAGGTCTGAACCAGTCCTGCCCATGCTGACATTCGCCCAGCAGAAAGGGAACACAACGTTTTATGAGTGGAGAACGGGGAACGTCCCCACTGTTATTGAGAGGCCAGTTGTGGAGGAAGCACCTTCTGAAACAGTCACAGACGATATGGTGGGTCCTAATGTCTCTATACTGAGTTTTAATAAGGGGATACATACAGTTAAGGCCAGAATTATTAGCCCCCCAGGAGTTATGGAACATTTTCCTAAAAGCATTGATAAAACTTGATATAATCAAACATTCACCAGTAGTATTTAGTAGTTTTTGGTACATAAAATACATTTTTAGGCTTGCTTTATATCAAATAGTTAAAAATGGGTTGGTCAAAAATATTAGCCCCCATGTACATTTTTGCTTTTCAAAAACACACCAAATCAACCAATCAGCTTTCAAGCCACACCTCAGCATTCAATCAACATAAAAGGAATCCAAGAAACAGCACATCAGAGCCAGACTGAGGTTTGCCCATGAGCATTTGAAAGGTAAAGATGAGTTTTGGAAGTCTGTGCTTTGGTTTGATGAGACTAAACTGGAACTGTTGCTTTTTTTTGGCGAAGAAAGGGAGAGGCCTTCAACACCAAGAACACATCATGCTGTGGGGTTGTTTTTCAGCCTCAGGCACAGGGATCCTTGTTCGGGTACAAGGCCTCATGAAAAAAGAAATGATGTGGACATTTTGAGGAATAATATGAAAAAATCTGCTCTTGGTCTTCGCTTAGGTCGTCGCTGGGTCTTCCAACAAGACAATGACCCAAAGCACACATCAAAATTGGTCCAACGGTTCCTAAAGGACACCAAAAACAAGGTGCTGGAGTGGCCCGCACATAGCCCAGATCTTAATCCTATTGACAATCTGGTGGGTGCTCAAAGTGAATGTCCACGCTCGGAAACCACGCAATTTGGACCAGCTGGAACTATTTGCAATGGAAGAATGGTCAAAAATCCCTCAAGAGACCTGTGCCAACCTAGTAAAGAACTATTCTAAGAGGTTGTTGTCAGTTGTGGCTCAGAAAGGGTACACTATTGACTATTAATGGCCTGGGGGCTAATATTTTTTTACCAACCCATTTTTTAAAATTTGATATAAAGCAGGCCTAAAAACATATTTTATGTTCCAAAATGTACCAAAAGCTACTAAATAGCACTGGTGAATGTTTGATTATATCAAGTTTTAGCAATGCTGGAAACAATTGGAAGAATTTTAGGGAAATGTTCCATAACTCCTGGGGGGCTAATAATTTAGGCCTCAACTGTACATAATATAAACTTCTATTGCCACCTAATGAGGGTTGTCAAACTTAATCTCAGAGTCCTTTCTCTTGGGGCAGCTCTCTCCTACTGCAAGATATTCAACAAATAACATCATTTATTAAATAAGTGCACGTTTGTTTTAATTCACCATTCATTTGCCTCACTGCTGACTTAAATGTTTCTGTATGATCTTTGAAAATCCGCTTCAGATTGACTGGGGTAACTTTGGCAGTGGTGCAGACACTCTGGGTGTTACCTCCGCCATCACAGTGGAGGATGGAGCCGACTATGGCATCAGTCTGGAGACCAGCGCTGAGGTAACATATCTGCATTTTAAATATACAGTACTCATTTTATCATACGCATTATGTTACTCAAATGTTAACATGTACATATTCATTTGAATGTAGAACATTTTCTACAGATAAGAAATATTAAATGTGGTTTACATTCTGTAATGGTTAGTATTAATCCAGCTAAAACTATTGGGAATTACATTTACTCTCATTCTAGATAAATAACAAAAAATAAATAAGTATACAAAAATATGTATAATATACAATACATACCAGAGTAAATAATAATAATTCATATATAGAATCTGCTATTAAGTGTGTCAAAATGCAGAATTATAGAAGAATACAAGTAAAAAAAATACCGTATAAATGAAGTTGAAGTTCATTTATCTTAGGTATGGATAGTTTGGTTGAAGGATTGAAGATGTGCATATACAGAAGTCCAGATCCGTCTTTAATTGTCTCTTTCTTATTGTTTGTTGATTGATCTGAAAGAAAAGGGGGTTACAAATCACATTGAGATTACACATCATAATAATAATTCTAAATATATTTCAGTCTGCCAATATAAGGCAGTCATCTGAGCATAATTAGGCATAAGAATGTAGAACTAATTTAAAGAAGTGCAATTTAAACAGTTCAGCAAACAATGACATAAACTACGTAAGCTGTTAAATGAATACCATTTATAGCAAAGGAATCTCACAGATCATTTACGCAGAGAAACAGTTGGTGTGAGGCTTCACATGAGGCTTCTTTGTTCAGGAAAGGATTTGCCACAGGTGAGCTGGCTGACTTTAGATTACTTAGCTCCGCCCCTTCAGGATGGCAGGTAGAGGAAGATTGGAGGGGGATATTCCATAGTAGTATTAAATGGAAAGACATTTGTTCTAAACTGATCCCAACTCTGACATTTCAACAAATATACACTTAAAAGCCTAATGGTGTTAAAAGCAATTAAAAAGAACACATTTGTAACATTTTGCTTTTGGAACTTCTGCTCTAATATAACAACTTGTACCTGCCTCCCTTTAACAGGACACTGGTGGCATTGACTGGGGTGACAGTGAAGCAGCTCCCATTGAAATTGAAATTGTTGATGCAGGCACAGACTGTAACTACTTTTCTCTTATAAATCACCATTATTGCTCAGCTGTGAACATTGCTGTTTGCTAAAATAATGTTTGTTAACTTGCAGGTCCTGAGGGTGTGGCACGAGGTGAGGATGCTCTGACTATCCTGGAGAACTCTCAGTCACGCAGCGTGTTCATTGATGAGCTCACGGAGGTAAAGACTGCTGCCATCTAGTGTTAAATAACTCTTCAATAACCGTGAATCCCCTGATTTACTTTTAACATCTGCAAATATAAAATAATCACTTATTTGGAATAATGAGTCTAGCTTTTAGAATCACGATTTAAATAAATTGACCCTTCAATAGCGTTTTATTTGTCAGATTTTTATAGATTTTTTATTTCACTGTCAACTTGTATATTTTCTACTTTTTAATGCTGTTTTATTTCCATTTTGAGATGTTTACATTTTTGAATTTTTGTTATGCTGCTGCAACGCAAACATTTACCAATTTGGGATCAATAAAGTACATCTTATCTTATAAATGGCTTAAGATGTAAAACCTATCTATAGAGAACTGGAATGATATAATTTATGACATTTTGGAAAGAATCACCGTCTCTAAGAGCCTTGGTGAAATACAATTTGCCCTTTTTTTTATTTGAAATTGTGTATTTCTTAATCGCAAAATCAAAAACACCCCATGTACTACTTTTGAGTTCAATCATTATATTGTATAAAGCTTAAAAGAGGAATAATGCTGTAAAAGTAACAAACAAAAAAATGATGATTTAAAAAAACATGGCCTTGGGTGATCAAAAATAAAGGAAACAAATTCAAATAATAAACTGAAAGGAAAATAAATGTGGATTACGTCACCTGACAGATTTAGCCCCAACATGTGATACTGGTTTCATGTGTTTGTACAGCTGGAAGTGTTTTTAACCCAGCGAATAAGTGAGATGGGAGAGGAGGGAGATGTGGTGGCCATGAGCCAGTTCCAGATGGCCCCTTCTGTCATCCAAGCTCAATCCCGTGAACACGTGCGGGGGATGCTGTCAGAGGTGCGGGACCTCCTGGGCCGCCTCACCTCGCTCCGGATGCAGCACCTGTTCATGATCCAGGCCTCGCCACGGTACGCTGAGCCCCATAGCATCTGCGTCAGTCAGCATAAATCAACACCTTCTCATTTTTCTTACATCTGAAATGTGTTGTTTAGGTATGTTGAGCGTGTATCAGAGGTGCTGAGGCAGAAGCTGAAGCAGGCAGACATCCTGGTCCTGAAAGCTGCCTCAATGGTTGAGAGGAGACAGGAAGCTCTGGAGGAGCAGTCCAGGCTGGAGCCTCGTGTCGACCTGCTGGCAGGACGCACCCGGGAACTCCAGAAAATGGTATTGGATTACACTTTCAGTTTATTTTTATGTTCAGACTTCAGTTCACTAGAAAGAGAAAGTGCTGTAGGGTTTTTCTCCCCACCCACATCACTGGATCATTAGATCTATCTTGACATATACTGTAATAATGAGTATTGTCGTCATTAATTCTGATTTGTTCCTTTTACAGATTGAAGCAGACATTTCAAAGCGATACAACAACCGGCCTGTCAACCTAATGGGGGTTAATATATAGTGGACGTTGTGACATTTACTAAAAATCTTTTGTCATGATCTATTCTCAGAAATAAAAGTGGTATTTAATTGTATTTTTTTCACGTCTTGTGTGGATTATTTACAATGTCTGGTTTAACACTGAAAACATTTATAAAATAATGGATCATTCATTATTTATGAAAAAACATGAATACAACTTGTGGATGGAAATCTTTCAAACAAAAAGTATTTCAAACAAAAAGTAAATTGACAATTACTTCTCAACATTTCAAATAACTAAGTTTATTATCTGACTTCTGACTACTGTTAAAGGATTATAAAACATTTATTGTATATTACATATACAATATACATATTTATAACGTGTTATTTTGTGCTAAATATCTTAGTGAGAGTGAGAGTGAGAGTGGTGGAAAATAATTAATCACATTATTATAGTACTATTTTGAGGTGTTTACATGTATTTACATTTATTGTTATGCTATTTTATACTTTACCACATCTCAGAGCCGTATCGTGTACCTTACTCCACTGATTATTTAAAGCTTAGTTCCTTTGAAGATTAACATTAATAATATAAAACATAAAAAGTTTGACTATTTTAGTAACAAACTATTGGCATCAAAATATACTTACAGTACTGGATTACTTGTGCATAGTAGCCCATTTCTGGATAATACATAATACTAATGGACTATACATATTGATGCATTAATTTGAACATCACTTTAAAGTTAAAGCTGGTAAGGGTGGAGCTGTTGTTGAAAATGTCTAATATCTAAATATTTCTCCGTTCGTACAGAATCATAACAAATATCTATCGTGTGATATATTTTTCTAAATATACTTTGGAAGAAAAACACATTTTTAATAAGCCTTACGTCTTTGCCACGTATTACATTTTAAAATCGGATAATGGTGATGCAAATGTGTGTAATATTAGTGGGCTGATGAAAGCTTTCTACTAGAATGTTCTGCGCATGCTCTGTTTGAAAGCGTGTTTTGGTGTCAAGCGGCGCTCAATGCTAGGCTAGCCGGGCCAGCTAGCATTTCTGCAAGTCATGGTGGGCCATTCAATGAGCAAAGGCTGGAGATCGGGCAACACTGTGGAGATTTTAATAAAACCGCGATCAAATTCTGCTCTTAGGTGGTAGTGGACTTTAGGGCATGAAGACACAGCTACCCAATCTTCATGCGTGAGTATTAAATCAATCAACTAATAATGCTTAAACCGAGACATTGATTGCACTGATTCATGAGCATTATGTGACGTTAGCAGACACATGGATGAATAGGTAGTATTTATGTGAATGACTTGATACTGTGGCGTCTGTTGTTTGATACATAAGTTACTTTTGGAAGTGCTCAAATGGTAGTTAGCAGCCAACTAGCTTTCAAGGCTAGCACAGTGTAGTTCCAATAGTAGTTCAGCTGTTTCTTTAAGCCCCACCCGTGTGCCATTCCTATTGGCCGGGGTGTTCTGGAGTCATGTGTCGTCACCGCACTTTTGTCCCGAGAAAGGCTGTGCAATCTGTCAATCATCTTTTCACCACTTGTTGCTAGGGAGATTGTTTGATGCTAGCAAAGAGACCAGTAGAGGTACCTGTCACTTTTTCAAGGTAAACAAAGATGCGAGCTTACTAGATGTGGCGAAACGAAATATTATTTCCACTTCATGATATGTAATAAGATGGTTATACATGTGTAATAGCAGTAGTCGGGTGTCAAAACACAGGGTAGCTAACAGCTAACGTCATAAGGACGAAGATAGGAGAAGAGGGAGGGACCCTGCCTGCTACCGAACGCTGTCGTTGGTGCTAGCCAGCCTAGAAAGCCTCCTCGACTCTCCCATTCACCTTCAGCAGCACCACGAGAAGTAGTTCTCCTGTGCAAGGGTGGGGTGATGCTGCCTTAAGCTCTGTGTTCACCATCTCTGATCCTCTGAATTTAAAGAAAAAGGAAAGGCCATTGCGCGGTGCGAGTCTTGGGAGGATGGAGTGGTTGCTGTGGGCTAGCAAGCCCTGATTTGTTGTAATGTATTTGTCATTAACATGTGCTTAATACAAATGTAGGAAGGTAAGATGTGTCTGTCATACAACTGAAAGCAGTGTGTTTATAATGTTGTACTATGTAGTTTCTATTGAGAGAATAAAATGTTATTTCTCACTTTTATCAGGAATGGGAACCCTATGAAGAACAAAGCTTTGAGCACCAACTGGACTCTCTGACAGTGGAAACTCCTCCTGGATCTTACATGCCTTTTTAAACATACTGAATCCAGTTGAAGATACCCCTTTCCCCCCCCTAACTATATTTAACCACTTTTTTTTTACGTTCATGTATCTCTCTCTGTCTTCTAGCACAAGTACAGAAGTAGTAATCCACGCTCCCCGTTTTTGTTTTTGTTTTTTACTTTCACCTTTTTGTTCCTTTGTAAAGAAATGCTTTACCTGAAAAAATACTTCACAGAGGGCCTGATTCAGTTCACCATCCTCCTGAGTCTCCTTGGGGTGCGGGTGGACGTTGACAGCTATCTAAGCAATCAGCTGCCCCCTCTGAGAGAGATCATCCTGGGCCCTAGCTCAGCCTACACTCAGACACAGTTCCACAACCTGCGCAACACGCTGGACGGCTATGGCATCCATCCAAAGAGTGTGGACCTCGACCAATTTTTTACCACTCGGCGGCTGCTGAACCAGGTGCGCCAGCTGGACCGCCTCTCCGTCCCCAGTACCGAGCTCAACGCCTGGCTTGTGCATCGTGACTCTGAGACTGTGGTGTCCACCAGCAGCCAACCCAGCCCCAGCATCACCCTGGACAATGGGGGCGGCCTAGAGGACGTTAACAACCCTGACGCTACCCCGGCCATGAGGGGAGGAAGTGTAGGAACTGAATCCACGTACAACCTGAACGCAGAGGACAGCAGCCTGGGAGCCGTGGCCCCTGAGGGCAACCAGGAGCAACCGGGCAGCAGGGATGGCAATGATGACCTCAGCAAAGAGGTACTGCAGTTTGTCAATTTCTCCAATCTGAAAACACCTGTCAAAAGGTGGAGGTGGGGTCAAACTGTTTGACAGTTGCTTGTTGTCATCACATTTACCTGCTGTGTCGCTACTTAATACTATAATACACTTTTTGTTAAAATACTCACCTTATCAAGATTACAATGTGCTTTACAAAATACAAGAGAATATTAAAAAAAAAGATAATTGACCATACGAAATACATAGTGAAAATGATGAGAACTAAAGAAATAGTGAATTGGAAAGCTCAACAATAAAAAGAAGAAAAAGTGTTTTAAAAAGGATAAATAAGGTGCTGGTAATCACCTTACATCTGTAATTCATTGGACAAGCAGATTGTATAATGTATGTTAAATAACTAACCCTAACCCTAATGAAATGTAGCTTGGAGGTTCATATTTTCACTGGCCTTCCTAACCTAATATTCCAAGTAGCATCAGAATCCACAGATGTTAGCAGGAGTAGATAGAAAATAATGTATTCCTATCAATTCTGGTCACTTAAAATATACAACAACAATTACTCAACCTGTCATTTCTAACTACTATACAGGTAGTATCAGATTCATAAATATTACAGGGTATGGCAGCATTAAACACATAGGTATACTGTATTCCAACATAATAAAACATACACTCACTTAAAATGTCTTTACTGACATGAAACGCTGTCCACAGCCTTGGTCTTTAATCAGTGTCAGATATTTTTAGGCCAACCAGTTGAGTCACATTCATTACAGCTGGGATTCTTGTCATAGTTACTGTTGTTTATGAGAGTACAAACTTAAGCAAACAGTTGTAACTTAAATAACTTCATTTTTGTTTCTTAAACTTAATTGTCCTAAAAGAGCACATAAGAGAAAAAAAGGGATATTTTTTTAAGACAACATGTTACATTTTTGTTTAAGAACTTGTACATGAAGGCAATATTAATGCAGCAGCGTTAGAGTCACACAGCCATTGTTTTGACTGTAAGAAAACTAAAAGACTTCTTTCTGATCACATGAACACCACCATGTCAAAGTGATTCTGTCATGGTTGCATCATCTGACTTCATTTCTGTTGCATGATCCGCCAAAATTACCCACTGTTATGAAATAATGAGCCCAAAAATAGACAGTATAAGTACTAGTTATTATCATATACCTGGCTACAGTATAAGTTAAATACATTGAATGCCTACACATTACCTGGTTATTAAAGTGACTCTTCTCTGCACAGGGCCATTTCTCAATGGTTGCTATCTGTTTTTCCAGGACATTGACTTGATTGACATTCTATGGAGACAGGACATCGACCTCGGTGCGGGAAGAGAAGTGTTCAACTACAGCAACCGTCAGAAGGAGAGCGAGGAGGAGGAGAAGCCCAGCCCACCAGAGAACAAAGACGGGAATGAGGAACAAGAGCGCTGGAGAAATGGAGTTAACTTACAAGGTGCCCAGCCGGTGGACGGGGAGACCGGAGAGAGTATCCCAGAGCAGGTCAGTAGACTAAATGGATCTCTGATATCCTTGTCTTTCATCCAGGGGGAGGTGGTACATTTAACTGGCTCTTAGTACATACAAAAGAAAATAGAAACTAGGGAGCTGCTTCATATGAGTTTGTCTTCATGTGGAGACAGTTCCAGTCTCTCCACCACCGCCTAAAACATTGTGGTTTGAGAAATTGCTGTTTGAATACTAGAGTATTATCTCATTGTTTTGTCACTCAAGTTAACGAGTCAAGACTCATTCAGTGGAAAGAGAGCTCAAAGCAATCAAGCTGTTGCTTTTATGAAGTTAGAATTCTATAGAATCGCATTTATATCAGGGCTTAACACCCATGGGAATTTTCCATGGGTAATTCCGAATGGTTAGCCCCCATGACGTTAAATGTAATCCTTGTTAATATATAGATGTACACGTGCGGCTTATCCAGACCTGGAATTGGAGGCATCCATGAAGTTTCCATGAACCCAAAACGATATTTGGTGTTATTTTGTTTATATTGTACTAGACAGAATGGTCTAATTCGACCGAAGAAACTACGTAAATGCACCGAATATTTATCAGCCGTGCAAGAAACTGATGTGAGATTGTCCAATAATAGCCCAATAACCAGCAATTGCAAATCACACAGGGGTGTGTCTGTGTGCTGTTAAAAGATCCTCAGGATATAAAATGAAGAAAAAAAAGCGAAATGCCAACAATCGTCCCTAGAAAAAGGAATAAGCAGCCGATAGCAGATATACTTAATCCACCATCTATTGCTATATGCTATTATGAAAATGTGTCTTAGCCTTGACTCAAGACACATACCAGCAGAAACATCGGCTGGCTTAAGTCAGAATGATGGATGCTTTCCCACCAAACACCAACACCAACCCATTTTGTTGAAATGAACTCCGTATTCGCACATTTCTACAGTTGGTTTTGTTTGCTGGTCCAAGACACACAGACACCACGGCACCAACGGCACAAACCATGGAATTCTCATGGGAAGAGTTGCAACAGTGGCGTTGGTATCACTACCCGAAAAAACTGGGCTACGGTGTGAAAAAGGGCCCGACTTCATTTAAAATATTTTTGACAGTACTGGTATCTCTCTTGTCGTTGTTGTTACCCAGCTCCCAGTTCTTGGCTCACAGACTTCACTGTCTCTACAAGAATGCTTGAGGCTGTTGGAGGCCACTTTCCCTTTTGGAGAAGAATCTGAGGTCAAACCATACAACAGTGTTGTTTCACATGCATTGCAAGTATTGTGTTTTTCATTAGGGTTTAAAAAACTAAGGTTGTTGCAATTTTCTTTGCAATTTTTCAAATAGTTTCCAGCACCGGTTGTTGTCACGGCAGAAATAGTTTCCAATGAGGAAGTTCCTTCTACGTCTCAGGGTCTTCCTCTGGCTCCACTCCGGCCTGCAGGAGAAACGCAGCTAGACCTGGAGCAGCAGTGGCAAGACATCATGGCCATCATGGAGCTGCAAGTATGTCCACTTTTTAAAACCAATTCTTAACCCATCACATATATTTTATTGTTCTGACACCATTAACATTTAACCGTCGTATTGTGAAAATTCTGACTTTTGGGTACAGCCATATAAGGAAGTAGGAACAATTCCGCCTAACGCCCTGTCCACACAGCAGCTTTAAAAAAATCTTCCAACGATTCCAACGCTTCTCTGCCCATTGACTTTGAATGGGGGTGACGTCACTTTGCCTCGCTTTTCGCCAAACTGCATTGTGGAGAAGCAAAGATTTCCAGGATTTCCAGGATTTTCAGGATTCAAAAGTTGAGCAATGTTCAACTTTTGAAGCTGAGCTGGAAGCACTAGCCAATCAAACCACGTGTAAGCTGGGAGAGACGTACCGCAGTTCATTTCCTCATATTCCAAACGAGAAATTACGGTAGCAAATCACCCGGTTCTTTACGAACAGTACTATTTACCGGGATACAAACCGGAGGAACCAGGCATGGAGGGAGGTGGCAGAGACAGTGGGTGAAACTGGTAGGTTTTCGCCTGTTTGGGGAGTTTATATCGAGTTTACTTCGTTTTAACATTGCTATTGCTTTGTATGTCGGGGCAGGAGATTCATGTTATTGGTTGTTGGTCGCGTTGCTCGCAAAAAATCCCCAAGCTTTCAGAAACAGCCACCTCCAAGATTTTCAAGATTTTTTCAAAGCTGCTGTGTGGACGGAGCGTAACTCTAAAAATGTAAACTCATTTAAAAATAGGGGAAAAAAAGGTTTTCTCTCAACTATTTAGCGTTTAATGCTTACATCTTTCTGTTCCAAGGCGATGGAAGTGAACAGCTCTTCACCCAACAGCAGCTCCAGCAGTGACAGCGGCACGACTGACTCCAACACTGTGGTAAACTTTGGGCTTTCCACTCGCTCAACTCCGGTAAACCAGGACGTCAGCCTCCATCAGGCCTCCCTCCCCAGCTGCAGCCAAGACTTCCCCCCCATCTTTTACCCCCAGGTGGACTCCACTACCACCCCCCCAAGAACCACCATGCTCAGACTTTCTTCCAGCAACTCCAGCAGCATCAACTCCACGTTTGGAGCCACCAACCTGACCGGGATCTTCATCCCTCCACACGTTAACAGTTCCAGTACCAACATTACATCCACGCCGATCCTTCCCGATCCATTCAGCAACCTTCTGGAAGAGTCCATGCTGGATGAGATCAGCTTGCTGGACCTTGCTATGGAGGAGGGCTTCAGCCAGGCCCAGGCCTCGCAGTTGGAGGAAGAGCTTGACTCAGATTCTGGTCTCTCCTTGGACTCCAGCCACAGCCCGGCCTCCCCGAGCAGTTCCGAGACATCCTGCTCCTCGGCAGCGTCTTCTTCTTCAACATCCGCCACCTTCTCCGAGGAGGGGGCCGTGGGGTACAGCACCGACTCAGAGGTCGCCACCGCGGAGGAAGGTGCTGTCGGCGGTTATCAGCCCGGGTACAGCAAGCTCTGCCGTATGAGCTATCAGAACCCCTCCCAGTTCCACGGCCTCCCTCAGCTGGACAACATCAGCCACAATCACACGTACAACCTGCCGCTTTCCTCTGTGTTCGCCGAGGATCCGGAGCTCCCCATCTCATCGGGGAAGAAGGCCATGAAACACTCGAAGCTTCAGCCTCCTCAGGACTTGTACGACAAGCACTCAAGTCGGGACGAACGCAGAGCCCGGTCCATGAAAATTCCCTTCTCCAACGAGAAGATCATCAACCTGCCTGTGGAAGAGTTCAACGAGCTTCTAGCGAAGCACCACCTGAGCGAAGGCCAGCTGGCGCTCATCCGTGACATCCGAAGGCGCGGCAAGAACAAGATGGCGGCTCAGAACTGCCGCAAGCGCAAGCTGGACACCATCATCAACCTGGAGCAGGGCGTCCACGACCTGCGGCGCAACAAGGGCCGCCTGCTGAAGGAGAAGATGGAGTTCATCCGTTCCATCCGGCAGATGAAGCAGAAGATGCAAAGTCTGTACCAGGAGGTGTTCACTCAGCTGCGGGACGAGGAGGGCCGGCCCTACCCCCCCAGCGAGTACTCGCTCCAGTACAGTGCCGACGGCAGCGTGCTGATCATGCCCCGCGGCGTGACAACTGCTGAGCAACACCGTAAGCCCGAGAAAAAACAAAAAGACAAAAAGAAGTGAGGGGGGCGCTAACTGCTGTTTTATTATCACTTTGCTAAATCAACAAGAACGATTTCTGCAGATGCAAGAGAGACGCCCTTTTTTCCTTTAAGAAGATTCTGGTGAGTAGAAAAATGGTATTGTTGACTACACTTCCTGAATTAGTTTCTCCCTTTTCAATTTGTGGCTACATTTTTTTCCTGGAAACAACTTTGAAGCAGAAGTAGCTCTCTCCGTTTGAGTACTGATATTTCATTCTTTAATTGGGGGAAAACAATAAGCGTGAAGAAGAGGGATGTAAAAGGACATAAAATGAGCTATTAGAAAATGTTTAGCAGCTCTCGACCCTTTTGCAGCAAACCGCTAAGGAGGGAGACGATTTGTGAGGTAAATAAAAGGGACTGCTATTCGAGAGAAGTGGGAGTAAAAAGAACACTGTCGACGAGGACGGTTGGAGTACCTATGCACCGGAGGTTTTAAAGGACAGATCATCCCATCCTGGAGACTTTTTGTGATTTCGACAGTGAGGTTTTTAAGTTGCAAATCTTCAGGCGAAGAACAACATTTGAGGTTCTGTGAGTTTACCAAAGGCTAAAGGAGGTCCATCAGTTTTAGAATGCCATTAACACCTATACTAACCAAAGGTTGTATGGTGCACATCACTGGATCTGACTACATTTTAAACACTGCACTCCAATTGTCTGTTTATGTACGGCAAATTCCAGTTTTTGAGTATGTTTGTCGGAGTCCAGATGGCGCCCGAAGTGATTGGGTTTCATGTGCGGATTGGAAGGAGGATGTTGGGATGAGAAAGAGTGTTCCTGGGCTGGCCACTGCTAAAAAAAGAAAAGGGCGTGAAAGTGAAGTCCGGCAAGAGGAGCAGATGGATGTTTTAGGGAGGAGGCACACTGCATTGCAAAATGTATCAACTTCCTTATAAATTATACATAGCACTGTAATTTGTCTTTAAAAAGGCTTGGCTTAATGCATTTTGCCGTGTCTGTCGCTGTTCCTTCGCTGCGGGTTTAAATACAGGAGCTGCGTTTAGGAGGGCTCTTATTAACTGTTCATAATCTGTAGTATAAGCAAGGTTATAGGTCTCGCCACATCAGCTTTATATAAAAGTCTACACTCTTTTTGTTGATTTTGAAACTTCACACAGAGCCTGTAATCATAAGAGGAATTGAAGATACTGTGATGGGCCAGGAGCTCCAGAGAGGGATTTCCACCTCAAGGTTTGCCCTTTTTTTTTGTCCTCTTTGACGCCTCGTTTTACGCACTAACTGAAAACAGGCTCAATTGAAGCCTAGTGGAGCGGAATCCCTTTTTAATTTAATTTATTTGCCAACCCCACTGAAAGCCACTTTAGGCCATTTTTTAACTGCTGTAAAGCCAAGGTGTTGGCTTAAATATTATGAGTCCTATGTGTTAATAAAACAAAGTGAGCCAAGTTGTTACATGAGAAAAAAATAATATTTGAATGCGTGATATGACTGTGTGTGTTGTGGCCACTTTGCTTTGAATGCCTTTATTTCACAATCTCATTATCTGTCACTTTAAATGTTTTGAGAACCGGAAGAGAACGTTCTCAAAGTAGAAGTGCTATTACTCGTCTATTTGAATGAAGTTTTGTCAGTACATGTAACATCGCCCTCTTTTTAAAAAGAAAAAATAGGTTATTAGTGCCAGCTCAGATAGCAGTTAGGCTAAAATATTTATAAGAGGCAGAACAGAACTCGCAACTTTAAGATGATGAAAAAAGTTTTTGGAAAGGAGAAATGTCCTCATTAAATGTGATATTCAGGCATGCAACTGGTTAACATTTACTTCAGTGTAACCCAGTGCGACACCGACTATTTAGTTCTGCTACTACTTAGTGCACTTTTTTTGTCTGTCTTGTTGTGTAAATATTTTCATGTTTGTTTTTGTCATGATTTTATGTAGTTTGTCAAGCGTCTCCATAACGGTCTCACACTCTGCTTTCAGTTTGGATGTAGTTCCCTCTGTTTTGAGATATTTGCCGGCAATCAAGAATTGTTTTTATCGATTAATAAAGTGTTTTTATTTTCACCTGTGACTCTTGTGTTCTAGTTGTCATGAATAATATATGTTGTATGCTGTAGAACAGAGGATAAAAGAGATTTTAAGACATTAGTGTTGGCTCTCTGCATTTAATATAAGATACGGTAATAATCCTGTTTTAGCGACACCACCAAAGTAACAAAAAGTGGTTTATTTTCCAAAACCGACAAGCAAGACTTAACATGAAGAACACTTTAAAGATTACAAATGAATCACTGAAAAGAGTTTGTAACCGTACACCAAACAAGTCCTTATAAAACAGCCAGGATTGACTCAAAATGGACCAGTTAAAATATTTTAAAAGGCACACGAATGAAATCAAAACATCACCTCACTGACACAATGGCATAGCAAGATGACCGAGCACTGGACCCTATGTTTTTTTTTCAAGAAAACGAAAGTGAATATTCTCTGCCAATACTGAATATAACATTGCGTTTTACATTTCACTTTGGATTTGTCAAGCAAACCTAAAGCTTATATTTACAGATCTGAAAAAAAGTAGAATCCAATGAGTGATACTACATCAAGACGCATTCAATGGAGTCTTGCTTGTTTTTGCCCCCCTCCCCCCTCCATTTGAACCCCCACAAATCCCTTCTCAAAAGTCCCCTCACCCCTGGCCCTGTGTTAGATTTTCTCCTCTTTTTTCTCGTCTTCGGTGGGATACGAGTGCCATGTAAGTCTCTCCTCATAGAAAGAGATGACCACCTGCGGACACTTCATGTTGGCCTCCTTCGCCGGCACCAGGTCAGCTTCATCTGAGTTTTTCCTGCAAAGATTAACACAAAAACAAGTTAAACTGACTCTACTTTTTCCATGTAACTTTGAATTTGAATGCTTTCGCAGTGATAGAAGAATCCGAAAGCTGAGAACATTCTGGACAATTTCAAATTACAAACTGTTACACAAATCATCTAGAATTTTTATGGATTTTTGGGTGTGTTCACAATGGAGACATGCGAGAAAACAGTTATTTTCAAGGTCACAGAGTGAATTATTGATACATAAATGAAAATACTTTTGGGTGTTAAGTATTCTTTTAATGACACATTTAGTTGACCAAACAAACCAGGCAGTTACTAATGTTCAACAGTTAAGGTGCACACAAACCATTTCATGAGGAACATGAGTTCTCCTGTGGAGTCTGTGGCACCAATAATCCTCTCTGGATCCAACCCTCGAGCAAAGCCCCTTAGCTTCTCTGTCTGAGGATCACACAACAACACACAACTTCAATCAAGCACAAAACTACATCTGAGCTTAAATTCTAACTACCTACAGTATGTTTAAATTCCAATCTGAATTCAAAACCGACTAGGATATAAAATAAGTCTTGTAAAGGCTGAATCCCCAGACTCTTTTAAGATTCTCCAGAAATACCAAATTCAACTTGGATGGTGGATCTTGACTAAGGCACTCACCGCAGTGAGGCCCCAGCCTGTACAGCAGGTGAGTGACACTATATCCCTCCCTCTGGAACTCACTCCCACAACCCATCAGACTTTACTGACCTCACCACCTTCAAAGAAACTTACAAAAACTCACCTCTTCAATCTGGCTTTTAATGTGTGATCGTTGTTGTATTGCTTGATTTTAATTTGACTTTAACTATATTTATTCGTTCTTTTCTTTTCACTATCTCTGTAAAGCGACTTTGAGCACCTGTAAAACCAAAATAAATCTATTATTATTATAATATGAGGAAGTGGGGGGACGTGCTGTTGAGGTGTACACCTGGAGTTCCATATGGCTGGGAAACTATTAGTATGTGATGTGGTTTAACGTCTTCCTAAACAATAAACACCTGTCGCCTGCTACTCTTCCTCGAAAAACAAAAATAATGTATACAATGTTACAACAAGCTGCTTGTGGAAGAACAAAAATAAACTCAGCTGACAACTCTGCTGTTGTCAACAACGGCTGACAACAGCAGAGCACAGTATAGCAAACAGCGCAACACTGCAGGATGCAACTCTTTTATTCTGCAAATTATCTTATTTTTACATATGAAAACATTACACATATTTGAACTGACTGACTTATTTACACAGTGGTGGTAAGCTGGCTGAAGTCTTTGTGGTGTGTTCAATCGCATCTTGGTAAAAGAAGATGTGGCATAAAGAATAAAGCCTTGTCCACGCGCATACAGGTATTTATTAAACCTAGCTCTTTCTGTGTGTTTTGGCTTTTATTTACATCTAAACGGCAGTCTAGGAAACAGAAAACAGCTTTTCTATAACTCCTCGGCTGAACATTTCACAGAAATTCCGTTTCCAGAGTTTCGGAAGTCCCTTGCCACTAATGTGGCTGAATGCCTGTGATACCTCATTCACACCAACGCAACTCCGGTTCAAGCTCCGTGCTAGAGCTTTTCAGGTTCAGAACCGGTTCTTCGGTTTAGCTCCGGCTCTTTTCACACTACCCAGAGTCCGACTGGTGCTGCGTCATTGCGTCATCGTTTGCGTCATGACGTAACCGTTTGCGTGCCTGCTTCATAAAGCCAAACCGCGCGGAAACCCCTCACAGCTGACACCGACAACAACAACAATGGCCGATTGTGCTCCAGCTTCCTCTGTACCTCTTTCGGAAGACCAGATTCCCAGTAGATAGCTGGTCTCTTCAGTGGACCACTGCTGCTTGTTAAGTTTCTCCATCGTTTTGTACAAACTGGATAAAACGCCGGCTTTTTGTTGTTGTTCAGGAGTTGATCCCGCCCATACCCCTGCCCCTGCCCCCGCCTCGACGTAAGCGTGACGTATGTGGTGCTTTTGCTCTGGCCGGACAATTTTTTGGTGCTCGAAATGAACCGGATTCCGGAACTAATAGGCTGCTCCGCTGTGGTGTGAACAGGAAAACCCGGTGCTTTCCAAGCTCCATCTCCGAACCGGCCCTGAAACACCGTTGGTGTGAATGAGGTATGAGTGTCTGTGTGGATAAATGGCATTGACAATTGTGTTTAGCATTTTAATTTAAATGTATTTATAAACCTTGTTAACGTGGATGGCATTTCTGCAAAACGGAGGTGGAAAACCGCAATGTACAGAAATACCTGTGCCACTAGGTCTGTCTTTGCTACTTTGAAGTTGGCTTAGTGTGTCAGGGCACCTAATACAAAAGGAACTCTTGCAAATATGCATATAAAGAACAACATTCTAAGAACAAAAACAAAGAATTGGGACTTACATCGTCTTTTTTCTTCTTTGTCTTACTGTCGTCTCCTTCTGCGTCTCCGGCCGCCTTTCTCTTCACATCCTGTGCTGTTTTCTGGGACTGCAGGAATTCTGCAATCAAATCTGGACAATCCAGATTGTCCGATGGCTCCCAGGTGTTGTCCTCCCTGCAGACATAAATACATAAAAACAAAAAATAATAACTTACTCCCATGGTATGTCATTCATTTAGGTTGATGCAGTAAATGATTTTGAGGACAGTATAAATAGGATAATGGCAGAAAAAGAGACGGAATGATAGGACTGCAACAAGAGTTGTGTCAGTCCAAAACCAAATAATATTCACTATAAAACTATATAAAACTGTATAAATCCAGACTTTTCCATATTTGAGAGGCTGATGAGAGTATTTTGGACATTTTGTAATTCAAAAAAATTGACTTAAAAGATAAGTAAAATATCAAAATACCATGTGATCTTTTTTCTGGCAAACAAATAATTAATAATTCATCTGGTTCTTGCAATTCTAGTAAATGATGTGATAGGTTGTTGACAATAACTCAATCCACTCACTCAGAGAAGCCTTTCCACTTGAGAAGATAATCTACTCTCCCTTTCACCACCCGCCGATTCAGGACCTTTTCCACCACATATTCTTCCTCCTCCTCCTCTTCCTCTGCCACATCCTCTGGCTTCTTGTCCTTCTTTTCAGGGACCGCAGTCATTTTGCTTTCTGACAGGTTAGAAACAAAAGCAATAAACAGAAAGTTACAGTCACCCTTTGAAACTGAAAGCTTCTACGTTAATATTCAGAGTTTAAGATGTTCATGTGTAGATGGTAAATAATTCTGGTCTACAAACATTTAAAGTGCCACTTATACAACTCTTGATACACACCTTACCGCACAAGGACAAAGTGATACAAAGACATATATGTTGTAGTAATGATGTATTAAACCTTCTTTAACAGCGGGAACATCATTAGGGGGTTCTGTAGTCAGGCTCATACTCATCAGGTTGACCTGGGGACCAGCAGGTTCCTGGGCAACGTCAAACAGGATCAATGTAGTAGAGAGGAGAAAACAATATTAGAGGTTGGGATTTATTGAAAAGACACAAGGATAACAATGTGAGGCAATGTAGGTTACAGGCAATGTGTGGATTTCACTTTGTGGAAACAAAATGCATAGACTTGTTGACTTGAAAAAGCCTGCCTAATCTGCGCTGTCAGTTAGCGATTATGTTATGACATGGTGTAAACTCAGTGAATCTCTTAGCAGTGGAGGAAGTATTCACATATGCTTAGGCACTAAAACCATTCGATTATTAATACTAATGCATCCATGTAAAAGCAGTCTCTTACTTTGCAGTTGGTTGAGGTGGAGTATATTGTAATCTATAACGTATTGATTATTTTCTTCATGGATTAATCTTCTAATATGTTTCACCATTAATTGTTTGATTGTTTAGTAAAAATGTGGCAGATAGTGAGGAATGCGGTCACATTTACCTTTTATATGATTTGTATGCACAATTTGAGTAGATTGATTTAATTACTTACTTTCTTATTACATGTCACTTGTTAGACGCTTTTATCCAAAGCGACCTACATACATTCAGTACTGTGGACAATCCCCACAGGAGCAATTTGAGGAGAAGTGTCTTGCCCAGTGACACAACGACATGCTGACTGCAGTGGGACTCGAACTTGCTAATCCCCCAGATTCAAAGTACAGCGTACTATTCCACTGAGCCACAGCCTCCCCTTATCTATGAATAATAAGATAAAACCTAACCTTTTGATGAAAATATGTATGAGAAACATTTAGAAAATAATGACTTAGTATCTCAAAGTAACGACTTAGTGTCGCAAAATAATGAGAATCCTTCTGAAAATAATTACTTGTCATAGAGAAATAATAACTTAATGGTGCAAAATACCAAAAAACCTACTCAAAAAATGGCATGTACTTGTCTTGAAATAAGTTTATTGTTACACAACTCAATATTTTGACAAAGCTTCTCGTTATTTTGAGATTAGTATGACAAGTCATATAGCCTACCTAAGTCATGGGGAAACTAAGTCATTATTTTTGAGTAATATTCTCATTATGACATATTTTTTCTAACACATAGTTAGTAATGGGCTTCCATTCTGATCACCATCAGCAGGATATTTACTGAGTCGCTCCCTCAATATTCATCCCGTTACTGATGTCTGACCGTTTGCTTCAAGTGCAAGCATCAACAACTGTGCAAAGGTTTCCACACCTGGCGACGACTGCACAATGCAATGTGGCAATGCAGAAATAAAGAAAAAAAAAAACAACGTTTTTCCCTCTCTTCACTAGCATTGTCGTTGTGAAAAATACATACAATATAAGGGGGCGTTTTGTGGCTAACGTTAGCAAGCAAACAGAAGAAAACACTGCACGACAAAGCCTCGGAGAGACCCACAGTTTCAGATAGATGGTGTCTCCTCCTCCATATTGCTTTTGTGTTAGCAACTCATGTAACATACTCTAGTCTGTTGTGTCTGTCGGTTATGTGTATTTTTATAAATGCGTAATGTATAAACTAAAAAGAGTACGCTATGTTCATCCCCATTGTAAACATGCACATTAAGGGCTGGCTACCGTTAGTCTCGTGCACAATCAAACGTTACCGAGACAACCCACTTAGAGGGAGGAGGGAAGGTAAAAAAAATAAACTCACCGACTCACAATTTAATATTTGTATAACCTCCAACCGAACCGATATAAAAAAAACACGATATTCTTTTCCTCGTATTTTTTTGTGATAATGTCGCTGTTTGCCTTGACTTGATGTAACATGCAGAGCCGCTAGCTTGACTAAAGTGAAATGTATCGTTTCCGCCCCTTCGTCTCTGGTATCAGGGAAGAAAAAAAGGTGGATGGACCGAGCAGATTCACAGATTCTAAAGCATATGGATTTACTCACCAACGTAACCGGGGCAGGTGGTGCTGCGTGCAGGTGATATATAGATCTGTGGAGTGTGAGCAAACAGTGGACCCTATGGATGGAACGCCCCTCTCTGCATAGGCTTACACACAGTGGTGGGGGGGGGGGGGGGAAGCGTTGATACATTCAAATAAACAAATTAGCCTTTATATGTTTACCTTTGGAAAGTAGTTAATGATACGACAACCCCTTAAAAATACGTCCATTTTCAAACTTCTTACATTAATTCATAAAGCCAAAGACATTCCAAGAATATTAATAAACATGAATAGCTCTCTCCCAAATCTACACAATGTTGTGATGTCATCAAAAACATGTTGGGGATTTGCTCCATGCAACATATAGGGGAATCTATATAGGTACATATTCTGTATCAGAATCATACTCAGACTGAATATCTTATATTATTCTTAATATAATTTTGACTTACCATAAATGGCCTTTTTTTAGACCTAAAGTCTGAACAGCACATCATTTTAGCAGAGCAAGTGATAATTCTATTCTGCACATTATTGTTGATGGTTAGATGCTAAAACTGCATTTTGTTCTTTCAGTAGCCTACGTCAAATATGTGCATTGACAATACAGTTTAATCTAATCTAAAATCATATCTAAATTAAATACCCTATAATTGTACCTTATAATGCAAAATAAGGACCAAATATCCTAGTTTTCACCGATCATAATTTATCTCACAACTTTGACTCGCCATGAATGACCTTTGTTATTACTCTTCAGCCAACTGTACATTTTAGGGGCTTCATTCAGATACATTTCCGCTCACTTTATTCCCTGAGCAAAAACTCCCTGAAATCAGTAAGTGTAATTTACTTGCCAGGAAAAGGGTCCTTTAAATTACACTTACGTTGAATTTCAGAAGCTACATGTCTCACGTTTATCACGTGAGCAAACAGTAAGCAAATGTTTAATTAAACTTGTAATATTAAACCTATTGATATTTGTTGTCAACATGTATTTTTATTTCATGTTGTCAGTTGAAATATTATTGAAATATTATTGGTGAATACAAAAAAACAAAAATACCTCTGCCCGCATGCCTACCGGAAGCATACACGTCATTGTTACGTCGCAGCAATTGAAGCTTGTGACTTGCGAAATGAAGAGTGGAGCTGTTTGGACAAAACAAGCCTCATTATTTGAGGATCTTGCGCTTAAATAAAACTGAAACCTCGACAGGCAGGACTTCATCGACCAAAGCCTGCTGGATACTTCCGCTGCAGCAGACATATAACTCGTGAAAGTAAGTAGGCTAGTTGGGGTTAGCATTTAACGTTAGCTGATGTTTCCTGTAGCCACATTGTTTAGAAGTGTGTGTATACTATTCAGGCCAGAACACTTACGTTGTTTTTCGGAAAAGTGTTATGGAGAAAACGTTATACATGCGAATTCGTTCTGAGGTATCTTATTTTGCATTACTTACTGAATTAATTTTAAACAGATCAGGGCACAATTATCAGAAAACACCCATCATAGCTACAATACTTTATCTGTTTTCATAGAGAAATGGCTGATAAAAGTGAGTTGATAGTACTTTGCTTAAGAAACGTGGTGGTGCAAGTTTCTCAGAAATAAACATTGTCTGAAATGCATTTAGTTATTGTCAACATCAATTGATACAGCTATTTCATTTGTTTTATTTATTATTTTTGTTTTCAAATGATATTGAAGATATTACTTTGGATACATTTTTATATTTTCTTACGTTTTGTAATAGCTAATACATTTTTTTTTTTTAGTACAAATACTTGATAATGAGCGTAATTATATTTCAGCCCTTATTGACATGTCTTATCATTGCTAATGTATTCATTAATGTATTATTTTTAGAGTATTTTATAAAACTTTTGTTATCAGTTTGCTTTCTGAAGCTAGTAATTACAGAATATCATACAAATTATACTGTGTATGATTGTGCATGTGAAAAATACACATGATTTAATTTGAAACAACCAATCGATTAAAAAAAAAATATCTCTGTAAGGAAGATAGTTGTTTGTTGCCGCCCTAATCGGAATGTGCCAGACCTTACTGGTGATGGCTGAGTTAGCCTGAGTTATATTAAAGGAATGTTGGTGTACCAGCTCTACAGTTCTGGTAGATAAGCTAATAATAGAGAGCGGAAATACAAAAGTCAGACTTAGCAAACTACTGTATTTCCAGGAAAGGTGTATCTTCATTAAACACCCTGAAAAAGAGTCTAACCCCAAATGCTAAAGGGACATGCCTGCCACAGTGACTCAGTGGATTGTGCTGACCAGCCTCTCTTTGGCAGGATGAGCCATCAGCTCATGAAACAACACTATAGAAGACGTAACACAGTTTGATCTTTATATGTAATTTCCTCATCATTGATTTCCCCTCTCGTTGCAGTGCTGCACTCGGTAGGATGATCAACAATCAAGAAGAAGATGTAAGTAACCTCCCTTCCCTCTTTTTCTGCATGTAATCTTAGAAACTTTCTAATGTTATCTTGTTGGTGAAATCTAAAACTCTCCCTTTCCTTAAAAATCCCAATTAACAAATGTCAAAGAACAATTTGTCCATTGATGTGTTTAAAGACTTGTAATGCTTGACACACAGTTTGTTCCGTAGATTTGAATCTTTTGGTTTGGTTCTTTTGTCATACTGATATTCTGTACAAACTGTGAAGTCCACTGAGACAAATGTAACATTTGTGATATTGGGCTATATAAATAAACATTGATTGATTGACCACGATGAAGCAATACACACAGACACTACAGTTTATATTTAAACTTGACTCTTTTTGTCCTTTTTAGGAGTTTGTTGCAGTGCGGGTCCAAGATCCCCGCGTGCAGAATGAAGGCTCCTGGAATTCATTCGTGGATTACAAAATATTCCTACATGTAAGTATTAGCCCTTAAATTACAATTGCCTGCCTTTCTTTTTTATTTAAATACAAATGGAATATTTTAAGCTTTTTGGTTTGATAAAAATGTAGAGAGGCAATACATATTTTAGGATAACAACCATCAGAATAATCAAAAACAAACGTTATTTTTCGCTTCTAAATGTTTTGCTGGGAATAACCTAGATTTATTTTTATTTGAAAAGTTGAATGACATTTAATGGACTTTGTTGAAATGTGCCTCAGTAATCAACTGGCCTCATCTTAAATTAAGACACAATAATTACATGCAGTCTTTTACCGTTGTAGAAGTATTTCCAACTAACCTACAAACATAGTTTCTATTAGGCCTATGTCATACTAAACCATGCTAATGAATGCAATAGGAATCAATAGCCTGAAGTACCAAAAAAGTGAGGGACGATATTGAATTTGGGTTTAACCGAACTCAAATCTCTGGAAGCACTGCGTCTGCAGCAGCATGGATTCCTTACATGTTTTTGGCCCGGAGTTGATGATGTTGTCAGGGCAGCCGCCTGTGTTGAGTAATGCTGTGTCAGCAGCAAGGCTTCATGCACAGAGGGATGTGCTGTGTGGGTGTTGACTCATGAAATTGGCTAAGATCATGTGACCTCCTTTTGTGTCACTATAAACTATTGTTTTTCGTAGAGGTAAATGTGACAGCAAGGACACAAAACAAGTTTGCACAAAGTTAAAATGAACATCTATATATTTCAAAGCTTTTACTCAACAAGGCCTTGTGTTTTCTTTCCCACACATTTACTAATTGAGCAGCCATAACAAACAATACGATTCTTTATTGATTATCCTGCATATTATCTTTTGAAAAAACAGATCAATTATTTTGTCAAGAGAAAAATACCTGTTTGAGTTTCCCTAAGACACAGACGGAACTTCCTGTTTTGCCGTAACCACAGTCTGAAACCCAAAGATATTTTAGTTTACGATCATGTGCGACAAAGACAAATACTCAGACATTTGAAATACCGGAACAAGTTTGTCGGAACATGTTAGTCATTTCTTTCAAAAATGTCTAAAATAGTTGCAGTTACAGAATACATGAATTGATCAAAAAAGGGAAGAAGGGGTGTTTTTGAGGACATTTACCCTTTTAATGGAATTAGTTTTAATGACGTGAGAACTTAACCAATGCTGCCTGTAATTGATTATGGTCTGTCAGACGGAGCTTGTTATGCAAACATCAGTTGACTGTGTCACAGCACGCTACTGGAACAAAACTTACCTACGATAACGTTTTAGTCCTGCTATACCTCAGCAGGAGTTAGGTCTCGAGTTACAACATTAGGTTGAAAAGATTGAATATGAATAAATTGAAAGATGAGGCTAGTGCTATGATATATTTTTCTTATTGTCAATAAATAGCTTAGACCAAAACCCTCCTGGCTCCTACTTTGGCTCTGAATAATAGAGTTTTGTTGACAGTAATATATCTTTTTAATTTGCAGACCAACAGCAAGGCCTTCACAGCCAAGACGTCGTGCGTGCGTCGGCGCTACAGTGAGTTTTCCTGGCTCAAGAAGAAGCTTCAGAAGAACACAGGCTTGGTGTAAGTTGTTGTGAAGAGGGAGAGTCTTGTTTAACTATAGAGTGCTGCAGGATGTGTTCTATAACCAGGAAATGAGTTTGCATTTTTACACTTCTGGTTCTCCTATCCCTTAGTCAATGAGCTCTTTGGATGGGCCTTTGGTTAAATGTGTATAAACAATGTCTGTGGTTAACACAAGCTCGAACGATTTGACATTTTGTCTTCTTCTCTGTAGCCAGCATTCACTGCCAGTGTTTTACTCATGCTCTTTCACAGGAAAGTCTTTTGTAGTAGAGATAAGAGCGTAAAATCAAATAACAAGCGGCAAGTTAAGGGGTAGTGACGTTGAAGTCAGGCGACCATGATGTAAATCGTTTATTTGTTTCGCTTCAAAATTATAGAAGAGGTTAATTTGTGAATATTATCTTGCAATGAAGAAATCCAATTGGCTTTTTGTCGTGGGTCCATGCTAACTTCCAAGTTGGCCCTTAACATGTCATCCCTGCTGCAGTGCAGCAGTCTTAAATTCAATTATTTTAATGTATTTTATTGTGAAATGGTGTTAAAAAGAGAAACCAAAGAAGCATGTCACCCATTTTTGTAAAGTTAATCAACATTGCACTTCTGTTCCATACTTACTGAAGTGAAGAAGCTATAATCTACAAACAGGGGTGTTTTTTTCTTCCTTGTAGGCCAGTCCCAGGCCTTCCAGCTAAGTCCTTCTTCTCCTTCATTAATGAGGACTTCCTGGAGAGGAGGAGGAAAGGTCTTCAGGCCTTCTTAGACAGGTCAGTTCTTTAAGTGTTCTTTGAACAAATATATTTCATCTGCTGTAATATAAATTACATTCTTGTTATGCAAACTACGATTATAACAAATACCTTTTTGTCCTGGCAGTGTGGTGAACATGACAGTGTGTCTGTCAGACAGCCAGCTCCACCTCTTCCTGCAGACTCAGCTGCCAGTGGGTCACATCCAGGACTGCGTGCAGGGCCACACTCCCTACTCTGTGACGGACGCCATCCTCACCTACGTCTCGTCCAATCGGGGCTACGCTCAGGCACAGGAGGATGATCCCATCAAGGAGTCAAGTTTGACCGTTTCATATGAGTCCATGGAGAGGTAGGATTTAGTCTTAATGGTGTTGAAAACAATTTTTTCCTTTGCATTGTCCCTTCTGTTTAATTAAGATTATTGATTATTTATGTGTACGTGCCATTGCAAGCCAGATAGTTTTATTTTTTAAAGCATGTTTAATACACAGGATGGTTCAAGGTGCTGGAAAACATGTAACAATAACACACTATGCAAAGTTAAAAAACATCAATTCCTCATCATATTGCTTAATGTAGGTTTTTAGACCTCCTGGATGTTGTTTTTTGTATTCATTGAATTAAAGATAGTTTGAGACTTATTCACTTCTTATTCACTCTTGCTGAATGTTTGATGGAATATTGATCTCACTCGTTTATCAATATGGTTCATATGTAGCTAGTTAGCTTAGTGTTGTACAAGGGGCAACAGACACTCTGGCTTTGTCAAAAGATTATAAAATCTGCCCCCTGCCTGGCCTATAAAGAGTCCAGCTCATTACCAACTTCCTGATTTACAGTTCCGCGTTTGAACAACTTTAGAGGTGCAGCAAAGCAGATTTGGTTACTGAAGGAAAGAGCCAGGCTAGCTGTTACCAGTCTAAGTGCTAAGCT
Source organism: Notothenia rossii (assembly GCF_949606895.1). Lineage (NCBI taxonomy): Eukaryota > Metazoa > Chordata > Actinopteri > Perciformes > Nototheniidae > Notothenia > Notothenia rossii. The sequence goes on from NC_136910.1 coordinate 19,276,806, forward strand.
AAGCTTCCTGGCTACTGACGGTAGTTCTATGTTTAACATACAGAGTTCTTGACCACTCTCGTCAAGAACATAAATAAGTGTATATCCCAAGCTTCTTTTCTGTTCGACTTACTTTTATAGGAATCATTTGTGCAAAGATCTTTACTTTTTTATAATAGGGAACAGCTTTAATTATTACGTTATTTTCCCAAAGGAGACCAAATTGTGTTGAGAAGCTGTCAATTTACCAAATGATTCAAGATTCATTCATTTAGTGTAGTTATGGTGTAGTTATGCAATAAATGAAGCACTTAGGTCATAGGTTAATTTTTATTAAATTATAATACAATTGTCCAAAACATTTAAATAGTGTAAGCTCAGGTGTTAAATAGTCTTATGGCCTGTGGAAGGAAACTGTCTCTGAGTCTGGTCATTTTAGTCCTGACGCTGCGGTAAATGCTTACCATATTCCCAGTAAAGATAGTTTCGAATCTGGCTTGAGTGGGATTTGTGGCAGAATTTTAAAAAACTGTGGGTTATAGTGGGGGAACTACTATTCTAAACAAGTTCCTGTTCTGTTTAAATTGTAAGTTAGTAAATGTTCTTCTCTGTCCCGCTTTACAGCCCAGTTCCTCATCAACCTTGCCTACAACTTAAAGAGACCTGCAGTCCAGAGCTTTTGTCCTGTGTTGACTCTGAACCTCAAGATTGTGAACTGGAGCGCGATGATAAGGACACAGTTGAGTTCCTGCACAAGGAAAACTCCTCAGTAATGGTCCTCCAGGGGGACAACCATCTTGAGGCCATTGTTGAGGACTGTGTCCCATCAGAGGCAACCTTTTATCTGGGTGAAAGCCAGAATGTTCCTGAGAGTCTCAGCCTTGAAGAACAGACTCGGCAGAAAAGCTGTCGGATACAGACACCTGTAGAGGTGCACTCGCACATGAATACTGACTTCCAGGAGAAATGTGTGGTGGATAGCTTGTTTGAGGAGTGTTCCGTAAGAGAGGAGAGCGATAAGACAGTGGATACAAAAGATATGAATGTTCCTCATCCGGACACAGAGGAGAAGGTTGTTCCTCATCCGGACACAGAGGAGAAGGTTGTTCCTCATCCGGACACAGAGGAGAAGGTTGTTCCTCATCCGGACACAGAGGAGAAGGTTGTTCCTCATCCGGACACAGAGGAGAAGGTTGTTCCTCATCCGGACACAGAGGAGAAGGTTGTTCCTCATCCGGACACAGAGGAGAAGGTTGTTCCTCATCCGGACACAGAGGAGAAGGTTGTGCCTCATCCGGACACAGAGGAGAAGGTTGTTCCTCATCCGGACACAGAGGAGAAGGTTGTTCCTCATCCAGACACAGAGGAGAAGGTTGTTCCTTATCCGGACACAGAGGAGAAGGTTGTTCCTCATCCGGACACAGAGGAGAAGGTTGTTCCTCATCCGGACACCGAGGAGAAGGTTGAACACTCTGAAAGTTCTGTGGAGGCAAATACGGAAAAGGTCCACTTCGATTTTAAGCACAGTGACTTAAAGGACCCTCTTTTAGTAAGTGCCACCATATCCCAAGAGGAGGTTCTTGAAGTCTGCTTTGAGAAAAGTGTTTTAGAGAATCATGTTGTCTCTGAAGTTAATGGACTGGAACACGTTGATTCGACTGAGACTCCTGTTGAAGATGCCAGCTGTCTGGAGGAGTTTAAGAGCGCAGACAAGGAAATGAGCGATGAACCTGAGAGGAAAGATGAGACGGCATATATGTCAGAAATCCATGAAGAGACTGACAATGTGCACCCAGAGGTGGAAGGCAGCGACGATGACCTTTTTCAACATATGGACCAAGTTGAACAGGAAGACCATCTGGTTGAACAGGAAGTGGATCTGGTAAGGACCAAAGATGACAGCGACGAGGACAGCCAGTCATCTTCCAATGAAAGCATTGTCAAGGTCAGCGATGAAGAGAGCGTCTGTGACGAGGCAGAGGAACTGATCCACTCTGCAGACAGACACATGGAGACTCCTCACGAGGAGGTCGCTCACTGGGCAGAAGAAGTGCAGACCCCCAGGGCAAACATTTTGGACCTACACGTCAATGGATGCATTGTGGAAAAAGATGACATTCTTGCCCATGAGGAGGACGACTTGCAATACATTACCGAAATCAGTGACTTGCATACATCTCTGGATTTGATCTCAAGTGTAACAGGTGGAGATTTGACAGAAAATAGTGACTTCAGTATCTTAGAGAGAAGCTGCACACCTGAGTTAGCTGATAGTGGAAGTGCGCAGAAGGAAAATGTGTCCTTGCAGTCTTTGGATGCCTCAAAGGAGGCTCATGAGGTAGAGGTGCTTTAGTCAAACTGCTGAATGGTCTCACATACCTGGGCTTCACCCTTACAGAGGCAGAAAACTAAATATTGTGAAAGCTGTCTTCTGCCATAGACACATTTGATCTCAAACACACAAAAACAAGGCACATTAAAATTCTGCTCTTTATAAACCATCTTCATATGATGCCGTATTTGGGCCATTGTATGTTAAAATATTAAATAATTAAGAGCCGGAGCAGGTGGGTAGTAATCAGTGAAAAACAATCAGAATTTCTCAAAAGTGTACCAAAAATAAACTTTAACATTCTGATATTAAAATAAATCGTAAATGTATAAGAAAAATGCTTTTTTTAGTCAAGGAACTAGATTGCTCAAATTTGCAAAGTTGAATCAACCCCACAGCTGCCAGTCAGACCATAGACGGGCGGTGCAACATTATGGAACATGGTGACATCCTTCATCTGTCCATTGTGTTGGGGGTCCGGCACAAAAGGCTTTAACCTCACCGAATCTGTACGTTGATTTTTTTCTGAATATGCCCAATTCTTGGCAATATCTCTTGAAAGTCTGAATGCTTATTATAATAATATGGTGATTCCAGGCTAAAATAACAAGTATTTCCGTATTGCTATTTTTGGTCATCTACTGCAGGCGTCATACACGTGAGTTTAATCCAACCTTGCAAAGTGAATCGATTTGACCAAAAAAGAGCATTTTTCTCATAAATGTTTGACTTTATTCTGTGTGTATTTATAATTGTATTGTAATCTACAATGGCCCTTGTGCGCTGTAGTATCTTCACAACGTAAATGGTCTGGTCTGTCACAAATGGTAAGTCTAACTAACTAATGATTTTTTTCTTGTTAAATAATGTATATTTAATTTTAAAGTGCACCTTAATGTACACTCGGGTAAACAAAAATATTGGCGCTGTTTTTCTCTGGTTGGGTGTTCATTAGCTTTTTGGGAACACCAGAGGGGGCTCAAGTTCACCAAAAGCATATGAGGGGAATTGTATTTTTTAAATCCATAAATGAAGTGCTAAGACTATGGTGTAAACATCAAATGTGAATTAAAAAATGTTTATTTAAGCTTAATTAGCTTTCTCTAAAATGACGTCATTCTCTGGATGAAATTTAAAGGATAGATTCACCTTTTATTCAAGTCTCTATAATACCACTTTTGGGGCCGTAATTGATTCTGCTTTCCATGCTGACGGTCAAGAGATACCATCATTTAAAAAGAAAATCTAAATTGACAGTAAAAAACGCTTCCTGTAGTGAAGTCTATTTACTATATTTCTGTCTGTGTTTCCTTAAGTAGCTGGGGAGACAGGAAGAAAAAGAGGAAATTCAAAACAAAAACAACGTTATCAACCTAACCTGTAAGTCAGGCTGCTGAAGCATCAATATAACAATTGTTAAAATGTTATACCTTCACGGCCAGTTTGGACAGGAGAAAAAAACGCTTAAAATCTGATTAAATCTACCGTTACAGTCACCGGAGAATCATACACAGTTCTCATTTGCAACCTCATTTAATGTGAAACATTTAAAAAACCCTTTATACTTTAAGTCAACAACTGTCTCCTGTTGAATCCTGATAAAGATACATTTTAAAATCCAGGCCTGCTGCTCGACAACAATACTGTTAGAATCAGCATGTCCTGTTTATAATCCCATATGTCACTAGCTGGCTTTGTGAACCAATGAAAGACGCACTGTGTTGGAGTCAACATTAAACCAGTTCAGTAACATGTTAGAACTAGTAATAGTTTACCCTTATGAAGCACACTGCTATTACAAATGATGTTTTATAGATATTTATTAGGAGAGCTCAAATGAAAACATTTGAACCCATCAATGCACACATGAATATTAGGTTTTGTTATTGAACTTTTTATAAATAAATGATAATAATTTGAACCCCTGTGCAATAGTCACTGACAACTTGACAGTTTTAGATTTCCAGAATGTTTATTCAATGTTTGTGTCATTTCTGTACGACTTCTGCTTTTTCACTGAATTTGTTTAATGTTCAAAACTCACAACAGATACACTCACTGAGCTTTTGTATTGTTAGTCTGGCAGGGTGTGTTTCAAGTGTATTTATGGACTACACTGCTCTTTGGGTTATAGTTTGTTTAATCACAGCATACATTCTAAGAGTATGGATGTACGTTTTCCACGTTGTTGTCGAGCAATTCTGCTGCTGGTGATTTTATTCCGTTGCATTTGTTTAAAAGGGACCCAGAGTTTTGTGTGGTTGCACAGAGAATTAAGCCTTGTCACACATCCTTTGTTGTCTAGGTGGATAATAGATGACTGGTTTTCATTGTTTGTTCTACACTGTCAATGAGTGCAGGTTTTTTTTTTTTCAAAAGCTGCTTTTAAGAATTTGTATTTTTAAAAGAATGTTTGCCCTATGCAGGAGACCTATTTTATAACATGGATCTACAAGGGCCACTATGAAACCCTGAGTGACTGTGTCCATGTATATCATTTTATTTCAAATAAATAGTTTTTCTTCTTAACTGTGTTGAATGTTTTTTTTCTGTGGTTTAATGTTATTGATTTTACATGTTTTACAAAACATCTCTTATGGTTTTAAGACAAGATATTGGAGCAATCCTGCCGCCTAGTGGCTGAAAATGAAACAGTTTAATAACCCACCACACAGACTTCACTGAAGAGATCAAACAAGAAGGAAAGGCTTTAAAGTCTGGGTACAATGTATTTAAAATATTATACATCACATCTGCTGATATTTTTTAACCTCTATCTGAAAAATGAGAATCAACCATTTACACAGTTCTCAATTTAAACAGTTAATTGATACATTAGTATTCAGGATTGCATCCAACAATTATTTTCATTTTAATTTGTATTTACCACTGTGATAAATAACTGTTTAGTTATGAAAAATATCCCCATTAAAAGATCCCATGCTTCAAATTGCTTTTATGCCAAAACGGCAGTCAAAATCACAAATACATAAAAGTTATACTGATATAAATCAAAGAAAACTGACATTTTAGGAGCTTTTCTTGATAAATGACAAACAAAAAAACAATTATCACCAGAGCTAACACTTCTTTTCATTTAGTTATTTTTCAGATCATTTTATTAAGTTTATGAAAAATCCCAATTTAACAGAGCCCAATGTAAACTCAAAACTTATTTTCTTTGTCCCATCTTTAGTACAACAGAAATATATTACATTTATAATTATATAAAACAAATGTCCTTTTCCTTATAAATTACTTCAATAATCAAAATGTGTGCCGCTTAATTTTCTGTTCATTGACAAACTGATTGGTCAACTTGTTTTAGCTTGAGTTTGAACATTAATGTTGTAGGAAAAACGTTTATAAGTGATTTTAAGTGTACAGGAATAAGTACTACGGCAGCACATCCTCATGATATAACTTAGTCTTATGAGAGAAAATACTTTTCAAATAACAATAGATAATGTGAAGCGGCCGACTCTGAAATGTATGGCCGGCGTCAGTAACAGTGCTGTAAAAATAAAAACAAATAAACACACCATCAGAGAAACATGCATTAATAATTCAGTATTCATTTTTAGCTGTGCCTATCTAACAGTATTAGGGAATCATTTTCTTAAATAGGACAACCGGCGCTGTAATCATGCTTTTGTTGCACATATTTATTCATACCCATTGCCCCGTTAAGATTACGCAGTACTTCTTCCAGCCAGCAGATGCCATAAATGGCAGGTCAACGACTGAATATACCTCAATGGCAATCTCGATGAGTACCAGGGGGACCGTTTTTGTGTATTAGGCCACAGTAATGGTCCATAATGCTGATGATAAGAGAGTGCCTCGGTACCTGTTGGAGCTCAGAGGATGTAGGCAGGGTGCATGAAGTCCTTGGGGACGATCCCCACAGCACCGTTCAGCTCGCCAACCCACCAGCCGTGAATATTGTACTCCTGGACCCAAAAAAACAATAAAAGCAAACCATAAGTCTCCTCAGGGGCTCAAGGACAAGTAAACAAAGCAGGATTAAGCACCGATCTCACATTTCTATTTGATGCAAGTGAAGCGTTTGTCTCATGTTATTAACATTATAACAACCATTGGAAAGATTTGGACTCCACCTAAATGTGTCTCGGCTACCGTACAGTCGATACAAAAATAATAATGTTAAAATTGTATTAACTCGAATTCGGCAAAGGAAATTCAAGACAGTCTCAATATCACCCGAAGAAGAACAATGCACAATATATATCTAATGAGCACTGCCGGTGTATTAGCCTACAGGGTTTTCACTAAAAAAGATAAAAAAATGGGAGAAAAAGGTAAACGAGACTATTGAGACAGCGTGTATCTAAAATAAACTGCTATTTATTTGAACTGCTTAATAACGATAACAACAGCCGGCCCGTTTTCCCAGACTAATTATGCAAGACTTTAATTCTGCTCTGTAGTTAAAAAAGAAACAGGAAACTGGAGTCTTCCATTTACAAAGAGAAAAACAAGATGTAATGGTTTGTAACATTAAAGAGATGACTTAAAAATAATACCTCAATCTAAGTTTAGTTATTACATTATTTTCATTTCAACAAAAGTTGAATACCTTTAGGCCATAAAATGAAACAAGCAGCTTTGCAAATCATTTATTTCTAACTCCTGGTGGGCATTTGCAATAAACTTGGACATTTCATAGTATAAATGACAGGGGCATAAAACAACAAAGCATTTATTTTCTGACTAAATTCAAAAATTAAAACAAAATCATTTCTTGTCATTCAAAATATAATGCCACCTCCCTTTGTTTGCGTAGTGAAGAACAACGACAAAAGCTCCTATGTATCCTACAAGATATTAAGAGACAGTGAGCTGCTCTCAAATTAGACCTTAGAAATTAAAGGCCCTCTTTTAAATAGAGGCTTTATATACTTTCTATTTTCTATTTACTGTTGGCTGACTATGGTGTTTTTTACAATTTACACTTGTATTTTGAAAGTTTCTAGATCCATTTAATTGTATTGGGGTTGGATTGTATCATTTATCCATGTTTGGTAAATTGTCTACTCACCTAATAGTAGAAAAGTAATTGCTTATTAGGTTAGAAAAATCAATACATTATTTGTATGGTGTAAATATTCTTTCTAAGGCCCATTAGGAATTTAAAAAAGCAGATATTTTACAGATAATTTCTATGGCTTCCATGGCTCTGCATCCAAAATCTTTATTTCCTTCCAGCTCTTACCTATTGTAAAACTGGAATAACAAATCTTTCATTCATTATTACATTTTAGGAATTTGAGTGTCATTAATAACCTCATGATCATCTGATTGCAGCAGTCGGGCTCTAACTAGATGTACTGGATCAATATTTGACCAGAGAGCAGAGGGGCGTAGGAGCCCAGCAGTCGCAGCAGAAGAGGCACCAGCCGGCCCTAATTTTCCTGCCCTGATGGAACGAGGAGCCTCTCATCTCTCCTCTGTTCTCCAGCAGATTGAAAATGGCTGCGTGAACAGTTTGTCTCGGCACTGAGGAGCAGATGAAACGCTCAGCTACACATTCACACACAACGTGCGTGCGAGCAGACACATGTAACGTATAAAGTTGTACACGTCTGAGATTAGAATCAGACTTTTCTTCCTGCTCTAACAGGCTCTAGCTGTGAAAACACACACATACTTCGACGTGATGAACGACATTTTGTCAAAGGTTCAGCCCATCATCCAGACCTGCCACCTCCCTCCGTCCAGAGGAATGAGGCCTGCAGCTAATGAGAGGTGTTTGGACAGCGACGATGAATGGATTGCTTAGAAAGTAATAAACCACAAGACTCAAGTGTTCTTACGGCACAAACAGGTACCCGCAATAAGCAGATTGTCCATCCAGGCCTCATCGTTTTCCCCTACGAGCCTCGCTGACAGCTCACACTGGGATGCTCCAGTGTGCTTGGCACTCTGACAAACTCTGAGTGACTGTGTTGGGCTCATAAAGCAGGGGAAAGTTAAGTCCGAAATGGTCTTTTTATGCTTCCCAAAAGACTGTAGAGGGAAAAGCCCAGTTGCGGAAAGCTGGCTTTGGTTCCAATTCTTGATAACGTGAACAGAGGAGGAGGAAGGGGGGGACAGACGGACGGAGGGGAGGCATAGGAGAGAGGGAGCGAAACAGTTTTTCTCTCCCTTGGGGGCGTCGCAGCACTATTCCACCAACCATAGTGACAGAGAGTTTTATTTATCTCCGCAGCCCATCTGTGCAGTCGGTCTCAAATTCTCCCTGAGAAAGGTCTTTTGGATTATCAGCACCGCCATTTTAATACAACTGCTACATCACAGAGTGGGTGCCAATGGCGGTGGAAGTCTGTCAGGCGTACAGAGTCCATCTTCCTCATACTTGAAATGGGTTCATCCAGAGTACACCTGCTGTAATAGGGACATTCCAAGAGGCGGGGAGAGTAAATTATCAAAATGACAAAAACTATGCAAACTCCTCAATGTCCTCTTCCTTCTGTTTGTTTTCCCCTCAATGTTCTTAGGCTTGATTTGTTTTTGTGTGATTTTGCATCTTAATGCTAAGGTCTGAGCAAAGAACAGGCACATATTGGCATATTGTGGCGAGTTGTATTAGTTTTTCGTCTGAGAGGGAAGATGTTCCCTCCTGAATTCTCTGGGGTGAAATCAAGCGTCCCCTGGGTTCAGGGAAATGTCTCCGTTTTTTTTCTCATTAGCAATATGTTGCAAGATGCAGGGTTAGGTTGATGGGTGACAAATATCAGAGCCGCTGTTTGCTGCAACCTGGATGCAGATCAGACCCACTCTAGGAGGGAGGAAGGGGAGGGGGGGCAAACAGCGCCGTGTCGTGGCGGCTGTGGCGCGTTGACTCGTTGACCTCCCGGTGACTCCTCCGCCGAGAGAGCGAGGGAATGAGGCGTGGGCGGGGCTGGCACTGAGAGCGGGTTGCCATGACAACACCTGCAGTGTACCGGCGCGATCGTTTATTTACCACTCAGGGGGCTGGCTAATGGTGGCATTCTGATAGGCCCATCGCTCATGTACCCGACCGGAGGACAGATTGACAGCTACCCGAGCCTGAAGCGAGGAGAAGGTGAGTCGAGGTTGGGTGGATGCGTTAAAAAGACAACGGGTGAGACTGGTGATGCTAACGTGTACCAAAAAAAACATGTCAAAAAATAAATGCACCTTTAGTTTTTTTTGGGGGGGGGAATACAACATCTGTAGAGATTCAGGGTCCATGTCCTTTTCTTCCTTTCTCATCTTGTTCTCACACACACACACATGCTTGCAGATGAACCACACACACAAAGACACACACACACACAGAATCCCAAATGCATACAAACTAGGGGGAGTGCTAATAAGCCTGACACATGAGGCATCTTTCCTCGGCCACCAGCTGACTGAGGCAGGCCTTGGGCGTGATGGAGCGCAGGAAGTTTCTCATTGCCCTGCCGCTGAACCCGCCGCCTGGGTGTTACAATCTCTCCCTCCCTCCCTGCCTCCTTCCCCATCTCCAACCCCCTCCCTCCTTTCCTCCCCTTTCTTTCCATCTCTCCTGTAACAGCCTTTCCACTTGCATCCTCTCCTTTTTTATTTTGTTGCATATCCTACTCCTCTACCTAGACTCATCAGATGCACTGCAGCTCTCTGCAGTTCTTCCATCACCAGTTACTCTAACAAAGAAACATGGACGCAAAGCTGCTTTATTTGTAACCCCCTATTAGGTTAGCGAGATCTCCTCCCTACTCACACAGGTTACACCTCACAAACAACATGAGAATATCTGACACTGTTGGGGGAAACCCTTAGTTTGGTGCAGTTATAAGGACTTTGTGCCAAAAGAAATATTGTCGAAATCCATCCAGAAATATGGACGATAATTCTGCACAACCAAAGATCGAAATGGCTACTTAGTGTCCATTTTTTTCCAAGTGGGCTTTTAATTAAATCAGTGAATTGGCTTCAAATTGGAAACATGACAGAGCATGAGAACCTTAGAAAATATCTCAGGGACGATGAGATTTAATAAAAAGAAAACCTACTTGCTCCTTTCTAATGCACGCCTGGGATTACAGATAGCTCCTTAACTTAATAGCAATTTAAAGTGGATTTGTGTATGCCACTGAGTGTCTGTAATGATGGCTGTTTACGCCGCCCCTCATTTATAATAATTAAGCAGAATGGATTGGGGGTGGGTTGCTCGGACGCGGTTCTGGGCTATTGGCTTGGGCTGAATAATGACCTACTGTAGTTGACCGGGGGATGACCGCTGCCTCCTGGATGACCCCAAACCCCAGACTCACCCCCTGCTTCTTTGGGTGGTAAATAGGATGTCTTGCCTGTCTATAGCGTCTTGGTGTCTATGGCCACAATAGCAGCCAGGGGTCTTTAAATGGGTGTGTGACAGAGAAAATGAGAAAGGAGAGGGGGGACAGGGTTCACACAAAAGAATAAAGGGATCCACCCTCTTTGTCTCTCTTGCTTGACTTTCCCATCTGATTGTTTGCTCACTTTTCCTTTTCTTTCGGCTGTATTCAAAAGAGTGAACTGGGAGCCGTGGCCCAAACCAGCGTGTTAAACAGAGAAGAAGCCTGTTATGACCCTAAATATCGCAGGTAGCCTGGACACAAAATTAGCACAAAATTATTTTTAGAATCTCTTATTGCTATTCGTTGAATTATAACTTGTTTTTATACAAAGCTATAAATCCCAGTGAGTAAATGTACTGTATAAGGCTGTAAATCAGTTTTTGTTGTTTTTACAAGTTGTCATGTAATAAAATAATGGCAAATACATAGGATTGATAGGAACCACCACAAGGTGTCAGTGGTGTCCATGTTCTCATTGTCTCTTAAGAAGCAGCTGCAGCTGGACACTTAGGCAAAATGTGGTGTGACGCTCTGCTTTGGGAGATGCAGCGGATTGGCTGTACCGTCTCCGTCTCTCTGCATTTTGGTTGGACGCCAAGGTAGAGGGGGGAGAGTTGAGCAGGGCAATGGAGAGAAAGAGGAAGAGGTGGCAGCAGCACTTGCCAGAGTTTTAAGGACTCTGGATGGGTTAGTGCAATAAATCTCTTCCCACTCCATCCCGCCGTTCTCCATGAGTGCCTTTGGGAATACAGGAATTTGACAGCTGACCTGTAGAGCCCATGTCTTTTGATTCTGGACACATAAATTAGAAGGCAAGAATGTGGGACAGCCTTATGGTTCAGTGTGGCCGACAAAGTACACAGGCATTACACGTGTCAGGGAGAAGTGAAACAACAGCCTTAAGCCACTGCAATAAATTAACCCGACACTCACATTGTAAATACTAAAACAAATATCTTGCTGCATGTTATGATACAGTCAAAATATGTGTGCGCAACATCTCAACATTTTTAAATCAAGTTTAAAAAATGTGCCAGTGTGAGAGAGTGTGATATTGCAGAAAACCGAGCTCACCAATATTTGTCACCACACACTAAAATGCCGGCGTAAAGCTATAATGTGCATTAGAAAAATGCAAGCTCTCAGAAATGAAATGCCAGAGCAAAACTCAGAAGATGGATCTAACGGTGTGTTTCTACCTCATGTATCAGCGCGCTGAGCATCGCCATCCAGCTCTCTGCGGAAAGCAAGTTAGGCATCACTGCAACCGGCGGCGGGTCGCACTACGAGATTAATTCTCTTGAACTAATGGGATTCATATGAGTTGTGAGGTTCCTAATTTATTTACTTTGTCAATGATACACAGATATGCACACACACAGCAACACACAAGGGAGAAAAAAACACAAATACAGTAAAAATGCCCCCACTTTACAGTAAGTGAGAGATCAATAATGATGGATGAGGGCCTTTTATACAATCGGCATGTTCTCCTCAGTTCACAGCCATATGACACCACGCCTGTGGCTATCCCATTCTGCACTTCAGCAGTCAATCACATCGCAGCTTTAAAAATAACAGTTTGTTAGCACCATTGATTTAGCACTTAGAGCGTGTCCTTATTACCTTGTAATTATGGTCAGTGTTGACATAACAGCACAGACAACCAGGACTCCCACCCTCTAAGAGAATTTATGGGCCCTGGTTTTATTACGGCCATTTCATGTGTCTGGGTCCCCAGTTAAGCGACAGACTTGAGTTCTAGCCAAGGGCCCGTATTTCACTCATCGAGGTCAGGGTTCTCAGGAATCCCCCCGTAAAACTGAACGCAACTGGGGGCCTGCACGAAAGACGCAGGGAAGCCCTCCCCAAGGGCTCATTAAAGTAAATAGCCGATTACAGGCTATAATCCAAATAATGCTATTCATGGAGGATATTTGACGCTTTTAGGACACAAAATGGGACACGGATGGAGTCGTGTCTTCACACAAAACCATTCGGAAGCCGTCTGGAGATCACCTCTAAATAATTTACAACCAGCCCCTCGCTTTAAATCCATTAGAGGATAGTTAGAATACTCTCTCGTAGTCTGTCACTATGTTATGACTTCAGCGTACAGCTTGACAAAACAAGAGTAATCTGTGCCATTAAGTTTGTGAGGTCCTTCTACCGGGTCTTGCTTCCAACCTGGACTTAGTTTGCTTTAAGGTTTTCCGTGAAGCAGTAATCTGATCCATACAGTGAAAAGTAATACGGCGGGCAGGGCTGAGGCAGTTTGAGGCGGATCTGTCGCTCAGAGCCAGGTTCCCTTTGTTTCCCAACCAAGGCTGCCTTTGTCATCCTTACGTGAAAAATGGACATGGCTGTTTTGACATTTTCCCCTATCAACCAGCACGCTCAGACAGAGAAGGCTGGCATCTCATTCATCTGGCACTGCCAAGAGAACCTCAATTAAAAGTCCATCTACTGTGAAGAGCATAATTCACCTGTGCCATATCTGCCCTTACAAATAAAAGGCTCCATTTCCTTTTACACAAACTGACTGTGTGTTTGTCTATCTATACCCCAAACCTTTACTTCTTAAAAAAGTAAGGGCATTATTGTTTCTGCTCTAAAACAAGAAAATATCACAAATAATTGTATTTCTCTCGCTGCAGCTGCTGATTAAAGATGCAAGAAAATAATGGGCTTGAATACATCATTTCTCAATCCCTTTTCCACTGCATAATTACCAACAAAAAGCTGCATCTACTGTAGATTCTTTCTCCCTCTGCTCTTCAGATAATTCAGCCTAAACACAGAACATGATGATTCAATTTCAAGCCGACCAATAGAAACAAGTCCCTGCACGCAGCAGAGTAAAAAGTGCCCAAATTACAAGCCATTGATTTCCAGTAGGGTGGCTTTTCACTGGTAGATACTCTGCATGTAACTACAAGATGGCCATAAAACACGAGGAAATAGATAGAGAGAAAAAGAGCTGAGATGCTGGATAGCTTCACCTGCAGTTTATGTCAAACAGGAAGGAAGGGCTTCGCATGGCTGCCTACTCAATTAACCCCTGTGATAGAGGCTCTATAATGAACAACAGCACCATTACGCAGCGCCCGAATGGCACTTCACCCTAGTGGCCCGGGAATAGACAATGCCACTGTTGGTGCTTCTCTGCTGCACCGACACACTAACAGAGGAATTTAGATGTTGGGGATATCAGCATGTTCAGAAAGTAAATGAGGCCAACATGATTACTGGTTTTGATGTTGTTTAACACTTTAATAATCACATATTCTACCCAGCTGCAACACATTTTACTCATTGCAAATGACTAATTGCTCTTGTAATTATGTCTACGAGTCAGGAATGGTTCCCGTTAAAAATGAACGGCAGAACACTGATCTCCCGTTCCAC